>NC_064846.1:49400455-49703486 GCF_024166365.1 Elephas maximus indicus | reverse complement strand
TGAGAGGGACGGGGAGGGAAAGGGACAAGGAAAAAGGGAGATGGACAGAGAACTAGAGGCCGAGAGAAAACGAGAGCGAGCAACCGAGTGACACAGAGAGACACAAAGAAAGAGTGGGGGCATGTGTGCGCACACATGCACTCGAGAGTGAGCATTTGCACAAATGTGCGTGTATTGCCTAAGTAGGGCAATAAGCCCCGCCAATCTTCCTCTGTATCTCTGGGAAGACATATCCAAAGAGAGTGGTCCACATCCTAATTCTGGGCCCACAACTCTATCTTCTAATACCAAAGTCCTGCCTTGCTTGGTACCTCTGACCAATTCTAAGCTGTGTTCTTTTGCTTCCTCCTCCCCCTCATCACCAAGGGATTTTTCTGCAAAGAAGAAAAAGATTTTGATAACTGGTGTTGCCTTGTTCAGAAGGTAAAGATGTTTGTCTTTTAAAAAATGAACGTTACTTTTTTAAGACTGTTTTTCATAGTAACACAAACCTAGTCTGATATGACTTTATAGCAAATAACAAAGAAATTATGAGATGAGAATTTTGCTTAACTTTTGGGGAACTGAAGTAAAATTTCTGTTTGAAATATGCTTAGTATGTCAAGTGAGCACTTACTTTTAATTACTTAATGTTTCATCTGATTAAGCTAACGAGTCATATGAAATACTGAGTCATAAAATATTCAACTAATCATCTACCTCTTTAACCTAAAACATGCCAATTTCATGTAGCTCAGCCTAATACTTCCTTACTGTTTATAACACTGAGGTGGTTGAAGAAGCTACACTACTTCTCTATTCGTTTAGCGGTCCATTTACGGTTTAATACATCCTATCATGGTTTAGAGGGCTTGCTTGTTTATTAACTGTCTAATTAATATAAGATATAGACACACTAGGGAATCCTTAAGTGGTACAATTGGTTAAGCACTGGACTACTAGCCAAAAGGTTGGCGGTTCAAAGCCGCCCAGAGGTACCTTGGAATACAGGCCTGGTGATCTGCTTCCAAAAGGTCAGAGCCTTGAAAACCCTGTGAAGCAGTTCTACTCTGCACACGTGGGGTCACCATGAGTCTAAATCAACTCAACAGCAACTACCAACAACGTAGGCATGCTACCACTTAAAGGAAACGATTTGCATAAATCCTTGTGAATACTAAAGCGAATTATTATTTCTTTTTGTATCTATTGTGTAAAAGGGCATTATTCTCTGGCTTACCAATCACTGTATCTGCCTTCCTCAGTCTCAACCTCTAACACGTGCCTAATATACGGAAGACATTGATAAATGTTTATCGGAAGAATAAAGGGAGATCACAGGGGGTAGTTTAAAGAGCTCTGGATGGGGGTAGCAAGAGACATACTGTTCTATCTGTAAAACAAAGGGATTGCAAAGATGGGAGCCTAGAGCCCTTTGTAAATGTAAGGATGGAAGATCTGTCTTCACAAGTGAACAAATAATTAACACTAGTGTCCCCATCTGAATCAGAAACCCCAATTAATAATTAGCTGAGAGAGAATAGAGAATTATTTTCTAAAGGCAATATTTACATTTTAGAATGCAGTAAAATTGCATTTATATCACATTTAAAGTTAGAATGAGAGTTTTCTGATAAGACTACCAAAACCAAACCAAACCCTCTGCCGTCGAGTCGATTCCAACTTATAGCGACCCTGTAGGACAGAGTAGAGCTGCCCCATAGAGTTTCCAAAGAGCGCCTGGCAGATTTGAACTGCCGACCCTTTGGTTAGCAGCCATAGCACTTAACCGCTACACCACCAGGGTTTCCCTGATAAGACTACGTCACTTAAATTAGAGCATATATCATAAATGTTGGACTAAAACTGAAACCAAGCCAAACTTACAACAGAATTCTCTTGGGACAGGTTCAGTTTGATTAACCAACATTTTCTTTGGACCAACACGTCAGGAACATCTCGCCCCTAAACTGAGGTGGGCCTCTACAAGTGGCATGTGGCCTGAACCTCACAATGGGGCATGTGCAACGAGTACTGGCTTTCCATCAGATACTACTCCCTCCAATGCCCTTCCTTCTGGACTATCTAGAATTGAAGGGGGCTGGTCCTCTGATGGGTCAAGTAGGCCATAGGCCGTACCTTTCAACAGCTAGACTATTCTCTTAGGCTTTGGGGTCATAGATTGCCAAATAGATAGAGGTTACAAAACAGAAATGTAGTGAATCTCCAGTGCTTACAGCTGTTTCTGTGTCCCCTCAGGAAATTCTAAAGGAGAATTTAAGGATGTTTGAATTAGTTCAGAAACATCCCTCACACTGGCCTCCCTTTGTACCTCCAGCCAAGCCAGAAGTGACAACCACTGGGGCAGGTAAGCTGTTGTTCAGGGGCAATTGTGGCTTATGCTTTCCATGGAAAAGAAATTTTCTGCTCAGCTAGACTGTTCAAGGAATGCTATTTCTGAGTGTTGTCATCTTCTGATGAACTAATATTTAGCAATTTCAAGAATGGTAATATAAGAAAATAGGTCCAGTGCTCAAGTTCTACGTAAAATCAAATGACTTGAATCGCCCCCCTCCCTGTTGGGTTCAGAAGAAAAAGCCAGAGGCCATGGGTGATTCAAAGGCACCTCAGAGGTCGTGCAGAGCTTCAGCCTCATCATCATGAATAGGAGTATGTAACAAGTCCAGTTATTTGGATTCTTTATGGAGGATTGCTAATACTTGGCAGTGCTCCTATCTGTAAGTTTCCTCCAGACATGTTTTTCTTTAGCAAAGTGATTTAAAAATTCACAGTCCTAAGCTACTGAGTAATGTACTAACTGCCTCAACCTGTCAAACTTCTTTCTCTTTTCTGTATTTTGATAGAATTCATTGATTCTACTGAACAACTAGAGGATTTTGACCTGGAGGAAGATTTTGAGATTTTGAGCGTATAGAAAAATAGTGGGAACTCAACTCGGAGATCTGTCTTCCATCTGGCAGCACACGAACATAACTCATTACCGACAACTTTTCCCGTCAGCAAGTGCCTGATAGCCCAACAGCATACAAACTCAGTAGCGATCATGACTGAGCCAATCACCGTTTCTTAGAAAAGAAAAGGAAAGCCCTTCCCCCGGAAAGAAATGCAACAATCGTGGAGCCCAGGAGCAGAGAAATTAGGAGGAGTCCATTGCTTGCCAGCTTGTCGTACACGGCTACAAGAAGTCTTCAGTAACTGAAAGGCGAAGATGGACATCTGGAATACAGACAGCAGTTCTCATCTTGCCTCAGACACCAGCAGATGAGAGAAACTCACTCAGTTTTCTTCACCCTTTCAGGTGTGACTTCTTTTGGACTAAGTACTAAGACGCAATCTGTTCTCTTGCTCTAATAATAAAGTGACCAAATCAGGGAGAAAAAAACAACTCTTGTTAAATTATTTGAATGTGTATTTTAAATAACCACAATTGGTATCTGAAAGTTTGTCAAAGGAATTATGTCAAATGTACCCTTCTTGATCTCCTTCCTATTTGGGGGAATCTTCTTATTAATTGATGGGTCACTGTCACTGTCCTTTCTGAAACTTTGTCAGAAGTCACCCTGTCCTTAAATCATGATTGCTTAAATCAGGGGTCAGCAAACTTTTTCTGTAAAAGGCCAGACAGTTTATATTTTAGGCTTTGCAGGCCACGTGGCCTCTGTCACAACTACTCAACTCTGCTGTTGTAGCGCAAAAGGAGCCATAGACAACGTGTACATGAATGAGCGTGGCTGCGATCCAATAAAACTTTATTTACCAAAAGAGGTGTTGGGTTGGATTTGGCCTGTGGGTCGTACGTTGCCAGTCACTGACTTAAATTGTTGACTTTTTGTTTGTTTGTTTGTTTGAGAAATTAAAAATAAATTGTGTTTGAATTATACTCCATTTTGGTTGATGGCCATATTTAGAAAGAATTATTCATGTGGTGACATTTTATCTGTGCATCAAATACAACTCCAAACCACTTAAGAACTAGCAACTTACTAAGTTTTAGAACATTTACATATCAAGTTTTCTTTGCTAACCACTCTCCTGTGGGGCTGCACCTCAAGTCCCGGTAATATCTTCCTATTTTCCTTTCCTTGCTTTCTTAGCTTGTATGGATTTCACCTCCTCCTCAACCAAGTCCCGAGGAAGCCTAGAAACTGGGGTTTGGAAGCTAGCACCAAGCCATTTTGTGGGTATATTTAGGAATATTAAAACATTTGGTTCCTTATATTCCATGCTTTTCTCTTTTTTAGGAGGTAATTTTTTTTAATACATTCCAGGGGTTCAAAACTCAAAAGGTGCAAAATGGTATTCAGTAAAATGCCTCTCCCGCCCACACACCAGTTTCCTTCCCTGAAAGCTCCCAATGTTATTAATTTCTTGTTTGTCCTTCTGGAAGATATATTTTATGCTACTAATCTTCAGGTGAGGCACTCTGGTGGTGCAATAGTTAGGCATTTCAAACTCACCTTAGCGGCTCCATGGGAGAAAGACCTGACAGTTTGCTCCCATAAAGATTACAGCCAAGAAAACCCTATGGGGCAGTACTGTTCTGTCATATGGTGTCGCTAAGAGTCAGAATCGACTCAACGACACCCAACCACAACAACCTTTCAACCTTTAGGTTAGTAGCTGATCGCATACTGCTTGTGTTAACCAGGATCTTTATATATCTCTATAATATACGTGTATATATTATAAACGTGTAAAAAAATATATTTGATTTTAGTGACTTAAACATTTTTCTACTTTTGACTTATCTGTAAATGATTCTGAGGTGACAGAAGTATGGAAACTCCTTTCTTGAGCTCTAGCATATGCTGGGGATAAAAGTAGTTTAGGCTTATTTAAAGCAGGACTCTTTAAGTCCTTTTGACTTTGAACGTTTTCTAAATTTTTTCCTGCCTCAATCTTTTGTTATAGAACTTGACTCGCAGCAATAAGAACCACCAAGGCTCTGAGGGGGACTCATGAATTGTGGTGTGAGTTGGGCTTTAGAAAAATTTTCATCAAAGAATGTCAAAAGAATCAAATGTTCAGATTTAATTCCTTTTATTTGCTATGTACAAAGCCAGCACCATACTTATTACTCAAATAGGAGGTGAAAGTAACAATAATTCAGATTATGATGATTATGGTTTGTCTGTGTTGGCATGGTTTACATAATACTTAAGGAAATAAAATCACCTGGAAGGAATTGCCTCTTGTCAACTTAGCTAAGAGTCTTCTGGGAAACTCATAATTAAAAGAAAATGGTTAAAACAAATCCCCCCAAACAGAATACAATACACTTTACGGCCAACTCGGGCTTGCTTTAGGTCTGCTAGCTGCTAAAGAGAGGAGTGTGCCAGATTTTTAGGAGGTTTTAAAAATGTATTAAAATAGTTTAACAGGCTATCTGTGAAAGAACGATTGAATGAACATTTTAATGGGAAGTCTCTAACAGCCTCAGAATGCAGGGGAACCAATACACTGCAGCTTCCATTTGCCACAAGGCACACATCTGGATGGCATTTGGAATAAACAGGGACTTCTGAGAATTTGGGACAAGGGATTTACCTTTTTGTTCCTGGAGTCAAACGCAAAATTCACACCTCTTTACCTATCCACTCCACCACCCTCAGCCCAGGAAAAAGGGCTGTAGCTCTCTTTTCCTTTAATGGGCTTGGCCACATTTGTTGCATCCTCCGCTCTACTTTGGACCAGGCCAAGCCCTCTCTGTCTCTGACTGGTGAGACAGCCAATAAGGAGGAAGTGATTTGTCTAGGACCATCTGAAGTTATGAGCGCCTCCTGGCTGCTGGCCTTCAAGCTTCCCTAAGCAATATGGGGGCTCTCACTCTGGAAGGAGTCACAGCTCACTCTAGGCTACTGGTGGGTACCTCATTCTAGTTCTGTTGCCTGCCTAGCACAGGGGGTCTCCTTGAATGGTTAGGGCTTGGCTGATGCAGACGTGAGCTATCCATGAATGTTCAACCAGACAATTATTATTTTAATTGTGGAAACATGGGATTCTGGTTTAATTCAAATTACGTGTGGTGACCCCTGGACATGAAGACGCGACTTATTAGATATTATGAAGAGCTTTCTGATCAAGACAGTGAGGAAAGCTAACGGTCTAAGAGAGTGGTGTCCCAACAAGTCTTTCTGAGGTAGCCACGAAGAGTCATGCAAACATCCAAATTAAGGGTAGCACCAGTTTGAATGAAATGGGATAGCAGATCTCAGTGGGGTGGCCTCATCTGTTGGGCCTGAGGGTTGGGGTAACCAGAGTCCAATAGTCCAGCCCATTTGAGACTCCAGAGTAAAACTTGACAGATGGACAAAAGGGTCTTCCTTCTTCAGATCATTCAGGTTTGTGAGGTGACCGCTGTGGGGAGGAAGGGAGGGCAAGGGGCAGAGTGGGAGGCGCTGCCTTACAGACTTTTCATACACACCTGGCAGCGGCTGACCCGAGTATGGAGCTGTCCGGCTTTCAGTGTTTCAGACACAGGTTCCTCCCCAAACTGCTGCCTCTCCTCCACTGTCGTCAGCCAGAAGCTGTACTTGTTGGCAAAGTAGTGACAAGTGCCCCGGGCACCACTGCACTCGATGAAAGGAGTGGCCCGAAAGTCCTCTAGGCAGGAGCCAGGTGAGACCAGGGACTGGCCTCCACCCTCGGCCCCAGCAGCAGTGTGCTGAAAGAGATAGCAGGGTGGTGTTAGAGCTGTGCCTGCCAGAGGCTGGCATGGGGAGACGATGGGACACTTGGCTACTACAGGAGGATGTGTGCTTCTGTTTCTAAGCACTGGTTCCTTGGTTCATCTCCAGTATCTAGCCAGGAGACCAAAAGCTCAAAAGCTGTATTTTAGGGCAGGGGCTTCTCATGCTCCCTCATAGCAGCCTCCAGAGCCAGGAGGGCCCCCTCCAAGCTCCCTAACTAGTTGCTGTTGAGTTGACTCCAACTCATGGCAACCCCATGTGTGTCACAGTAGAACTGTGCTCCATAGGGTTTTCAATGGCTGATTTTTGTCAGAAGTAGATCGCCAAGCCTTTCTTCCAAGGTACCTCTGGGTGGACTTGAACTTCCAACCTTTCAGTTAGCAGCTGAGTGCATTAACTGTTTATACCACCGAGGGACCCCTTCCCCCAAGCTCCCTAGTGCCCTCCTAACTCATTATGCATGGGCAATGGCTACATCTAAACCTGCGTTTCTCAAACTGCTGTATTGGAGGTGTGTTAGGTGTCAAATTTTTTCCCCCATGGACATATAAATCTGGGGAAATCTGGATTCAGTAAGTTCCTGAACTTGAAATTTTTCTCAGAGCTTATTGTCTAAGTGTATTGTATGCTAAGCTGGGGAAAGAACATGCAATACTTCACAAAATGGTGAAACCATAGATGCCCCCCCAGCATACCTCGCAATAGCTCTTACTCTGAAAATACCCTTATTAGAATTACTTTGATCTTCAACCTGTACCCCATCTTTTAGGGTGACATACAGTGTTTATTTGAGACCGGGTGGCATAGTGGTTAAGAGCTCAGCAGTTCGAATCCACCAACCACTCCTTGGAAACCCTATGGAGCAGTTCTACTCTGTCCTGTGGAGTCACTACGAGTCAGAACTGACTCAACGGCACCTAATAACAACAACATAGTGTTTGTTACCTGCTGAGTAAAAGTGGCCTCACTGTATTTGACCTCAAAGTCTTGGTGGGCCTAGCTTCAGAGGGCTCCTTCTGCACGAGATTTCAGGATTTTTGCATCGGTCCCAATCCTGAGCCTAGAGTCTCCAGTCACTTTACCCATAGACAGCAGCCCCGTCTCTCCACACCCCTGCCATGCTCCCTTCACCTTAGCTGGACCTCAGAGGTGGGGAAGAGGTTATTATCTGGACCTCAAAGGTGGGGAAGAGGCCTAATGCACACCCAGGTCAGCAAAGGGCCAATGCCCGATTTGGACACACAGGGAAACTTCACTTTGCAGAACTCTGGCAGAGTGAGTCTCCATATAAGTGACTTTTCCCGATAACTGACGCATCCAAGCTTTCCTCATTTTGACCCTCGGATAGTAAACTCCCTAAAATGAACGACACATTTCTCTGCCTTATTAAATCCAAACGCAGTGTATTTTGAACTTCACAAGATGAGTCAGGGTTGTCATCACGAAAGCCAGTTTTTGTGTCAGGTGATTATGCAAGGGCCTCATACCAAAGGCCATAGTTTATAGGGTTCTTAGACTTACTTGCATTAGTTTTCTCCCTCTTTTCTCCATTTTAGCAGGCATGTCTCATTACTTCAAGATGCCTTACTAAGCAGTCCAACTTCCCACCCTTTCACATTTTCAGGAAAAATATTCTAGTACATTAGAATTATGTGTAAACTAAGAGTAAAGAGGTTCTGAACAAAGGCTTAAGAGGTCTCCCGTGAGCTAAGTACATGAGATTTAGCACATGGCTTTTGGTGGAAGCACACGGGCTTTTGTTTCTTATTCCCTGGTCTTGGTGATAAACAGGAAAGAATGCTAGCAGAGGTGATTCTGTATTATACTGGGATAAATTGCCCAATTCACAAACACAGGGCAGAACAAGGAAGTACCTTACTCCACGCTGTGGGTTGAATTGTGTCCTCCCAAAAGATATGTTCAACTCCTAACCCCCAGTACCTGAGTGTGACCTTATTTGGAAATAGGGTCTTTGCAGATGTAATCAAGATGAGGTCATCTTAAATTAGGGTGGGCCCTCATCCAATGACACGTATTCTTATAAAAAGATGGAAATGACGCAGACACAGAGGGAAGAATGCCACGTGACGACGGAGGCAGAGACTGAAGTGATGCATCTACAAGCCAAGGAACACCAGGGACTGTCAGCAGCCACCAGAAGCTTAACAAGGCAATGAAGGTGTCTTCCCTAGAGCCTTCAGAGGGAGCATGGTCCTGCTGACCAGACTTCTAGCCTCCAGAACTATGAGAGAACAAACCTCTGTTGTTTTAAGCCACCCAGTTTGTAATACTTTGTTATGGTATCATAACAGGTAACTAGCACACCCAGGTAGGCTCACTAACGTGAGGAAGTCTGAAGCTTTGGTAATTGTTCAAAGATACCCCCTCACTGTTATACTCCTGGCCTTGTATCCTTGGTCAGAAATGCTGCCCTGAGGATTCAGGGTCATGATCCTTGGATTCAGCAAAGCAGTTCAGAAGAGGCAGCGTATTTCAGGGAGTATATGATGGTTAATGTTATGTGTCAATTCGGCTAGGCTATGATTCTCAGTGGTTTGGCAGACACTGCGTAGTCATTTTCCATTTTGTAATCTGATGTGAGCAGCCAATCAGTTGGAGTGGGAGTTTCCTTGGGGGTGGGGCCTGCCTCCAGTATATATATGGATGTTCTGGCAAAGCTCATGCTCACTCTTGACCCTGCAATCTTCTCGTCGTCTTGATCTCCAGTTCTTGGGACATAAGCCAACAGAGGTCTCTAGCCTGCTGCCTGACCTGCAGATTTTGGGTTCATCAGCCAGCAGAGGTCTCGAGCCTGCTGCCTAACCCACAGATTTGGGACTTGCCAGCTGCCACAATTGTGTGAGCCATTTCCCTGATGTAAATTTCTCCCTCCATATATCTATATACAAACCCTGGTGGTGTAGTGGTTAAGAGCTATGGCTGCTAACCCAAAGGTCGGCAGTTTCAATCTACCAGGCCCTCCTTGGAAACTCTATGGGGCAGTTCTACTCTGTCCTATAGGGTCACTGTGAGTCGGAATCGACTTGATGGCAACGCGTTTGGTTTTTGGGTTTATATCTATATATACTTCACTGGTTTTGCTCCTCTTAGAGAACCCAGACTAAGACAGGGTGTCACACTGGTTTTCCCTGGGAGTTGTTCTGGCTGTAAATCTGACCTTCATCTGATGAAATATCCCCAGATATTCACTGGATCTTTTGTGAGGGACTGTTAACATAAATGAGTCAAAATGGCCTCTGTATATTGCCCCAAAGTTATTTACTTTGTAGCAAGCTAAGGCCTGTTAGCCCTTAAAAGCCTGCCAGTGCCAAACTCAAATGTGTGCACACATCTAGTTGTTTTAAAAATAGCCGAAATAAGTAGATTTTTAGCCACTTAGAGCCTGCCTGTTTAACATACCCCATGAGACTACACCCAACATCTGCTAGCCCTAGATAAGATAAAACCTTGTCGTTATAAGGACCCTAAGGTGCTGCTGCCTTCAGAGTTCTCTGATCCACAGATTCCCCACCTTGCTGCAGAAAGACCTCACCTAGGGACACCTAAGCTTCCCCCCTTCTCCCCTTCCCCAGGGTTTGTCATGCTCTCTTCTCCTTCTGGTGGCTCCCTGCGCCCCTTGCCTTTGACAGACCTCCTGCTGTGAGGGACCACACCCTGCATGTCTTGGTCCCAATAGCATGGTCATCTTTTTCCTTGGTCAGTCCTAAATTCCCATAAACTCACTCCTTGGGCTTACAGCTGTTCTAAGCTCTGTCTTAGCAAGACACACGGCACTCCTGGCCACCGCCTTCCCACCAAAATGGAAAGGTAGCAAAAATTCCAGCAAAGACATAGAGACACTGAGACTCTAGGGAGGAGATGGCAGTGGCTAGAGGGGCATGAAGAATGGGCAGAATGCTGGGGCATGCTGTGCCCAGTCTGACCAGTGTGCATGAGGCCCTGAGTGGGGACAGCCTCTCCCTCACTGCCCAAGCAGATCTTTTTGTGTTTCTATCTTCCCTTGGTGGAAGCAAGCATAAAGATGTTAGGGTCTTTGGCTGTGATTCACAGATATTCTTACCCTGAACCACCGGGTGCAAAGTGCTTCCTTTCACCATACCCACGATTACCTGGCATTGATGCAGAACTGGGCTTTCTGGTCTTTAGCCAAGCCCAGGCCAAGCACTTTCCTCCCTTTCAAACTCCCTGCAGGTCATATTATGACTGCTATGTCCCTTGAGGCTACGAACCAGTCCGATGAATGCTCCAGAGCTCCCTGCCCACTGCTTCTCCACTGAGGGAGAAGCAGTGCCAGGTCTTACCATGAGGAAGGAGTATCCGATCCAGAGGCTGCGCCAGCCCAGGGGGCACTGTGGGATGGTGATATCCTGGCTGTGCACAGCAATGGCTTGCGAGGGTGCCTCACACACAGAGCAGCGGCTGATGTACCGGGGAATCTGGGTCTGGCCGACGGGCATCATAGGGATAGGGGCAGTGGTGGAGAGCCAATAAGATTTATCATTGCGCCTGGCATAGTGGCACACTTCATTGATGTTGCAGTAGATGAAGGGCATGGTGCTGAAGCGGGGCAGGCAGGAACCAGCAAACCCTGGCAAGGAGAGAAGGTGGGAGGGGCAGGTAAGTTCTGGCCGAGGGGCAGGGCTGGAATTATCTCCAGGGCCACTAGGACTGGACTAGATGGTGGTTTGAGTTTATATCCAACTGCATCTACGAGACCAGGGTCCTCCTCAACACTCTACACATGCTGAAGTCTGTTGATCAAATCCTCTTTTAAATGAAAAGAATCTTTTTAATAAACTGAATAATGCCTCCCTAATTAATCTGTTTTGTAAGACCTGCATTGAATAGACTGCATCTAAGAGTCAGCACACCTGTAGACTGTACAATTAATTCCTGGATAATCATCATTGCCCTGCAGGTCCTATTATTACTACTAATAATCTCTCACATTTAACAGATGCTTAATAGGTACCAAACATTGTCCTAAGCATTTTACATTTGTGATTCATTTTATTCTTACACCATCCTATGAGATAGGTGCTAGGATTAGCCTTGTTCCATCTCGGAGGAAGCTGAAGCTTAGAGAAGTTGAATAACTTGCTCAGGGTACAAGGTGGTAGAGCAAGGGTTTGAACCCAGATCTGCTTGACTCCAGAGCTGGGGCTCGTAATGTACTCACTATATAACAGTGGGCCCACCAAGGGGTTGGAGGTTGCCTCTTGGTCCCTGTGGGGACAGATGGCCAGGGCTGGCTGCCAGAGCCAGTACCTACCCAGGTCCTGGTTGTGGGCTTTCTCCTGCCCCTCCACGAACAGCAAGCTGTAACCCACCCACAGCTGGCTCATCCCGACAGGGCACAGGGGCACCTGCTCCGACTGGCTGTGCTTCACCAAGGTGTAGCCCACGTTCACGGTCTGGCCAGGCATTCCAGGCCTCCCAAAGGGGCCCTGCTTCCCTGGAGCTCCTGAGAGGGAGAGAGCATAAAAGCAGTGAGCCTGGTGCCACCAATAATATCAGCTACTCGCTGTGTGTCAAGTATTGTGCAAGACACGTTCTATACATGAATTATCTCACTCAGTCCTCAAGACAAACCTGAGATGGTACTATTACTACCCCAATGTGTAGATGACAAAACTGAGGCTCACAGGTCACATTGCTAATAAGTGGCAGAGCTGGGATCCAACTCAGATGTATCCTAGCTGCAGAGTTCCTTTTAACAAGTACGCTACCCTGCTTTCCTCCCACAGCCACCTGGCCCTGGACTCTGAGTGGAGATGAGGGGCAGAGTGAGCTACTTTTCAGGCCCAGCCCTGCAGGCCTCTTAGAGGAAAACGTGTTGTTGTTCTTATTGGGTGCCATTGCATTGATTTTCAACTCATAGCAACCCCATGTGACAGAACAGAACTACCCCCATAGGGTTTTCCAGTCTGTAATCTTTACAGGAGTAGATCACCAGGCTTTTCTTCTGCAGAGCTACTGGGTGGGTTTGAACTGCCATCCTTTCAGTTAGCGGCCAAGCACTTAACAGTTGCGCCACCAGGGCTCCTAGGGGAAAACTAACAGCCTGAAAACTGAACCAGAGGAAAAAGCAGAGCTAAGATTAAAACCCAAAAGCAGTTACCAAGAGTTGACTCCGACTCATAACGAACCTATGTGTGTCAGAGTAGAACTGTGCTGCATAGGGTTTTCAACAGCTAATTTTTTCAGGAGTACATCGCCTGGACTTTTTTCTGAGGCACCTCTGTGCAGACTTGAACTCCAAACTTTTGGTTAGCAGCTGAGCATGTTAAGATGAACCATAACCCATTGCCGTCAAGTCAATTCCACAGTGGCAAAATCACGCTCTCCTCTCCTGCCCATGGCAGACATGCCTAATCAATCACAACACTTTCTCACGGAGCCTCAGAACTGTTCTCTTCTCAGGACAATTGATTAGCCATCCTGGATGTAAAATGGGAGCTAAGTAGCAGAGGTATGAGTAGCAATACCGTACCTCAGATTCTGTTATCCCTTGAACCACCCCCCTCCCATCCATGTCAGAATCCCTGGGTAGAAACAGGGAAGTGCAGGGCAACAGGCCATGCTATAATACGGAGTCACAGCTCTTAAGAGCTGGAAGAGAACCCAGAAAAGGATTTGGAGCAGTCCTTTGCCTTCCAGAATGTAGAGTACCCTTTCATAGGCTTAGAGGGTGGTGGTGCATGAATGGGTTACAGCCCAGTTTTCTAGCCTCCTAGTGTCCAGCTGTACCACTAGGTTTATTAATTCTCAGATTTGAGTTTTTGACTCCTCAAACCTCAAGTCCTTACAGAAACCCTCTGCCCCCTAGCGCTGACATCACCAGACCTTCAAATCCTGGAGGGCCTTGCAGTCCAGGGACACCAGGATCACCAAGAACCCCAGGTGGGCCTGGGAGCCCACTGCGGCCATCTTTGCCAGAGATGCCAGGTAAACCTTTGGAACCTGCAAGGAGAGAAGGTGCACAGAGCATACTCAATGTGAAGAATCCTGAGGAGCCCATTCCAGAGAAAGGGGCCTTGTGTATCATGTCCATGACTCACCAGGAGAGGGCGAACTGGCTGTCAAAATTGGTGTGCAAACTGCGACGCAGGCAGGCTGAAGCCAGCCTGGACTAGCCCTTAGCTCACGACCTAAGCATCTCTGGGCTGGGAAAGCACTCTGAGCCCCTTGACACCATTTTCTTCTCCTATCCTCTCATCCTCCAAGGAACCCTGGGAAGTGCGCAGGGCAACTGCTACCGTCCCTTATCAGGAATGAGGTGCCCAGAGAGGCAATTAACATACTTCAGTTACTGCAAAGCTAGGATGAGAAGCCAGATTTCCTGTCTTGCAGCCCAGGGCTTTCTCCACTGCTTTATGTTGCTCTTTATCTGCCACCCGCTCCTCCCTCCATCTGCTCAGCAGCACTTAGAGAGGGACAAACATCAGGAATAGCTCCCATGCTCTGTAGGCACACTGTCTGCAGCCAGGTGCAAACACTGTCCTGCTGGCGCTGCTGATCCTTCTCTTCCTGCCGAGAAGCTTGGGAGCTTCATGAAGGAACAGAGGAAATGCTTGTGGAAGGTGCCCCCTTGAAACAGGTTCCAAGCTGCTTGCTTCAGCAAAGGCCATCTCGGCTCCCCAAGAAGCCCCCCTCTGGCATTTCCCTCACCTTGTCGGCCTACAGGACCTTGAACCCCAGGGTCCCCCACAAGGCCAGGGATGCCATCGATGCCTGGTAGACCCAAAGGTCCAGGGGGAACCTGGATGGCTTCTGCGATTGGTGTTTGCCCAGGAACACCTCGGGGGCCAGAAAAGCCTGTGGGTAGGTGGGGAAAATGAAAATGTCAGGCTGAGGCCAGGAGGAAGCCACGGGGAGGGGGGGTCCCAGTGCCTTCCTTTCTGCCTAGCAACCAGAAGCTCTCTGCCCTTCCTGTTAGTCCCCACAGGATAGCCCTCACCACCCTTTATACAACGCCCTCCCTACCCGTGTATCTCCTGAGTGGATTGGTAGCTTCTTCAGGGCATGGACTGTGTCATATTCATCTTGTCTCCTCTGAGTTCAGCCTGATATGTGATAGGCAGTAGGGAAGTGTTTGTTGTAGATATGGCAGGCTGAGCCTTTGCTCAGGACTGGGGCAGGTGGTTTGTTCACTTACTGGTCAAAATGCAGTAGCAAGGACACTGAGGGGATGTGTCCAACCCCAGAGGTTCAGTTGGCATCACAGCCTAGGATCCCAACCCCTGACAGCTGGCTTACTAATGGAAGCCAGACATGCCAGTTTGCTTTCTAATTC
The DNA here is from genome assembly GCF_024166365.1 of Elephas maximus indicus. Classification (NCBI taxonomy): domain Eukaryota; kingdom Metazoa; phylum Chordata; class Mammalia; order Proboscidea; family Elephantidae; genus Elephas; species Elephas maximus. The sequence continues at coordinate 49,688,480 of NC_064846.1, read as the reverse complement.
ATTGAACAACTAAATGCCTACTACGCACCAGACCCTGATACACTTGACAACAGAGCTGTGATTAAGACAGGCCCTTGTGAAGATTATGGTCTAGACATAAAGATGGAAAACACATAATCTGACAAACGCCATAAACTTACTGCAAGTTGTGAGAAATGCTATGAAAGAAACAGATAACGTAGTGACAGTGGAGGACGGGGAGCCAAGGCGGGTGTGAGGTGGAGGAACCTGCTTTAGAGAGGGTGATCAGTGGCCTCTCATAAGAGGTAACATTTAAGCTGAGACATTTAAAGCATTAGAAGGAGCTAGCCACTTAAAGAGTAGGGCATGAGAGTATTCCAGGAGATAGAATTAGCATGTGCAAAGGTCCTGTGGCAGGAACACAGCACCAAAGGGAGAAGGCCAGCAATGAAGATTAAGAGGAAGGCATCATAGAGGGCTTTGTGGACCATAGTTTATTCCTTTGACAGGGAAGCCATTGAGTGATTTATGTTTTTACAAAGCTCTCTTTGGCTGCTGTGTGGAGAAATGATTGTTGGGGAGGCGGGAAGCTGGGAGACAAGTTAGCAGACCATTGCAGTGATTCACATGAGACATGACGGTGGCTTGGACCTAGGTGGTAGTGCTGGAGGTGAAGAGAGGTGTGTGGATGCGAGGCACTTTTAGGAGGTAGAACCCTCAGGACTTGCTAATGGATTGGATGTTTGTAGGGGGTGGTGGTAAAGGATGGTTCTTCATTTCTGGATTGAGCAAATGGGTGGCTGGTGATTTGAGCACAAACTCAACCCCCACGAATGCAGAAGTATCACAGAGAGGTGAGGTCAGTGGCAGGATGCGTGGCAACAAAGCACCAGTGGCCTTTAGTCCTGGGAGCTGATGGAGGCAGGAGTCTCCCCAAAGTGGAGAAACCTCCTCCCCAGAGGAGCTTGATCTGGCTGCTTCAGGCATCCAGGCTTTCTTGGTGAGGTGAGCAGTGGCTCCCAAAAGAATCTTACCCCACACCCTTCCCTCAAGCTCAGGGCCAGCCCAGCACACGCTCTCAACTCACCTCCTGGCCCTGCCTTCCCCTTCATCCCGGGAAGTCCTGGGTCTCCAGGTGGCCCAACCTTGCCTGGAGTCCCCATGACGCCAGGCTCACCTCTCATGCCTGGCAAAGTCCAAAGGTTAGCAAGTCAGTGTCTGGCATGTTGGGGGGAGTGCTCTGAGAGTGGGTGGAGGCGAGGTAGGGAAGAGTATTATCAGCTGGTCTCTCTTCACAGGGCTGCAGGAAGGGGCCAGCTCTGACCATGGAGTGGGGAAGGGCCCACCAGCCAACCAAGCGGCCATACCTTTCAGTCCTAGCTCTCCAGGGAGACCAGAGAAACCTGGGATTCCTTGGTCTCCCTTGGGCCCTTGAGGGCCAGGAATTCCAGGGAAGCCAGGGTTTCCAGAGTCGCCTTGATCCGAGGATGGCCCAGGGGGACCCCGGGGCCCAGGAGAGCCTGGGCGGCCTAGGGATAAGATCAGTGATGAGGAGCAGGTGAGCAGGAAGTGGCCACTGATAAAGGCCTCAGGACTGAAAGGAAGCCACAGCCACAGCCCACAGGCAGAGAATATGTCTGTGGGATCCCAGAGCCCAACCTTCCGAAAACAATGCAGTCAGTTCCAGTCCCCTGCATCCCTGCTGGGGGCAGTGATGCGAGGCCAAGCAGGTCGATGCATGTCCAGCAACAAGGACTCTGCTGGACTGTATACAGGGCCTCCCCAAGCTCCAGGCCAAAGGTCTTGGCCATCCCTCTTTTGGGCTTCCTGTCTTTACCTCGTTCTCCATCTAGGCCTGGTCGCCCGGGGTCACCAGGCTGTCCTGCTATGACTGAGGGCAAGGAGATGCCTGGGGCACCAGGGAGACCAGCAGGGCCTTGGACACCTGGAAAACCTGCAAAGAATAAATAAAATGGGCTGGATGGGCTTTGTGTATCCAGGAGAGAGAGGGCCAGTTCTCTCAGAGAAAATGGAAGTTCACAAAGAGAAAATGGATGCTGTTAGGTAGGCGCCAGACCAGAGAACACCAGCAGAGGGCTCCTGTCCCCTTCACCCCACCTTACTTCTCAGCAAGCACGCAGACACAACTGACAAGGGCTCAGGGACACCTCCTCTCCTCCCAGCAGGAGCTGCTTTCTATTTGGGTAGAACTGGGGAAGGTTCAGCTCCCCAGTGTCACTGGCAGCAGATATATTTTAGGCAGTAGCAAATTTCCCCCAAATCAGAAAGAAGTAATGACTGCAGTACTTGGAATTTAAATTTCCCCAAAATGTTTTTAGACCTATTGTCATCATCAAAACACATTTCTTAAGTTAGCCTGTTATGTTTGATGCTGCACAAAGAAAATTACAGATAGTGGTAGGGCACAGGCTCCAACCAGTCAGAACAGACACCATCCCAATCAAAATGGAGGCCAGCAAGGGCCTTGTCTCCTGGCATCTTCTAGAGATAGTGGCAAACTGGAAAACAATCTTTTATAGATAATTCACGATATTAGCTGAAGGAATGCTTTCCAGGAAAGTTACCTATAAAACGAATTTGTCTGTACTCTATCTCCTTTTTTGGCAAAAGAGAATAGCCATTTATTAAAGTAGATACAGAACACTTGTTTGCTCAAATTTTAATACTGCTCTACATGTTTTTTCTGTTTGTAGAACTATTTCTACTGTAATATGTTCAAAAACAAAAATTTCAGCAGATTACATAAAATTTATTTAATATTCATATGCCAAGTACATAGATGATAATCCTGATGGCAGAATACATCGAAGCTATATATACAAATGTGGAAGTTCATATTATCCATCTAGCATGGGGACAAATCTATTTTATGCTTTCTAGATGATATTCAAATGAAGAAAAATAGATTCAAATTGATAAGCTGTTCTGATGGTTGAAATTCTCATTTTTTCTTTGTGACAAGAAAGTTCAAAAATATTACTGTTGAATTTTATTTTTTTGTGGCAAGAAAATCCAAAAATATGTTGAACTTCTCATATTAGTCTAAGAAGTAAATCCATGAAAACTTGTACAGGAAGACAGTAAACTGGTTCAATTCAGGTGTTTTTTAAATAGCTCATGATCTAATTAATTGACTTCTGAAGAAATGTAAAAAATACTTTTGGAGAAAATACTCTCAGTTATCCAGTTATTTAGGTCAGGAAAAAAATTAAAAAAGAAAAATTAGTTGTGAAGCTGCATGATGCTATTTATAGCATGGTCAGTTATATCTTGGTGAACCTTTGAAGAATTTTTCTTTTTCATAAAGGTTAAAATCTGAAAAGAAAGACATATTATATGTTTTTCTCCTGAAAATATAGCTTTATACGTATATATATAATACATAAAACCAAAACCCAACCTGTTGCCATCGAGTCGATTCCAACTCATAGAGACCCTATAGGACAGAGTAAAACTGCCCCAGAGAGTTTTCAAGGAGTGCCTGGTGGATTCAAACCGCTGACCTTTTGGTTAGCAGCCATAGCACTAAGCCACTACGCCACCAGGGTTTCCAGAGACCCGATAGGACAGAGTAGAACCGCCCCATAGGGTTTCCAAGGAGCACCTGGTGGATCGAACTGCCAATCTTTTGGTTAGCAGCCGAGCCCTTAACCACTACACCACCAGGGCTCCATATAGAATATATTAAAAACCCAGTATATAGAGAAGCTAAAATTATGCAAAACTAATAAACAAGACAGAGTAAGTGTGGGCCCCAGAGAAATTATAAAAAGTTCCCATGGCAGTTTTTGGAGTCTCCTCTTTCCCTTACCTGTTTCTTGATTTTATAATTGCACTGGAATAAAGATACTACTAACATCAAGTAGTGCAAAAAGCTCATGTTTTTCTGTAATTAAGAATAAAACACTATACACTGAGCTCCTGTTAAGGATGGAAAAAATAGGGAAATAGATAATGGTGAATGTTCCACAACCTGATAAACACAAGTAAGGCCACTGAATTGTACATGTGAAGAACGTTGAAATGGCAAATGTTTTGTTACATATATATTTACCACACACACACACACAATAAAACACTTCAAATGAGTAGATGCAAAAGCAAGATGCATTTTTCCAACTCGTTCCAGTGTTAAAGCATAAAAACCCTAAATATACAAATGTACCTTCTCAATATTTAGTGAAAACATGAAAATTAATGGCATAATTTACAGTTTAGATAAAGATATTGTAAGGACAGGGATTGCTCGATGGCGTTTTTTAGGGGTAAATCTACTTTTTACACTGACTTCCATCAGCAATTCAGAGCTAGGTTCCGATTGGGGAGGTATGATACTTGCTGTATTTGTAAATGGATTGTATTAATTAGGTATTGAGAGGAAACAACATGTGTAAAGAATAATCCAGATACAATGAACACCTATGTTCCCTCCACCAATTTCAGAAAAAGAAGCTAGTGTTACCCTTTGAATTTCTCTGCATGCTCCTCAGAGATCCCACCCTATTCTCTCCCTCTCAGAGGCAAATAATAAAATAAAACCATTGCTGTCAAGTCTACTCCAACTCGTGGTGACCCCACGCGTGTCAGAGTAGAACTGAGCTCCATGGGGTTTTCAATGGTTGTAATCTTACAGCAGTAGATCGCCAGGCCTTTCTTCTGTAGCACTTCTGGGTAGATTTGAACCACCAACCTTTTTTGTTAGTAGCCAAGTGCAAATTGTTTGCGTCACTCAGGGAGCCACTCAGAGGCAACCATGCCTGAATTTTTGTTTTCATCATTCCCTCCCTTTTCATCATAATTCAACCACGTGTATTTGTAACCCTCAACAATATATTGTTTGCTTTTGCTTATTTCTGAACATTTATGACTAGAATTATATCAAATGTATTCTCTGCAGCTTGCCTTTTTGGTTGTTGTTGTTCAACCGTAAGTTCCTGAAATTTACCCATCTGGACATGTAGTGTTGACTGTCTTTGTAATTGTGACTTTATTATGTCAGATAGCTAAAGCAAATGAATAATTTAATGCCCAGACATTCATAGTCAGGGTTTGAAAATGGAAAAGGAAATGCCCTTGACTTTCTATCTGTTCCTCTTTATCTCCTGTGAAAGAAACCACACAGCTCCCCCCCAACCCCCGGCAGGCTTGGGCCCTGCTTCGAATCCTTCTTCTGGAGAAGCTGCTGGCTTTCAGAAAAAAAAAAAAAACAACAACAGGTTGGTTCAGACCAAAGGAAAGAGTAAACACAGAAACAGCAGATGCACCAATTCAAAATGCAGCAGGAAATGAAGTAATGTTTGAATACAGTTCCTGGAAAATACGCGCATTACACAAGCACGCATATAAACAAATAAAGTATGGCGGGCTCTCAGGGCCCAGAGCTACAAGGTACAGAACATTTTACAAATATGATTTTCCAGGTAACCTGTAATAATATAGTAGTCAATACTTCTTGAGCAACTATTACGCATCAGGCTGTGCACTAAGTGTTTTTACATAAATTATCTCATTCCTCATTGATTCCTCATATATCCTACAAGGTAGGTTCTCTTATTATGCTCACATTACAGAAAAGGAAAACTAAGGGTTCATTTGGGACAGACGGATAAGTTCCTTGTTCAAGGCCATATCGGTAAGTCAGAGGCGAAACTGGAATTTGAACCCAGCTGGTCTGACTCCAGGACCCACCCTCTTAACCATGCCGCTATGCTGAATTCATTACATAGAGTGAGATGTATATGGGTCTTCAGAACATTCCTAAGGAAAGAAAAATAATCAGAATTTATCCCTGTGATTTGACAGGTGGGAAACGGAGGCTCAGAAAAGGACTTCAGGCATTGTGTGAGTCAGGGGCAGAGATTAGGGTGGACCCTGCTTTCCAGAAAATCCAATAAATACCAGTGTGTCCTGTGTGCCTGTCCTGGGGAGACATTTGTCCTCTTAGTCATGGGTTCCTTCTAGCAGCCACAGTGTTTTCCCAGGGCCCAGGCCAGTGCCATCTACACTAGACACTGAGCAAATTCTGTCAAACTTCTCAGTAAATGGACAAGCCCTGTTCCTCAGGACAATTAGGCCCAGGCTCTGCCCAAGAGAACAAGAGAGGCCCTGAGGTTAATAAGGAAGAGTGGGAGTGAATTTGGAGGCTAGAGGCGACTTGTTACTGCTCTCTGACACTCCTCGCAGCCCTAGGCACAGCCTACCCTCTTGTTCGCCACAGGCGGTCAGTCTTACTGGGTTCTGACACTCCCAGAGATGTGAAGACATCCTGTGAGCCACATAACCCAGGTGACCCCACCCCTGGCTCCCTCAGCATCTACAGACCTGACTTGAGCGCCCTTACCTCGGCCACCTTTTTGTCCTCTCACACCTGGTTTCCCTGGGGCTCCAATGCCAATTCCTGGAGAGCCTTTTTCCCCTTTGGGGCCAGGCAGGCCAGCAGGCCCAGGCACACCGGTTATACTGGGTCCTAGGAGGAGATGCAGAGGGAGGGGGATAGAACTCAGTGTGGGTGAGGCCCTCAGGCCTAACTCACTTGCCTGGGGCCTGAGAGGGAGGCCTGCCCAACAGACACCAGAAGTCTGAGTACTGAAATAACAGGAAGAAGAGCTTATTTGGGTAGGGCAAACCCTACCCTCCTTCCTTGCCACATCAAGGGACCCCCAGTTGGGGGGCTGGCAAGGAGATCTATGAGTCCAAGCATATGGGATACACTTCAGTGGAGAATTCATGGCTAGCCAGGCTTCTGGAAGAGCTACTGCCCTCCTTCTCACCCTTGGGGCTCGTCCTTACCTGGAGTGCCGTGGGCACCCTTAGTTCCTGGAAGCCCATTTAATCCATGTAAGCCAGAAAGTCCAGGGAAGCCTAGGGGAGAGAACAGCAGAAATGGCTTCAACAACTCTGAGTCATAAAGGGGCAGCAAGTGGTAGCAACCTATCCCCAAGGGCACCGCAACATTCTCATTTTAAAAGTTATGGTCTTTCCTGAGGGATTACCTAGTATCCTAAGGGAGAACAGACCACCTCTCAACTATAGCCCCCCACCCTAGATTTCTCAGGACATTTATCAGAGACTAATGCAGCATCAAAAGTAGCGTAATAGCTAATTAGATATCTGTAAGAACTCAGACTGCAATGCTGAGACCTTGAGTTGCCAGTTCTCAGAGACTGGTTCTAGAAACTCACTCCCTGATCTCTAAGGCAGGAAAAGTCTACATATGTTGAAGCAATGACCTTCCTGCTAACTTTTCTCTCCATGGATTCCATGTTCTTCTCTTCCCACTCGTTCTTGCCCTCCTTTCTTCTTCTTCATCCTCCTTTTCTTCCCTGCCCAATATCCCTCGTGTTTTTTAGTCCAGTCAATGATTTCCCTGGGTATGGCTTATCCTCAGCTAGTGTCTCCAAAAATAAAGTAGTTGATGTCCTTTTTTGAGGGAAGGATATTTTCCCCCATTGCCTTACTCCCAAATACACACACCTTTAGGTCCTACTAGGCCAGGGTGTCCCAAGGGTCCAGTTACCCCTGCATGACCAGGAGAACCTGGAAGCCCTGGGTCTCCTCTCAGTCCTGCAATCCCGGGGAATCCTGAAAGTGAAACCAAGGCAGAAGATCAGAATGGGGCATAGCTTGAAGCTAATCCTAACCTTTCCAGAATAAAGGATGGTCATGTGGGATGGTACCTGGAGAGCCAGGAAGGCCAATGTCTCCAGGAACTCCATCTTTTCCATCTTCACCTTTATTTCCTGGGAAACCCACATCACCAATTGGGCCATCTTTTCCTTTGATACCTAGACCAAGAAGAATGCTGAAGGACCAGACCACATTTCAGGGAATGTTCCTCCATAGGAGGAGGTGAGCAGGAAGGTGAAACCACCTTGAACTGAGGGTGCTAGATCTAGGGATATTCAGCCCAATGAAGGAGCTCTGAAAAGGACTGAGGCAGCTGTCTTCACATCTGGAAGGTGCCACCCAATTGAAAATTAAGTGAACTTGTTCTGTGTGTTCCCCAGTGGGTGGAAATGTTCAAGAAGCACAGTTTAGATAACTGTCTATTAAACTAAGGGGGTGGATGCCATTGTCCCAAAGGTCTCTGCTCTCAAGAGAGAGCAGGTAGGTTTGCTTGGGAGAAACGGTGGGCTGCCTGTTAGTGAACACGTGTGAGGTAGGAATCTTTTTGCGTTGGATGGAAGCTGTAGAACTTGGCGTTGATCCCAAAATTCCTTCCATCCCTTAGCTTGGAGGAGTGTGTGAAACATGTGAGACAAAAGTATAGCTACCTTACCTTTAAAACCAGGCTCCCCAGGTTGTCCCTTGGGTCCTGGGGTACCAGGAATTTCAAGTGACTGGCCTGGATCTCCTGGGGATATCGAAACATTGTTCCAGTCATTGGGAGAAGCTATAGCTCATTTTGTACCAAAGAAAGCCTTTGAATGCAAAATCTTTTTAGACTCAATATGGCCAGAGAAACTCCTCGACAAAATTACCCATGGGTTAAGAGGTAACCAATCACCAACAAGATGCTGGGACGCTGCCAGCTGATTAGCATGACATGTGGCTACATGCAGCCCATCTCCATTGGGAAACACATCACTAGGCTCATTACGGGCAGAGAAGAGGGGCCCTAACACATCATCAGAATGAACAGTGATGACAGCAAGGGTAGGAAATTTTCCTGCCCAGTGGGCTGGGTTCAGGAGGGAAAAAACTGTCTAGAGGTCAAGGCTCCCCTCTGCTGCTGAACCTAGAAGGCAGATGGGTCAAACCACACAAACGACAGCCTTTTCTTTAGCTCTGAGAAAGCTGCAGAGAGAGAGACAGCTTGTTAGGTACTACTGTTTGTCGCATTGTCTTTGAGGACCAAGAGCTGCCAAGGAGCTTTGGCCAAAGTGGAAATGTAAATTAATTCACTTTCCCCTAAACATAGTCTCCCCCAAGACAGTCCTGGGCCTGCTAGAAATCTACCTTACTCTAAAAAAAAAATACATTAAAATAGAAAATGCTCCTTACCTTTAGAACCTGGGAGACCAGCTACTCCTGGGAGCCCTGGAGCTCCATTAAGACCCCGTATACCCTGCAAAGCAATATGGGAATCATTATTTCTGCCCAGAGCTCAGGGCTTCCCACCTTCTGGTTCACGCTTCCACTCCCTGAGCCATGTCTGAGAGATGTATATCATATACTTTGTGGCAGGGGTGGGGTGGAGGAGTATAGCTTGCAAACAGGAAGGTAATAAGCAAAGGGCAGAGGCACACACTTAGGGTTTTTAGGGGAGGGACTGGATCTGCAGATTAATCCTGGTCTTGTCATTCATAACTTCCCACTGCCCATCAAAATTGTAATCTTGGGAAATCAAAGTCTGGCTGCTCTAGCAAGTCTCTTAGAAAATACAGAGATTGACAGGTCAAGCACTTGGTGTGTTCTGCAGACAGTCTGCTACCACCTCCCCTGCCAAAGTTTTGGGGCCATTCTTCATGCACAAAAAGAAATGTCGCTCCACCATGCAGGGCTAGCCCTCCACTGCTGGTTCTGCAGAGAACAAGAGCTCTTTCTTGTACCAGGTAGCAGGTGGTACATGTGCAGGTGCTGAAATCTCAATTTGGGCTGTTACTGTTTTCACAGGAAAAGCTGCCTGCACTGTCTAATGTCCAACATACTATCCAAGTCTGGGAAGTGAGCATGTTTGCTGCCATCAGCACAATTCTTCCCCTGGTGTGGTTTTGACTAATTTTGAGATGCACCCAGCAAAGACAAATGCCATGCAGTGCCATGGGCAGGAGGCTGGGTTCTGGGCTCTGTCACTGTGCTCACTGGACCACGATTCTGCCACCACTACCCAGGACACTGGCTCCCTTCCACCTGTTCCCCCTCCTGGTATTTTCCTACACATTGCCATAAAATACTCCTAGTTCTGAGCCTTGCTCATGCTGTGTAGTCCTCCCAAAACACCTTCCCACCTTTCTTCCCCCCTCCTAGTGTGTGGTAGTCAGGACCACCCAGTTTAGAACTATTTCTTTGGCAACTGCTTCAGGCACGCATGTGCATGTGCGTGTGCGTGTGCGTGTGCGTGTGCGTGTGTGTGTGTGTGTGTGTTCTCTCCACCAAATTGACAGTTACTTCTAAAGGACAGGCACTTTGCTTGCAGGGGCAGTACAGGTGTTCTGTGACCCAATTCATTTAGACCCTTCAACACTAGTACTGTCATTGCTACAATTTATCCAGAGCCTGCTATGGGCCAGAAACAGTGCTAAGTGCTTTATACATACCGTGTGAAGGAGGTTTGAATATTATTTCCAGTTTTTACAGATGAGAAACGTGATGCTCAGGGAAGTTAAGCAACATGCATATGATCACAGTGCTAATGGGTGATGGAGCTGAGATTCACACCCTGGTCTGTGTCCTTCCTAAGCCCATTCTACTGCCCTGCCTTTTAAGAGCTCAGAGAAAATGGACTTGACTCTCCGCCAGTTTTTGCTTCTTATGGAGCTTCAAAGACCTTCCTGTCAAAACATCAAGACATCTGTACTGAATTCTTACAATGTGCCTGACTCAATGTGGGATGCTGGCAGTGGGGCACAGGCAAGAAAGCATGTAAGGGAGTCCTTGTTCTCAAGCTCTACTGATCTTGCTGAGGAAATCAGACCCGCACAGACCCAACTCGGATCGATACAGGCAGTGAGAAGTACAGAGGGGCCAGTGTGGTAGGAGCTTATGGGTTTCTGAGGACATGGGGCCTGGGCTGGGCCTTAGGGATGGCAGGTATTAGGCAACTTCAGAGAAGGGAGGAAGCCCCTGTCTGTGGAGGAGATAGCATGAACAAAGGCATAGAAGAGGGGGTGCTCAGGAAAGGATGAGAAGACCCATCAGACTCAAGGAGAGGGAGTTGTCTGAGGACATCTTGAGTGAAGGGGCTGGGAAGTAGGTTGGGGTCAGAACGGTGGAAAAAAGGGGCATTTCCTCCTGCTGTGGGAGGCCCTTCCCTGGTGGAGAGACAAAGAGCTGGGTACACTTACAGTTTCTCCAGGCATTCCTGGGAAGCCTGTGATCCCAGGGGCTCCCTTCAGGCCAGGCAAGCCCCGTAGTCCCAAGGAGCCAGAGGGGCCTGGCCTTCCAACAAGTCCTTTGATAGAGCTGGCAAGTCCAGGAACTCCAGGGAGGCCTGTTGGCCCAGGGCGGCCAGCCTCTCCTTTGTCACCTGGGGAAGAAGAAAAAGGGCATGGAAATAGACTATGGGAAAGAGAAAACCAGCTTGCTAAGGTGCAGGTTCCCAGAATCACAGGCACAGTACACGCTTGGGAGCAGGTGGAGGTGGGGGTGGGGGGGGTGCTTTTCAGCCTTAGGGAGCACTACTCAGGCAACCCAGCTCCAGCAGTGGGAAAACTACGCTCAAGTCCCACTATCTGCCAGGCTCCTCCAGGGGTGCCATGGCCTGCGGGTCAAAAACTCAGCTACCCAGTGGCAATAACAAATGGCAGCCTTAAAGTCCAGGCACCCCTCAGGCCCAGGGAAGGCAGCCTCCTTGCAGCCCCTGCTGCCACCCACTGCTGCTCTGAGGGGCCTTGTAATGGAGAATTTCTCTCAGGAAGGAAGTCAAATTGGGTCATAAAACCTTTCTTGGGCTTTTTTCCTGCCCATTCCCTGCCCCAGCACCTCTGGGCCCTGGAAATCCGTCTGATCCAGCTGAGCCCCGGGAGCCTTTGTCTCCTTTGAACCAAAGATTCAGCATTGGGAGTCTTGGGCCAGGTATTCCGACTGGCCCTGGGTTGCCTCTGTCTCCTGCAGGGATGGATATCATGAGATCAGGGTGAGAGAGCTTAGACATGGGGTCAGGCATGGGCTGACCTGGCATATCAGTTCTTCTCACGCCAGCCCCTGGCCCACTTTCTGGGCCCTTCCATGTTCTTTCCCACTCTATTCTCCCAATGTTGCATTTCTATTTATGCCCTCTCCTTCTACAAGCCCAAAGTCCATCAGCAACTTTTGATCATACTCAAAACTCTCCTCCCATGATCATGTGAAAATGTATAGGCAAGGCCTCCAACATGAAGTGCTAAGTGATTAGGTCTTTTAGTTTCAAAGGCCATAATTCAGAAGCCAAAAATCTTATTATCTAACACAAGTTTGGTTTAAGCCACATGAACGACAAAGTCCATAAACAAAATGTACCTTTGAAGTGTGGGTGGCAGTTCTAGAAATCAATTCCCCAGCTCACCTTTTTCACCAGGGCTACCAGCAGGTCCAGATGTTCCGATTCTTCCTGGTGACCCAGGAATTCCCTTTAATCCACTTGCACCAGGAATACCAGGGAGACCTGGTATCCCTGGAAAACCTATCAGTCCAACGGACCCCTTCTCACCTGTTGAGAGACAAGAACTTCTATTATCCCTGTTTTATATACAAGGATACTGAGGCTCAGAAAAGTTAAATAACTTACCCAAGGTTACACATCTAGGAAGTTTCAGAGAAGGGATTTAAGTCCAGGTTTCTCTAATACCAAGGCTCATGCTCTTAGTTATTATACATTATGCTACTTCCCTGTGCATGGCACTAAAGAAGACAAGAGGTGGGCACCTGTCTTAAGATTCACCAAGTTTAGAGCTCATATGTGGCACAGGAAAAAAAAAAAGCCTAGGGCCAGGAGGCAGGGAGCTGAGCTCTAGCTCTGGCTCTGCTGCTAACCAGTTGTGCGTCCTTGGATCAATTACTTTTCCCTGTATAAAATGCGGAAGTCACCTATCCAACCTCTGACGGATATCAGAGCAATCACAGGAAGTGAGGGCTAGCAGGCTCCATGGTAGGGGTTGTACAAATGAGTAAACCCAATCTGGCTGTTATTGTCCTGGGCTTACTGACTGTGATATTCCACCCAGTGTTCTACCCAGCAGGCAGCGAGGGTGATTCACCTTGGCTGGGGGTCCTTCTTTACGCTATCCTTGTCTAAAGAACTTGCCCCCAAAAGCCCTGCCCATCTCCCTCCCCACTCTCCCATCCCTTGGCAGAGAGGGAGGGGCAAGCTGGGCAGCTTGGATGCTCCTTGTTGGCACTCACTGGTGTCTTGGTGATCACTTTACTTACCCTTTGGGCCTGGGAGACCTGGCAACCCTGTGGCCCCTGGCAAGCCTGAGCTCCCCAGGAAGCCTATTAGGCCTGCAGATCCAGGAAGGCCTTTGAGCCCAGGCAGACCTCTCTTTCCAGTTGATCCTGGGTGACCTGCCTCACCTCTCGAGCCTTTCTTTCCAGGACGTCCTGAATCAGTACAGGAGAGAACACAGAACAGCCATCAGGTGAGGCTCTAGTTCAATCTGGGCCACTGCCCATTTCCATGGCTTCTGGTTGGTTGCCCCGCTGGGTTTTGTAAATGGCCCTTTACACTCGCATATGCAGGTTGCTAGTAGGCAAAGTTCTTAGTTGGCTGAAGCATTAGCACCTACCACCCGGAGTGCCATGCCAATGGCTATTACCTCCAGCACGGCATAGTAGCTGGCAGGGAGAGCAAAACCCCTTCTGATTACACTTCTTCATCCTCTATGAATGTGGTTCACACTTCAGCCTCTGAATGGAGCTCTGGGAAGCCAGGGTGGCAACCGAGCTCCAGTTTCCTAGTACTTCCTGTCTGAATCATCCCACAATGGCTGTTTCCTGAGCCAATCGGTGAAGGAGAGGTTAAAGCTGAGCTGTTGTTTCAGCCTCCCAGGGAGCCATGGATTCAGGGCTGCCCTTTTAATCTCTCATGCAAGCAGTTAAATCAGCCGGTTCCTTGGCATTAAGGTTGAAAGACCCCCTAGAGCCAAATACTGTAGAAATCCCCAAGGCCCATTTGGTCTCCTAGGTATTCGGAGACTTTAACCATGCTTTAAATTGGTCAATGGGATTAACCTCCTGAGCTGCTGCCAAAGTGGAATGTTCAGGTACAAAGCAAGGAAATTAAAAAACCAAAGGATTAAATCAATGACGGCAGAGGTATTTGGGCCCCCAAGGGCCTAAATGAATGGCTGACTTGGCTTTCTAAGGACTGAAAAGCCATCAAGTAGCTGCAAGCCCCAGGATTCGAATGGAAGGCTGTGAAGGGGATCCCGCCACAAGGGAAGGAAATTCAATAGAAGCTAACCCCACGGCATGAGTTCAGGGATTCCTGGCCTTGCAGGCCACACCAGGTTATAGCGTATGGTCAGACAATTCCCTGAGCGGCAAAACTGGCGAGGTGTTAGTCTGTGAGCTTGTGTGCTGTGTTTTCTCACCTGGACAGCCTATGTGAAGACCCCAGAAACATAGAAGGACAAAGGGGAGAAAAAGGATATTAGTGGCTCTGCAAATAACTCCAGTCACTTGGCCAGGAGTAAGGGGAGGAAGGGTAATGTAGTTGCTGAGGTAAGTTGAGGAGAGTGGTGCTAGAAAGAGGCAAGCTGTGCACACTAGAACCAGGGTGTGGCAGGCCCCACCGCTGAGTGAAGGACACTTTGGCCATGGATCCTCAGGGGCATGCTCATCTGAGAGGCAGGTCGCCAGAACAGTCACACTCTGCTCAAGCTCCTCCTCCAACCCAAAGCAGGCTCCCCACTGCCCCAGCGAAGGCAATGGAGGCTGGGCTAGACCTACCTCAACAACAAGGGTGACTTCTCTAATTGGGGAAGGCAGGGAGAGGCTGAAGCATGAAAAGGGGATGTGAGGATATGGGGGAAGGAAAAACCAAAGCAAATCAGTTGCCATCAAGTTGTTTTGGACTCATGGCAACCCCGCGTATTGCAGAGTAGAACTGTGCTCCATCGGGTTTTCATGGCTGTGGCCTTTCAGAGTGTCAGGGCTTTCTTCCAAGTCACCTCTGGGTAGGTTTGAACCACCAACCTTTCTGTTTACAGCCAAGCACTCAACTCTTTGTGCCACCCAGGGAGTCCTTATGGGAGAGGGAGGTGGGAATTATTTGTTATAATATTGTGGGAGCTAAACTGCAGAAGCCTGCTCTGCTTGGAACTGCAAGGGTGACTTGAAACTTGAGAGATTAGGAAAGTCAAGTCTCATTTCAAATCTGACCGTGGCACACTGCTGCCATTGCCCCTCCGGACGCTTGGGCCCAGAGCCGAGCTGAAGTCTGTCAAACTGGGGTTCCTCCTCCAAAGGACCTACCTGCCAAGCCTGGAAAGCCCACTGTTCCTGGGAGACCAGGTTTTCCCTTGATGCCAGACAGGCCACCTGGCCCTCGGGGGCCTGGCTTTCCCGTGTGTCCCGGTGCTCCAGGGCTGCCCCGCTCACCTTTGGCGCCCAGCATGCCAGACTTCCCAAGCAAACCTAGTGAAAGGAAAGGGCAGATGATCACAGCCTAGACTGATAGCAGGGGCCGGGTCACCAAAGCAACTTCCAGAGAAAGAGCTTGGCTCAGGATTCATCCCAGGCGCCACTATTTTCTCAGCAACATCCTTGTTGTTATTCCTGGCAGTGAACCAGAGGCTTTGCAAGAAATTATGGTCACTTCTAGAATTATGAAGATAGGAAAATGGACTCAGGCCACTTAAGGAAATTTCCAAAAAAGGAGGGACAGAACAAAATGGTATTTTATTTTAACCCCCTAAGTAATCCATCACCCCAGAAGCCCCCATTCATGCAAGTATACCAGTTATTGAAAGGTTTTTCTGTAGATTTTTAGATAAGAGTCACCCTTGGGTCCTGGAAAGCCAGAGTCTCCAGGAAATCCTCTGTCCCCTGGCAATCCTTGGAGGCCTTGCTCTCCTGGAGCACCATTTTCAGCACCAAAGATGTCACCAGGGGCTCCCTTGGGACCTGGTAAACCTGGACTGCCAACGTTCCCAGGCAAGCCATCTTTTCCAGGGAGCCCAGGAAACCCAGGCAAGCCCTTCTCCCCACGAGGTCCAGGAAATCCTAATGTAAAGAGGCAAAAATAAAGGCCATGGATGTTTCGAAGCAATTTGTCTGGGTAGAGATGTCATAAGAAGCTACCATATTAATAACATGTGTCACTTCTCTTGAGGATCAGGAATCTCTGGTCCTAGGAGGCCTAGCCCTGAGGCAGGGGCTGCACCATGTGACCTGGAAGAGTTTCTGCTTCAGTGAGGCCTGGCCCTTGGGCAGAGCTCAGCAGCCTGCTCCTGGGGCTCCTACAGTTGCCGAACAGCACAAGCTACCCGCCCCCCAGACCTCTTGGCAAGAGCCCCAACCTCTGGAGTTGTCTAACTGCTGCTAGGATTCCTCCCTCACCTCTGGGTGGGGGAGGGAACTGAGGCACCAATAAACCCCGAGAGCACGTGGCCCCGAGGTGAGCCCATGCTGTAAGGCGCTGGTGGTTGTCTCATTTGAGCATCAATGGAATCACCTGGGGTGGGGAACGCATGTTAAAACACAGATTGCAGGGCCCCACCTCATTTGTTTCTGAGCAGTAGGTCTTGGAGAGGGGCCAAGAATTTGCTTCTCTAACAAGTTTCCAGGTGCTGCTGAAGCTGCTGGCTGAAGCATCTCACTCTGAGAACCACTGGTGTAGTTAGTGTTAATGAAGCACGGGTTGGAACAGGGTATGAGAAAAGGGATAGAAATGGACAACTTTCCTCTAACTGATCTGAATCTCTTTCTCTGGCCTTTAAGGAGCTGATTCAGGAACCTGCCATAGAACTGGCAGTCAAACAACCTGGCTCTTAGTCCTAACTTGGTCACGAGTGATCGAGCTTTGTGATCTCAGGCAAGTCATTTTCTATCTAGCTTGGTCACTAGTGATCAAGCTTTGTGATCTCAGGCAAGTCATCTTCCACTGGGTGTGAGTTTCCTCATCTGAAAGTGAAGGGGTTGTCCCAGTTGATCTCCAATGGCCCTTACAGCTCTGATACGCTGTCATTCTATGGCTCTAAACTCTGTCTTGCCTGGGTATGAAATCAAACCTTCTCACCCACCCCAGAGAGCAAACTTAGCTTCCTGTAATTGGCAGAGGGCTACCACAATCCAAACACACACAAAAGGAGAAGCAGGCGAGAAGTGCCTTTCCTAACCTGGCAATTCAGGGAGACGAACTAATCCAGCACTTCCAGGCTCTCCTTTAGCTCCACGTACTCCAGGCTGGCCTGGAGTCCCAGGGTAGCCACGGATTCCTTTAGGGCCTGAAAACCCAAACATAAGTAGTGAGGGGAAAGGAAAGTCAGTGTGGCTAGGTATGACATCTGATGTTCAGTCAAGTCTCCTAGTCTCCTGGAGGGCCTCTCCTATCCTCACCTCCCCACACTGCCCTCTCCAGCAGCCATTCTATTGCCTCAATGCCCCAAAGCTGCCTATTCAGGAAGGATGTGAATCTGTACTGTGCTCTGCTTCCTTAGGCTCATAGCTCTTATAGCTGTGCTCAGTGGCTTCCTCTGGCCCTATTACATACCTGGGACTCCGGGAGCTCCTGGGAGGCCTGATGGACCGTATAAGCCAGTAATAATACATGGCAACGTGATTCCTGTAAATGGTAACATGTAAGCATCTGGTGAACCCACTCAATCAAGGAAGATTTCCTGCTAACATACTCCTTAGCTCCCATCCCATTCTACTTTATGGAATGACCATGTTCTTCTTCCCATCCAGTAGCTGGCTGCCCATACGGAACAATGTTGGCATCAGAAACTCTTGGGAGTTACCCCTAGAGTACAATAGTTTACAGATGCAAATGTCCTCAGTGTCCAAGTGCCAAGATCTTCCTTCCCAAACCATTGGTGCCTGGTGAACAGTCACGCAGTAGCTGTTACCTAACAAGGCTTCCTAGAGGTAGCCTACACAGGAACAACAGCAAATGGCGACTGACTACTCACCCTACTCTCAGACAGAGTTTCTCCCTAGGGTGGGGGCTTGGGGTTAGTCCTAAGGGCCTATTATACCCACATGACTAAACTGGAGGGTTTGAAGTCGAGACTCCTCAGGTTTACATGTCTGCCCTTTTCTTGGAATGAGGCTTTTCCCAAACCATTGAGTTTTTTTTTTGACACCTCATGTGGGATCACTAAGACCTATTTAATGTCCTTGGTCAGATGAACCTGTAAGTCTGTACCAGGTGAACACCGAAGGCCACTCTCTTGTCCATGACAGACAAACCAAGACCTTTCCTTCAGCTCCTCATTTGAAACTGTCAATTCTGCTGCTCAGGAAGAAGGGGCAGTCACTTTCAATATTTGAGACTTTGAAACAGACATTCATAGCCTTTCCCCTAGCAAATTCTTTATTGCTCATTTATAATGCAAATAAAAAGAGTCTATAAGATCACAAAGGGGAGTCTTAATAAAACACTGGTGAACAAATTGTTTGTTGGCTCCCTCAAGTGCCATTTACAAACAATTGCTATGCTAATTAAAATTAAGTCTTGCCTATTCCTTAAAACAATTCCCCAAGTTCTGCTTTTAAGCCACAGAGCCAACAGTTGTAATGAACTGCTTTCGCCTGTACTTAAAATACATCACAAACTGCATTTCTTATTTTTTTTTTTTTATGTATACAACCTATGATTCAGACTATTCACTCAACTGGCTGGCACTCATGCTCCAACCTCACTTCTCTTTGCAAATATAAACGCTTCATGGCATTTTTAGCCCACTCATTCTATTCTTAAATCAAGACTGGCAATGAACAGCAGAATGTATCTGTTATGAGGATGGACACTGAGTTTGTATCCTAGTTCTGCTACTAAGTAGCTGTGTGGGCAAGACACTTAACCTCTCTGAACTGCATGTGTAAAATCCGAACTACCTACCTTATCTGGTGTTTGTGTGGATTATATGAAATAGTGCTAACGGCACTTAGCACAGTGCCCTGGCACAGTGCTGCTGTTGTTAGGTGCTGGCGAGTCGCTCCCGACTCATAGCGACCCTACGTACAATAGAATGAAACACTGCCCGGTGAGTAATAGTTCTTATTATCTTACTTGAGAAATATTCAGAAAAGCTAGTGCAAGGGCATCTCCTAGTTTCTAACTCAGTCATTTTGTAGCCTGAGCAGAAACTTTCTGCCCTATATACCTTAGGTTTCTATAGTCATATTTCCACAGGTGGAGAGATTGCCCCAGGCCTGGATCCTCCTCAGTAGGTGGTCATACCCACCTCCATCCAGCTAGATATTGAGATGATGGAGCTATTTTGAGGGTAAGGTCTATGGGCGAGCACCTCATGGTAACATGCTTCACTTGGAAAGGGCTCCTAACCCTGTGCTCAACTCTGGCGGGGGTCCTTTGGACTAGGCTGAAGAACTGCCTCCATAAATGGTACCATGAAAGGGACCCTGCAGAAGATTCTTCTGCCCTCAAATATCTCAAAAGCTCATTGGCTTCCATGTGCCAGTCTCCACCATTGCAGGTTCATTGCTTTATGTCTTAAACCAAGAACTGGGTTAAATACATATATCTCTGGGCTGGGTCCAAACATGAAACCATCCATTCTCAACTTGTCAGGTCAGTTTAATAGATTCATCTGCGACAGCCAGATAAAAACAAAGCTTTAGAGGACGGGGCCAATGACAGGCATTTGAAAAGGCTCCAGGACAAGAAAAATAATGATAAAAGGGAAGATGAGTAGAAACCAGAAGGAATAAAAGACATGCTTCCCTTCATAATTTTGCTGCAGGCCATTCCTGTACACCATACCAAATGTGTGCATCATAAGCTAAGGGTCAAAATAGCAAAAAGGTAAAAAGTCAAGTAATACTGCTACTGAGCTCTTTTACGTTACATCCCTGTCTTCTACTTTACATCCTTAAATTCATAGCCTTCTCAACAAAGCAGAGATCAGCTCTACTCATGTTCTGTTTTAGAAGAATAATAAATAACCTAATCAGAATTCCCCATTAACCCAAAAATTCATCTTCAGAATAAATAAAAAGGATCTTTGGTTATCAAGATGCTGACATCTCAATTTGCTCTACATCCAGTGACTCAAGATCAGACGAGTGTGGATCTTTTCAAGTACCTCCCAAAGCAAGTTACAGCCCCAGTGAAGTTGGGAAAATGAAGGTGCTTAAGGTAGAGATCAGCCAAGCCAATAACATGCATGGTGAAGGCAACTGGCCACTCTCAGAGGCTGCATGCCCACTTACTCCCGCACTTCCCCCAAGAGGTATGTGTCCAGGAGTCTCCAAAGCAGTGTCAGTGTTAGCCTTTGCACCACAGGCTCAGGATCACTCCTCCCCAACCAGTGGCTCCAGTGTGGTGCTCAAGCCATTGCGAGTGTCTGAGACAATGGTGAACCAAATGAGGGGGGGTGCTGACACTGGTGTCTGAGAACCTCTAGACCTAGCTAGCTCTCACCTCCCTCTGTGTCTATGACTCCTTTACCAACCTTCTCCCTGCAGCAGCAGTCACCTAGACCAAGCAAGTAAAGAAGAAAATTAAACAAGGACCTTTGGGGACCCTTGGTCCCAGATATGTCCAACAATCAAATTCTCTGTCGGGATTGAGTAGAGAGGACTAGCACCCACACAGGATCAAGCACACAGTAGCACTTCAGTAATAACCAGGATGATTGATTACTACCAGCATCTGGAACAGAACCTCTTTGGAAACAGCCAGTTGTCTGCTTGTCCAGGGTTTGTAACATTTCACAATATGAGGCCAAAAGGCTTCCGATGATTACACTGGCAATGCAGCTGTCCTAGCCTAGCTTGGGCCCCCAGTGGTTGGCGTAGGTGCATTTAGGAACAGCATCTCAATTTTTCATGGCAACAGCAACGACTACAATGCAAATGTCTGGGGCCCACAGGTTATTTGTTTTTAAAATTATGTGGAAAGAAAGCTAGGTTTGAGGGGTTACATTTGATTGCAGCATAGAGCAATAGAAAGCTCATGCTTTTAATTAAAATAATTTTTTTTTTAATTCTTGGTACTGCATCAAGAATATTTCTGGCATAAGGTATCCCCCAGACTTTAGCTTACTATATCACTATATTCCTAAGAGCTTTCTGTGCCCAAGGACTAGTGAAGTTTTGGGGTAAAAATGGTCCCATGGCCTCCCTTCTGTGAACTCAGCCTGTTTTTAAGCAGTTGGAATGTTGATAACATCCAGAAGATTTAGGGTGTGTGTAAGTGTATAAAACCAAAATCAAACCAAACCCGTTGCCGTTGAGTCAATGCCAACTCACAGCAACCCTATAGGACAGAACAGCACGGCCCCATAGAGTTTCCAGGGAGCACCTGCTGGATTTGAACTGCTGACCTTTTGGTTAGCAGCCACAGCATTTAACCGCTATGCCACCAGGGCTCCGTGTAAGTGTATAGGTGTCATATTATTATAATTCAGTAGAAAACTTAGTTGCCTACAAAATAGGTTGACCTAGAATGATGACCCAGTTGAAGGAGGGGCACTAGGCATGGTCATGAGTAACGTCTCTGGGAACAGAACTGGAAGCAAAGCTATAGTGGTCACCAGGATTCCCAAAGGGGAGAATGATTTCATTTGATAAAATTCCTCACAGCCCTGATAGAAATTTGTGAAATGAAATACTGACTTGATTTTAAGAATCTTGAATCACAAAAATTTTAACCTATACCATCATCTTTATTGCACACACAAAAAAAAACAGATTTTAAAACAAATAAAATCTTATAAGACCTAGTATCCTATCATCTTCTTTTTTTTAAATCCTTCAAGGTGACAAGGTGGAAAGTGGAGCAATGGATCTAAGAAATAGTCCCCTGGTTATTAGGAAAGTCCTTTCTTCTGAAAATATGTATGTCTCCCATGGAACATTTTATTACGCTAGGCATGTTGAGAAACATTGCGAGGTATTACTTGCCTTCTCTGCTATCCAGAGGTTTACAGTGTAATTGGAAAAGTCAAAGCATTAATGGAAGGAAATACATAATTAGGTGGCAAGAACATACCACGGAGGTCAAAAGAGGGCTTAATGGAAGAAGTGGAACTTACGTTGAACTCTAAAAGATGAATAGGATGTGACTACATACAGAAAAGAGGAAGGATATTCCAGAAAAAAAGACAACATGGGCAAAATACTGGAGTTGGAAATGTGTTTGGGGACAGTGAAGACTGATGTGATAGGTTTTTTTTTTAATCATAAAGTATACATGATATGGTTGTAAAAGTTGGTTGCACCCATGTTTGGAGACATTTGAATTCCAGACTAAGGAGTTTGGATGTTATCCTCTATAAAGTGGTGGACACTGGTGGCTTTGGATTAGGGGTTACATGATGAAAACTGACACTTTACGGATATTAAATTGGCAGTAATATGCATAGTAGAATTGAGTGGGAGAAAGTTTGGAGGTAGGAGATGAGAAACTACTTAGGAAGTTGTCATTCGTTCACTTATCCATCCATCTATCCAAACATCCATTTATTCAAACAAGCATACAGGCATTTGATAAGCTAGGCATGAGATAATGAGACCTTAGGAGCAAGAAGAAGGGAAGAAAGAATATGAGGCATTGCAATGAAAGAATAAGAGATAAATTTCAAGTTTTCAAACTTTAGATGACTAGAAGTGTGACACTGCTAAACATAGAAGTTTGGATAAAGAGCTGTTCTGGTTGTATGAAAGAAAAGTCATTAGCACAGCACCTTCACGACCTATAAGCAGGATCATCACACATTATAAATCCTGATATTCCAGTAGAATAAGAAGTTATATAAAAGGGGGATCTAAGATATCAAATGGGGTTAGACTAGGTACAACTAGGGTCTCTTCCCATTGTGACACTCCACAAACTGAAGAAAGGCTCCTCCCTGATGGAATGATATAACCATACAACTTAGAGGACACCTTGTTCAATCTCCCACTCATAAGTTTCATGGCATTCATAGTAAATGGTCATCCAGCTCCTGCTTGACCTCTTGATTATGAGCTCCCAAGGCAGCCTGTTACATTTTCATACAGCTGTTAGGAAGTTCTTCACTAAGTAGAGCTGAAATCCTTATTGTTCTGCCCACAAAGCTTACCCCAATACAATTATGATCTTTTTTCCACATGAAAACCTTGAAGAAAATGAAAAGTAGTGACTAGAGTCAGCCAAATCACTTCTTATCACGTTTCACATACTTGGGTCACAGCTACATCTTACAAGGGGTCAGTTTTACAAGTCCAAAGACATCTGATTCCCTGACTCACCTGGAGGCCCAGGAAGACCTTGTTGTCCTGGTAATCCATCTATTCCTTTGTCTCCTGGAAGCCCACGAGGTCCAGGAGATCCTGGCAGCCCAATTCCTGGGAGGCCAGTTAGACCATGCTGGCCTTTTCTACCAGGAAGTCCTGGGAACCCTTTTTCTCCAGGAAAGCCCTGTCCAGCATCACCCTAGACAATATACAAAAAAGAAAGAATACCCAACTCAGAAACTTAGCTGGAGAGTCCTCTGACCGTAGGAAAGAGGTAATCAGTGTGACTGATGCTTTGGTTTTTCTGAAAATTCTTTATCACTCTAGTATATCAGTCAACCTCCCCTGAGTTTAGTTAGTGCATCCTGGGTGATCTGATGATGCAAAAGGTTCTAGATCTGGAGGGAAAGAAACAGGATAGCAGCAACTGTTGAGGTCACAGAGAGCAGCTGGATTACTTGAGGGGAAGAGCCACAGAGAAGCTGAAGCATTTTCAGTGATGTGGTCAATTGTTACCAGCGTATATCAAAAGAGACAATGACCCAGTCAGAGAAAATGATTCCCATTTTACAGAAAGGAAAACCACAGAGCAAAAAGTGCCCTGGGTGCCTCAATGAATCAGTGGCAGAGGCAGGAAGAGATGTTTCAGGACTGTCTCTATTCTGCCCTGTGTTATGGTCCATTGGCCAGCAGAACCCCTAAATCAGGTGCGAGGATTTATAGGAATGATCAACTTACCAGAGGGCCTGGCAGACCTGGTAAACCTGGTACTCCGTCCTTGCCTGGGACTCCTGTCTCACCAGGGTGCCCCTGGGGACCATCATCACCCTGCTCTCCTGGCATCCCTGGTCTTGTACTTTGAGTTGGTTCTCCCTTCTCTCCTTTGGGGCCTGCAGGACCTGGAGGCCCAAATAAACCCTGACAAAGAGACAAAAGGGAATATTCAGGAGATATAGATTTCATAGAATTCTGGCACTTAATGTAAGTTCTGACCTAAGGCAGGTCCTTGGGTTCATTTTGACACCACTCTGGGTACTTCATTATGTTGCAGTCTTGTTTTATAATTGCCCAGTTATTTACTGTAACCTTTCTAAATTTTGTGGTCTTTGAAGATAGGAACCTTGTCTTTTTTTTTTTTTTTAATTGTACTTTGGGTGAAAGTTTACAGCTCGAATTAGTTTCTCATTCAAAAATTCATACACAAATTGTTTTGTGACATTGGTTGCAATCCTCGCAATGTGCCAGCACTCTCCCCCTTTCCACCTTGGGTTCCCCGTGTCCATTCGTCCAGTTTTCCTGTCTTCTCATCGTTGCTTTTGGGCAGGTGTTGCCCATTCGGTCTCGTATACTTGATTGAGCTAAAAAGCACGTTCTTCATGTACATTATTGTTTGTTTTATAGCCTTGTCTAATCTTTGGCTGAAAGGTGGGCTTTGGGAGTGGCTTCAGTTGAGTTAGCAGGGTGTCCAGGGGTCATAGTCTCGGGAGTTCTTCCAGCAAGAGCCTAGTCTTAATCCCAGTTTTATCTTCAGGATCCAACACAGTGTTAGGCAAATGTAAACAATATATATTTTGTGGGGAGAAGGAAGGGAGGGAGAAAAGGATGGAGGTAGGTAGGTTAAAGTAGAAAGGGACTTTAGGGAACACCTAGACAGACCTCTTCCTACTAAAGATTGAAAAGCTGAAGCTTTGCTTTAGCTCCTTTTTTTTATGTAAGTAAGCCCTGGTGGTACAGTGGTTAAAGCACTTGGTTGCTAGCCAAAAGGTTGGCAGTTCGAACCCACTAGACACTCTGTGAGAGAAAAATGTAGTAGTCTGAGTCCATAAAGATTTAAAGCCTATGAAACCCTATGGGGCAGTTCTACTCTGTCCTGTAGGGTTGCTAGGAGTCAGAATTTACTCAATGGCAGTGTGTTTTTTTTTTTCTTTTAAATGTACTTTAGAAAAGTGGTAAGTGGGGCGTGAGAGGTACTTGAAAGCTCCTGTTGCTCCCTCAGGGCCAAAGTTTGGCAAGACTTACTGGAGACCCAGCTGGGCCCTCTGCACCCTCAGAGCCTGTATCTCCTCGGATTCCTTTGAGGCCTGGAAGACCCATGAGACCTGGTGGCCCAGGCAGGCCTGGTTCCCCGGGTGGTCCAGTGTTGGGGACGCCACCATCACAAGCACAAAAACCGGAGTCCCCTGGAGGAAAAAAAAGAAAAAGATCATAAAGCAGGCCATCTTTCCAAGAAAAAGGAAGATCTGATAGTAGTAATTTGTGACTTAGACAACTAACTCCATGGAGGGAATCAAAAAGTCATCAGAGAAGAAAGCCAAATGAAGCAGGTTCACTATCCATCCAAGTATGTCTATACTAGTGATTTTGATTTCACTAGTCTGGGGTGGGGCGCAGCCATCAGTGAGTCCAATGTGCAGCCAGACTTGAGAACCACAGACCTACACTAACCAACTGAGGGTCTGGAATCCAAACCACTCCAAGGTTCTCATCACCAAAATGTCTTTTCCCCTGAATTTTGTACACAGGAGACAACTGCCAAATAAATTGATGATGGGGATTTCAGAAAAGCACCTTTAAAGAGGTGTCGGGGAGTCACTAGCACTACATCCCAAGCGCCTACACCTTCCACACCTATGGTCTGGAAAATGAGAACTGGTGCCCACACAGGCACCTCTGAGATTCCCTCAGGCCTCTTCTTACTTTAGAAATTGATACTCCCTGAAACTCTGAGAGAAAAGTCAGTTCTCTAGATTAACATTTCTCAAAGTGCTATCCATGGACCTCCTGTATGAGTCAGCTGTGATGCTTGTTTACAAGGCAGATGGCTGGGCCCCATCTCAGTCCTGGTCAATCAGATGCTTGGGAGGCTGGACCCAAGAATCTGATTTTTAGTAATTTTTCCTAGGTAATTCTCATGTACCATGAAGAATGAGAATCACTACTGTAGACTTTGGGGAAACTTTCTGGTCTAATGGAAATATAGAAAGGGAGCATTAGAGTTGCCCTTGTTTTAGGAGTGAGAATGGTATGGTATGGAGAAACACACGAGCTCTGTAGTGAGTCAGGAAAGGGCCAAGAGGAACACACTAAAATTCAGCCTTGCAATGTAGTGCTCTTTCTCCTCAAATAGTTGTCCTTGGATCTGAACTGCAGAGACTGAGCTTTCAGAAACTTCTAAACTAGCTCCTGTGCCTAAGTAGTGAGATTTTACGACAAGATAATGAGAAAGGAGTGGAGTAACTAGGACTTCTCTGTTTGGGGCTGAGGAAAAGCTGTTAATTCCTTGAGGGAAGAGGAGAAATCTCAAATACCTGAAACCCTGAGCCCATCCCCAAACCTCTCTTCAGCCAGTAGTTTTTCCCCTCTTCCTCCACCCTGACCTGGGCTGCAACCATAATGAATTATCTAAGCTTTAGCATCTTCCCCTCAGAGCAAGGAATGGGGAAACGACCTAAAGGCAGTAAGAAGACAGAGAGAAGCAGTACAGTTGAGGGCTTGGGTAATCAATCAGTCCTTCCATGTCAGTGGGGACTCAACTGTTTTCCTGCAGCAAGCTGACTGTTTTGGAGTGCTAGGTCTTGACCTATTTCAGAGCCCTTTTTTTCAGGCTGAAGATAATGATTAGTGACTTTCGACCTTAGCCTTGTAAATGGGGAAGGGCTAGAGCTTCTCCTTTCTCAGGCTGTGGTTAACACCGTAGTTTGCCAACACCAGCTTTTGCAAGTTGAGGGGGTAAGAAGAGCAGCCTGTAAACCACTTTTCCTATGTGACTTCAATTGCCAGCCTCAGTCTTAAAGCCCCAAATACAGTACTTGCAATAATCCTATATGAAATCCTCAATCAAGATCCAAGACTGCTTTTGTTCAGGTTCCCAAGGCTTTTGGTTTGCTCATAAAGCCTTCTCTGAGGAGTCTGGGGGACAATGAAACCCAAGGGAACAAAATCACCTTTTACTCCTTTGAGGCCTGGGTTTCCTTTCGGGCCTCTTTCTCCTCTGAGGCCAGGGTACCCTGCCTCAGCATTCTTTAGGGGCTCAGTCTCAAATGATGGACCTACAGGAAAAAGAAACATAAAAGATTGGCACCTTACATGAGCTTGATGACTCACACAACTCAGCAGAGCAGTTCAATTGCCAAGGCCTGGGTCCTTGAGACCCAAAAACTACAGCAGAGACAAAAATAAACAAACAAGACACAGACCCCAGTAGGATCCCCTGCTGGCTCAATTAATTCTACTAATACTTATATAATGCTTACTATGTTCCAGGCACTGTACTAGACACTGGGGATACAGGAATGGACAAGGTAACTTCAGTAACTCAACAGTCCCTGCACCTACCTTGGAAAGTTCCCATAGGACAGAGAGGAAATGGTACAAGCTGCAGTGGTCGTGGGATTTAGGTTACAAAGAAACATGCTGGGGAAATAGTTCCAACGTCAATGATGACTAGTCTTTCTCTCTGAATCTAGAACCCCATACTCAGGTAGAAGATCTAAGGAGAATAAGCCCTTGGTAGGCTCACGGCAGCCACTTTCCACCTTGAGGATACAGGCTTGGCTTCTCCTTTCTCAGCCCACCCCATTGGAGCCCTGTCTACCAGAAGAAGTTTGAAAGTGCCAATGCTGCTTCTTTAGGAGCTAAAAGACCTGAGGCCTGTGGACTGAGAACAGTGTAGAAAGGAATGTGAACAAGAACAAAATCAGAAGCATTAGGTAGTGTTTGATTATCAAGCTGGCCCTGGCCTGTTTGTTCCTTGACAAACAAGAAAAAACTTTGACTGTTACAGTTAATAACCTGTAGAGGCAAGGCTCTGACTGAGAGAGGATGGGGCCTTTGTCACTCACGCACTGCCCCTCTGCAGTTACCATGTGTCATAGTTTAGCTGTCTCACCTGTGAGATGTTCCCTCAAAAATGTAACTATTATGCAGTCTGAATCACAGCTAAGTCTCAAGAACAAAGAGAGAAATAGCTTACCAGGTGGGCCTGGTGGGCCTGGTGGGCCTGGTGGGCCTGGTAGGCCTGGTAACCCAATTCTGCCTGGGAGACCAGTTGCCCCAACTGTGGTATGGCCTGGGTCTCCTCGGTCCCCCTTCAGGCCTGGAACACCCTGAGAGCCCAGGGAGCCTGGGGCACCTAGATGGATAAACCCACACAAAAATGCTCATTATAGCACCCTACTTTTCAGAAGTATTCCAAATCAGTGGCATATGTTGACAACTATTCTCCAGGGAAGAATTTGGGAAAACATTTGCCCTTGTTTTGCATCAGATTTAAAAGGGTCCTTAGGGATCCTCTGGCCTAACCTCTTGGGAAACTGAGGCCCAAAGAAATGAGGAAACATGATCAGTGGCACAGAGTTTATTGGCAAATTTGATGGGAAACCTGGGTCTTCAGCCTCTCATTCCTTGATTTTTTCCACCTTGGTGTTAGGGCCAGCTATACCTCCTCCCAGTGACTACTTTAAAAGACTACAGTTATCCTTAGAGAGGCCCATCTCCAAGGAGTTTTGAAACTGGTGCCTTTAAAAGTAACATCTGAGGCTTTGTATCTGTGACATGGCTGCCTCTCTGACTTTGGCATGCCCTTTCTCCACTTGGTACCATAGAATGGCATTTGGGTATTCCCCTCTGGTGATTGGTTTGAGTGTCACCCATAGGATCCTGGGGTCATTTAGTACCTGAGTTAAACATAGATTGAGAGCCTAGGTACAAATTTTCCTCCAGGCTTTTTTAGCATCAGGTGGGATGGCACATTCACAGTAGAGGGACAGGATTCTAGGAGCCCAACCCAGACCTCTTCTGGTTACTGCAAACCTCCATGGCAGCCTGGGATTGCCTATCTGTGTTATTTAGTCCAAAGGAAAGCTACTCACCTGGGACCCATGCCCACATACATTAGCCTTGGGCTGGCAGGGGGGAACCTAATGACTATATAGTATCTTTCTTTTGACTTTGCCAAGATGTTTGCGCAGCCCTAGAGGTATAGAAGGGGATTCTGGACACTAGAGTGGATAGGGGAATGATATTTGCAGGGGGTGGGCTAGTTTATTTCACCTCGTGAGATTGGTGGGAGGCCAGGGGTGCCAGAAGGGCCAGGTAGGCCCTGGAAGCCTTCATCTCCTTTAAGACCCGGGAGGCCTGGTACACCAGGGTCTCCAGGATAACCTAGCATGACAATGAAAAAAAAAGCAGTAAGCAAACCCAGAGGAGGGCCACAAATGGCACAAAGTGCCTAGGAAGAAATGAAGGGAGTTGCCTGGAGTTAGAAGTGCCTTTCTTACCCTTCCCCGGTCTCACAGATGCTAACGGCTTCATATGATAATGGGCCTACCAGAGCCAAGGCTCCACTAGTGTTCAGAACTGGTCTGGCCAGGGCCTAGCTTCCATGGTAAGATCTGGTAAGTACTAGGAGAATTTTTCTACTGCTGTAATGCCTCAAATGCCCACTATTTGTGTTAAGGTGTGGAAGTCCACCATTCATGTTTTAGACATAGGCTTCCTGGGACTGGAACATGGGACATATCTGTCAACCATTAATAGCTCTGTTTGAATGAGTTTACAAGACAGGGCATGGGCCTGAGAGGATGAGAGGAGAGGAATAAATTACTGAGACTCAGGTGGAGGAGACATTATAGTAGAAGCCTTTGGTCAAGCAAGAAGTAGCTGGAGACACTGGGCATTTGGATATTTAAGGAAGGCAAAAGGAAGAGTTGGGTATACAGAGTAACTAGGACAAGGAAAGGTGAAGACAAGTATCGTGGTATTGTTGAGGTATCAACAACTTGCCCCCTAGCCAAAGATACTTTTTTTCTATTTCCCTTGAAATTGTCAAGCTCAAGCACTCATAGGACCATCTATATGAGACCTTGAGTGTCCTACAGCATCAGGCTTAAGTCAGCCCGTCTGAGGAGGATATCAGTTTTTCCCTAAGCATCACCAGGAGAACCATTTTACCAATATCTAGGCCAAGGCAGATCCAAATCTCCGTAGACCAAACCCAGAAATGGAATGCTGGACTTGGCCTCTTTTCCCAAGAGATGAAAGTTAGCTTCATTCCCCAAGCTCGGAACCCAGAATCTTCCCTTGAAACCGCATTTGGGTCACTGAGAGTGTCAGGTTTAGCAGCAATCCAGTGGCTGCCAAAGTATTCTCTTAACAATTATAAGGGATATAAAATTTAACTCCCTGCCTTTTCTTCTTCACTCAAATTAATGAAAAGTTGTACCTGAGATTACAGCTCCTTCTGTATCAATGAAAACATCTGGACCTGGCAGTCCAATGCCACCTTTGTTACCCTGCAAAGATGAAATACATTAAACACAAATATTTCCATGACCTCATCACTCAAGAGCTATGTGCCCTCAAAGCCAATCTCCAGAAAAGTGAAAGATATCTTCTTTTGTAACTTCTGATTTCAAGGGTCAACTAGTCCGTAAGTTAATTTCAAAGTCCAATAAATTTAATATGGAGGCAAGACAAGGCAGACCAGAGACCTGACACTCAATTACAAATCTGTCAAGGATAAGGGATTCCAATTTCACTTTGCAACCCTACTACAGGACAATCTCCTTCTGGACTTGGAAAACATATCACAAGCTTAGACAATATGGATCCACCCAAGAGCTGCTAATACGGAGGGAGCAGAGTTTCAACTATTTTTTTACTCTCAGCAGCCCTGGAACTCTGTTACTGTCACTGCACGACAGTGGATGATGTCAGGCAGAGGAAGTCAAAGGAGTCCTAATTCTCCCAAAAGAAGGACTCAGGTATCAGAATCAGATACAGTGACATACCAAGGGTGGGGTGGTAGGAGCTGTCCGCCCCAGATACTACAGAGAATTTAAAAACAATAATAAAATTAAAAAGTTGGCAATTATAAACAATTATCAGTAATAAAATAGTCCTCGTCATAGGGATGGACTCGCTCCCACCAGCCCCCACCCCCTTGGTCTGCCACTGATCAAGTAGCATCTATGTAATCAGTTTTGTGTGTTCAAAGTAGCTTGCACGTACATTTCTTGAGAAAAGAGCGACATCTAAAACCTCAAAATATTAAAAATACTTCATCTCATCCGTAGACATGCATGGTAATTTTTTACCCTTCCACCTCCCCAACCCTGGATTTTCACTTCCCAGCAACATTACCTTAATTCCCGGGAATCCATTGAACCCAGGTAAACCAGAGGACCCCTTCTTGCCCTGTGATAGAAACATAGTTACCACTAAGTTGAATGTCTAAAATCATAGCAGGGGGGCTGGTCTCTGGGTTAGGTCAGGGCAAATGACTTAGGGATCTTGCCTAGCATTCCAGGGTCTGGCTTCTACTTGACTGTAGAAGCTGTAAAATCTTCCAGAAGGGAACATAGCAATAGGTAGCCAACTTGCAACGTAAGGAGGTACAAGTGCCACAAGGCTAGAGATGGATATAAATAGGTTGGCCTCGCTAGGCCCTAATAACATATCAAAGTAGTATGATCACATCATGGCATGCCACAGGGCCAGACTGAACACTGGCTACCCATTTTCTTGGGTGAAAACAAAAGAAGAGAGTGGCTAAGACTATATCCATCAAAGGGAGGCAGACAATTTGCATTATAAGCAATGTCTCCCTTTGGATTTATGGCTATGCTAAGTACAGCATGATGATCTCTTGATTAGGGTTTTGTACACCAAGCCTTTAATGATCATAAGTAAAATACCTGACTTCCTGGAGGGCCTTGGACTCCTTCTGAACCTATGGGACCCTGTAAAGAGAATAGACACACCTAAGATTAAGAGCCTACACTAGAAAAAGCCACTAGATTTACATAACAAAGCTATTCGACTGAGTTGAGGATTTAGCAGCTCCTAAAATCAGGTTAACTATGAGTCAGAATCGACTGGACTGGCAGTGGGTTTGGTTTTTTTTTTTTTTTTTTTTCGGTTAACTATGAGTCAGAATCGACTGGACTGGCAGTGGGTTTGGTTTTTTTTTTTTTCAAATCAGGTAAGAAAATGTTTCTAGACCTGGCTTAATGACTTCTTTCTAAGCACTAATCCACTAGTTTGAATAGCCACATGGAGCATTTTTAAGAGCTAAATAAATGGAAACATTTTAAGTACTAGGCGGA
Source organism: Elephas maximus indicus (assembly GCF_024166365.1). Lineage (NCBI taxonomy): Eukaryota > Metazoa > Chordata > Mammalia > Proboscidea > Elephantidae > Elephas > Elephas maximus. Next base: position 49,656,342 of record NC_064846.1, on the reverse strand, counting down.
ATTTGGTGGAAGGACTGGGTGGTATTACGCTTAGTTTGCATTAGTTCCAAGTCATGAGATTTTTAAATAGATTATGGGAGGGCTCCTTTTCTCCCACCCTAAATGCATTCTTTGTTGATGATTATGTGTTTTCAAGACAAGGGTGTAGGGAAAAATAGAGAAAGAAATGGCAGGCTAATGGATAAATACAGCTAAATACTTAAAGGACCCTTAACAAGCTTCATGGCCAAGCTAAAAACACAACTCTCTAAAATGTTACTTCTTTAAGGCTAAGATTGGCCAGCTGCTTATAGCCCAAGACCTAATAGATATTTCTCCATTTGAAGTGAGATGGTTAAAAACTGTCGACTCCAAACATCACTCACCGTGTTCTAGAACTTCCCGGGCTTGTTTATGTCCTATCAAGATTGCACTTAGCCCTCTTTCTTTCATTCCTGAAACACCTTCCCCCATCCTTGCATTCCCTTGGAGTAGAATGGAAGGAAACAAAGCAAGACAATACTAATTGTCATTCTTAAGGCCAGAAGAGGGCAAGGAGAGTAAATAACCTGAGGAGGTACCTAGGGTCAAACCAAACCAAGTCTGCTGCCGTCAAATCGGTTCCAACTCATAGAGGATGCGTAATTCCTTACTCAAGGGAGTCACTGAGCCAAGGGAATGGAGCTAAGTGGCAAGTACAAGGTTTTCGGGATCTGCCAGAGGGTTGAGAAACAAGAGACATTTAGTTTGCCATCAAGTTACATAACCGAAAGAAGCAAACAGGGAAGAAAATGGACCAGGTGACTTGAGAAAACCAGGCAAGCAACATTCTAGGTTCATACCCTAGGTCCTGGCAAACCAGAGATTCCCTTTTCTCCTTTTTCTCCGGTAGCTGTAGATTCCTAAAGTTAAAAAAAAAGCCATAAATTAAAACATTCATTTCCTTATAGGCCTCCTGCCTCTATCTAAAACAAGGAGGTAATTTCAAAAGGCAATAAACCAGCTCCACTGAGCTATTTGGGAGACTTGCCTTGCTGAGGCTCTTGTCATTGCCTGAGAAGCACCTAGGGCCTGAAAGTAATTTAAAGCATACATTCAAGGTTCCCCTTTGGTTCTAGAAAAGATATCTCCCTCCCAAAACCTTATTACATGCATTTATACCATCATGTACTAACAGCATATGAATTATTACATATCTAACCTCCTTAATTTTACAAATTAACCCCAGAAGGATTAAGCATCTTGTATGGGCTCTAGAGGAGTCCCTGGGTGGTACAAACGGTTAATGTGCGTGGCTGCTAATCAAAACACTGGAGGTTCAAGTCCACTCAGAGATGCCTCAGGAGAAAGGCCTAAAATCAAGCCACTGAAAACCTTATGGAGCACAGTTCTACTCTGACACACATGGGGTTGTCATAAATCAGAACTGACTCCATGGCAACTGGCTACAGAATCGATGAGAGTCAGACCTTCTGATTTCCATTCCAGGGCCCTTTCCATGTGAACACACTGCCTTGCACAATCTGGGAGCTTGATTCTTTAACCCCCAAAATGGAGAGTTGTGTAAATCCTTGGGGGTTGACACTGGAGGAGGATCTTTTCCCTTTGGAGACATGATGATTGCAACATCCTCTTCAGTGGAAAGGAGTGTTTCTATCGAGGCCTGGCCTGGAGCCCTGCAGCTCCTTTACTGGGACTGCAGGGCTCCTGCATGGCCCTAGGAGCATTCCAAAGGAGACTGAGATGGTCACCAATCCCTCATGCCATGCTCACAAGAGGGAAGTGATTACGGCCATGGATATGACTTAGAGATTCTCTAGGGACAGGCAAGGAATCCAAGAAGCAGAGGGAGAGAGTTTTCTCCCTGCAAGTGTATTCAGGGTACACATAATAAAGACAATTTCACTACCAAAGTGGATACAGTCTTTCATGGCAAACTTAATTGAGGCCATTTTGTTGGTGCTGTTTAAAATTGTACTTTCTGGCACATGGATTTGGCAAAAAACATTTTGAGCTATTGTGAGAGTAAAGGGGGCAGCGAAACTTTCTCAAACATAAGCTTATGAAAGACGCTCAGTGTGGTCATGGCACATCTCCTGTTGTCCTCTTGATGTGCCCTGGCTCAGCTGGTGTGAGGGCACTGCTCCAATCTCATTTGTAGCTTTTTCTTCCTCTGACATACTCTGTTCCCATGAGGACTGAAAGCTGTCTGAATGGCCCCTAATTTTCTAGGACCAAAGTTTTTTTTTTTTGTTTGTTTTTATTTTAATGTGGGTTTTCTTTTAGTCTTTTTATTGTGGTGAGTGTGTGTGTGTGAGAGAGAAAGAGAGATGGAGAGAGGGAGAGAAGGGCCCAATTCAAAGCAGGCTGTGGTTCCTACTTGCCTTTTCTTTTTTCTACATCTATAGTTTTTTTTTTTTTTATAGTTGGTGAGCATTAAATAGCTCAGATCTCATGCTGAATAGGATTTCGATTTGAAAGTCCCATGGGTTAAACTGGATGTAAACTTATTGAAATTTTAGTTTCTGCATCTTAAATTGGAAACCAAGGCGTGCTGCCACCTGGTGGAATGTGCCCATTGGCCTCTGAAATCACAGTTTGAGTGGCCTTCCCTGACCTGTCCATTAAAGCTACGGATTCCCTGTGACCTCTCCTTTCCCCAAACCCTTAAAACACTAAGATTGGTTGTATTTGGAAGTTTGTAAGCAGAAGTCTATATCACATTCTTTTCTGTCTCCCTGCAGGCTGAACACATACAAAGTGGTCCAGTAAGTACTTCTTGAATTGAATACAATAATGACTCAGAAAACAAAACCGTTTCAAATGGTGAGGGAAAGCGTGTCCAGAAACTGTCTCATGCCCCCCAGCTATGTTGCCTAACAGTTCTAAATACAAGGGAGCCTTGTACTCCTTCAGAAAGCAGAAAGAATCTCTAGACTCTTACTTTCTTAGAGAGTGCCTGAGAGCTTGTGCTACGGTGTGAAAAAAAAGTAAATTTTTTTAAAAAAGGAAAAGAAAGCTGCGTGTGTGGGAAGGGGAGTGGTCAAAGCCAAAAAACCATAAACACAGAACACTGTGCTATAGGCTCAGCTTGCTTCCCAGTGCAGAGGGGCTCTGTACAGGCACCTGCTGAATAAGCTATTCTAATAAAATATCCCCCAGACCTGGCCCTGTCACAGTCAGTCCTTGTCGTGGCCATCCCTTCTCATCCATGGCCAGGAAAGCTGGGTGCTAGCTTAGCTGTTCCCAGGCCTGCCCCTCTGGGCTCTGGGCTTCTGGTGTTTTCTGGTTCTGGAGAGGTTCAATTAAAGAAAACCCCATCCACCTAGTAGTTAACCTCAGATCCACCCAATAGCTACCTTAGGATTTGCCAGTTTCTTCTCTTCTACTTCCCCTCACCTCTTCCATTTTGCCTTACCCTGTGTTTGCTGGTCTGTTGAACAGAGGCACACAGACACATGATTCTCTCTTACAATCTCCATGTGAGGCCCTGTGGCCTACAGGTGTGCGTGTGCTGAGGGAGACAATGGGATGAAACCTGAAATAGACTGAGTCAGATAATCAGGGATGTTTGGTCACTGTAGAGGGGGCAAGAGCAATACGGTGAGGCGTATCTGTCAGGTTGGCTACTTGTCGGCAACTCCTGCCAAGATTTGGGTACCTTATGTGCCCTCTGACAGGAAAATTGTGACGAGAAAGATGGTAATGTATTTGAGGTACTCTGGGCTTAGGATTTGAGAAGAGTATTCCCTCTGAAAAGCCCAGAATACCTTAAATACGTTTCCACCTTTCTTCTCACAACTCTGCTGTCAGAGGGCACAAAAGGTGTCTATGAATGTTCGCATTAGGCAGACAGAGATATCAGGACTGAAAGAGTTAACATGATTTGGCCATGGTCACACATCGAATCTGTGATGAAGTGGGCTGAGAACGCTGGTTTCTTGATTCCCACCCTCTGAAAATACTCTGTTCTTATCTAAAGGAGGTATTTTCCACCTTTGATGTTTTTACAATCAACTGGTGTCTCTGTTTTTCAGCCCATACTGTGAAACACTGGAAATACTGGTCCTGAAACAATATTGCAATTTATCACCATGCATTCTCATCAGTCACTTTCTCTCTCTATTTTGCAGGACAAAAGGGAATGAGTTGAAAGTGCAGCAGAGGAAATCCTCCAAAGAGGAACATGGAAGGGAAGGGGAGTTAGGGAGGGAGTATGAGCCAGTAAACCCAATAACACCAGAGATCACAAAATCTTTTCTTAGCCATTTTAGAGATGAAACTACCACTGCCACTGAAACAAGAATGAACTGGACTGTAGAGGGCAGTATGGTATAGGGAAAAAGCCCATGAATTGGCTAGAACTCAGGAAAGCTGAATTACAGTCTCAGCTCTGCTAATTAACTAGCTGTGTGACTCTGGACAATCCTCTTCATCCTTTTGTGCTGTGGTTTCCTCATCAGTACAAAAAAGATGATGTGAGGTGACCAGAATCTATGTGAAAATACTCTACAAAGAAAGGTGCCAGTCTTATTCCCAAACCCATTTGCGAAGTATGTCAGTGTTGTCTGATAGCAATACGTTTTCTAGTAGTCACATTAAAAAAAAGGTAAAAATAAATAGGTGTGATTAATTTTAACAATATATTTTATTTAGCCCAATATATCATAAATGTTATTCCAACATTTAATCAGGTGAAAATTATTAATGAGATATTTAACATTTTTTTTTATATTAAGCTTTGGAAATCCAGTATGTATTTTATACTTATAAAAAAAAATTTTTTTTTATACTTATAAAAAAAAAAAAATGTCTCAATTCAGATGAGTCACATTTCCAGGACTCAGTAACCACATATGGCTAAAACCCATTGCTGTTGAGTCAATTCTGACTCATAGCGACCCTGCAGGACAGAGTAGAGATGCCCCATAGGGTTTCCAAGGAGCGGCTGGTGGATTCGAACTGCCGACCTTTTGGTTAGCAGCCATAGCTCTTAACCACCAGGCTACGCCACCAGGGTTTCCACATGTGGCTAGGTGGTTACATATGGAACAGCACAGCTTTATACTTTGTAAAGAGATGAAAACACCACTACCACAGTGACAAGAACAAACTGGACTGTAGGGGGTGGTATTCAGATACATTGTCAGTTGGGCTTCAAAACAGTAGCTATGACCAGGGCCATATTACAGATATACAGAGGTTCAGTGACTTGCCCAAAGTCCCAGAGCTGGAGCTGGGCCTAAAGTCCAGGTCTCTTGTCTCCAACACCAGAGTTCTCTTTCTTTCTGATTCTTTAGCTACAGAGCTAATTACAATTGACGACATTCAACAGATGATTCTCTACGCCTCTTTGTTTCTACGGAGTAACAGGGAACATCACAGTAGTAACCTGTGCCACTGGCTCCATTGGCTCTGTCTTCTGGCCACCTGGCAGAGCCAAAGTGTTCCAAAGAACTGTAGGGAAGCATTGGAGTCATCTATCCCATCATGCCAGGAAGCAGGGGCAGGCCTAGTCATCTCTGACTCATTACTCGACCCCTACACTCCACCCATCAAAATCTTGTCAGCACTCCCTTCAAAGCACATTGCAATTTAAGAAATATATCAGCCAAATTCGATGTATGGGCCTAGTTTGGTTTCTGACTCAAAGAAACCAACTGTAAAAACATATATTCATGAGATAGATAAATTTGATTATTGATTTATTAACTGATATTAATTGCTGATAATTAGTTACTGTGATGATATTATCATTATGTTTTAAAAAGTCCTTATCTTTTAGAAATTCAGAAGTGTTTATGATGAAATAATGTCTATTATTTGCTTCAGACTGACCATGAGTTGATAATTGTTGAAGCTGGGTGATGGGCACACAAGGGGATCATTATGCCATTCTCCCCACTTTTGTACACATTTGAAGTGTTCTATAATAGAAAGTTTTAAAAACTTACATTTTGAATCCATCCACTTCTCTCCATTTCCACTGCTATCACCCTTGTCCACCTCTCACCTGGATTGCCACAATAGCCTCTATGCTTGCTGCCCCACCCCATCCCCATCCCCTGCAGCCAGAGAAATCTGTTTAAAACTATAAGTCAGAACCTTTGAATAGCTTTCCATACATTTAGAATAAAAGCCACTTTTGACCTACAGAGGTCACCATGATCTGGCCCCTGCCTCTGTGTCTGGGTCTTTTCCTCACTCACTCCGTTCCACCACACTTACCTTCTCGTTGTTCCTCCAAAATGCTGAGTTTTTTCCAACCTCAGGGTCTTGATACTTACAGTTTCCTCTACCTGAGGCACTCCTCCCAGTCTTCACATCCCTGCCTCTCTTATAATACTCAGGTCTCAGCTTACACATCACCTTCTCAGAGAGACCCTTCTTCACTACTCTGTCGAAAGTAAACCAACCCACTCCCCATGCACACTCCCATCATTTTACCCTTTTTTTTTCATCTTCTGTATATCATTTGGAGTCCCTAGAGTGGCGCAAATGGTTAAAGACTTAACTACTTGACTACTAGCTGAAAGGTGGGTGGCTCGAACCCACCCAGATGTATCTTGGAAGACAGGCCTGGTGATGTTTCCAAAAGGTCACAGCCTTGAAAACCCTACGGTGTAGTTCTAACCTGCACACATGGGGTCTCCCTTAGTTGGAATCAACTCGACGACAACTAATAACAGCAACATGTCACTTACCACTATGTGAAATTGTTATTAACTCTTTTCTTTACTTGTTTATTGTCTGTCACTCCCCTTTCACTACCATTAGAAGTTCCTTGAGGACAAAAATTTTGACTTATTTACTGTTGTAGCTTCAGAGTCCAGCACAATGCCTAGCATATGCTGCTGTTGTTAGTTGCCCTCCAGTCAATTCCAACTCAAGTCAACCCAATGTGCATATAAAACAAACCACCCCCCCATCCAGTCTATTCAAACTCAGTGACCCTATAGGAAAGAGCAGAACTGCCCCACAGGGTTTCCAAAGAGCAGCTGGTGGATTTGAACTGCTGACCTTTTGGTTAGCAGATGAGCTCTTAACCACCACACCACCAGGGCTCCAATATACATGTAATAGTCCTTAAAAGCTATTTGTTGAATGAAAGAATCTAAGATACAAAAGTAGATATGAAAGTGAAGATAGGATTACTAAGATTAGATAACATTTACTGAATGATAAGTGCCAACATGTACTAAGCTCTTTTCATGCATATTGCCTCATTTAATCCTCATAACCACCCCCATTATCATCTCTCTCTCTCTCTTTTTTTTAAGTGAGGAAACTGAAGCTCAGAAAAGTTAATAATTTTATCCAAAGTCATAGCCAGAAACTGGCGAAAGAAGAAGTCAAGCCTAAGTCTGTTTCCTCATGGAAACAAGCTAATATTCTCATGGGATTGAAAAACAAGAACATTTCCTTAAGTGTCTTTTAATAATGAAGATGGTGGAATTCTCTACAATAACCATAGGAAGAGGTGTCCAATTGGGCCCTTTAATACATGTTGGCCAAGTAGGGAGACTTACCGGGATGCCTGGAGGACCAACTACACCTGGGAAACCCTGGGGCCCTGGTTCGCCCTGGAAAAGTCAATCAAAGATTACTGAGTAGCAGCAGGAAACAGTGAACATAAAGTAGGATGGCTCCCTCAAGCTACTTGGGTATCATGCTTGGAGTGGTGTAGATTTCCCAGGCACCGTGACTAGTAACTGCACCAGGATGTCTTAGTTTAGGGAGCCCTTTGTGATGTAGTAAGGATCATGGCACGTGCAGGGAAAGAAAATTTTCTAAAACAGAATCTGAAATGCCAGGCTAATTGGAAAATAGAAAAAAAAATGATCATTTGTTTTATTTCTAGTGGAAAAGCTGCTGAGTACGATTTCCTATAGAAAATTACAGGTTGCAAAGAAACCAGTGATTTTGGAAAAAGGGTAACAATTACAATTTGGGTAGGGATACACATAGTCTAACCCGTCTTCCCCTGATAAGCTAATTTATCTATACATGCCATGGAAGAGCTCCCTAAGGTTTGAGAATGATCAGGGAGGCAAACAATGTCTCATCTGCACTCAGACTGTTCCTAAACCAATGATTACTTCCTGTAAACCTGGAAGGGGCCTGGAGCTGTTCCTTCCACAAAGACAAAAGTAAAGAAATGGGATTAAACACATTCCCCTGCATGGGTCCCTTGGACATGGGAACAGAAATGCAGAGTTTAAGGGAGACCTACGAAGGAAGGTAACATAGGTTAAAGTAACACTCATTGTTCAGGTGAACAGTACATGAAAGATATCTGCAAACCATGTGCTAGCAAACCTCTAAAATTAAGGCACTTGGCATAATAAAATGGCTGACATGAGATCTGAATCGAAACTCCATTTTGTTACAAGCTCCTGTTTCTGCATTCCTGAGAATGTAGCCTTGGCTTGTTCCCATTCATATGCATGTGGCCTTGGGCCTCTGGGTGGGTGGGACCAGAAGACCCTGGGCCCCTGTCAGTCATCTTGTTTAACTGGCCTGGTTCTTGCACCAAACCGTTCTTTTTTTTTTTAATTTTTATTGAGCTTCAAGTGAACGTTTACAAATCAAGTCAGTCTGTCCCATATAAGTTTATATACACCTTACTCCATACTCCCACTTGCTCTCCCCCTAATGAGTCAGCCCTTCAAGTCTCTCCTTTCGTGACAATTTTGCCTGCTTCCAACCCTCTCTACCCTCCCATTCCCCCTCCAGACAGGAGATGCCAACACAGTCTCAAGTGTCCACCTGACACAAATAGCTCACTCTTCATCAGCATCTCTCTCCTACCCACTGTCCAGTCCCTTCCATGTCTGATGAGTTGTCTTTGGGAATGGTTCCTGTCCTGGGCCAACAGAAGGTTTGGGGACCATGACCGCCGGGATTCCTCTAGTCTCAGTCAGACCATTAAGTATGGTCTTTTTGTACCAAGCCATTCTTAAGTACATAAGGGTGGGGGTCAGGAATGTGATTGCAGGAGAACAAGTTTACTCAAGATGTTCCAGGGAGAAGGCGGTAGAGAGTAGAGTTGATGATGACCCACCTCGTGACCATCATGCATTCCCTTTCCCCATCTTTACTGTAAAAGTACACCTCTCCTTCCATGCTTTGGAGCACTTGGTAGATTCCTCTCAGCCCTGTGTTTCCCCAATTCCCCAACTGTATTACCCTCAATAAATCTCTTTGCTTTTACTTTAACAAAGGAGTGTTCTTATTCTTTGACAACCTTAACAACATACAGTCATTCAAACACAGCCTTTCTCACAACCATGTACATAATATACATTCACTCACGTAAGAGTATAGATTATAAAATATCTCAGAGCTTCTTGGCTCAAGTAGACACATGAGACTACGTGGGCAGCTCCTGTATGGAGGTGAGATGAGAAGGCAGAGGGGGACAGTAGCTGGCAGTACATAGCAAGGTGTATGTAAGTTTTTGTATGAGAGACTTGCTTTGCTAACTTTCACTTAAAGCACAATATAAAAAATCTCAGTTAAATAGTTCTACAGCTTAAGCCTTGGTAATTCAGATCAGGTGAATGAGGACATCTACTGCTACTTGGTGACAGTATACTCTATTTTCAGGATTAAGTTTTGAGAACAAATAATTTAAGAAAATAACTAAAAAGCAACAGTTTATACCCTGTATGTCGTACCACAGTTCTTTGAGGGCACCATACATAATGAGAGGATTGGGAGCTAGGAGGAAAAAAACAACTAATTTTTTAAAAGTTATTCAGCATCTTGAAAATTGAATCTGCAAGACAGAAACAAAGAAAATAGCACTTAAATACTCAGAAACCCGGGTATGCATACTCACACCCACATGCCAGAAAACATACTCAAGACTTTTTAGAAAGCTTTCCATGAGGGACAAAACAAAGATGGCTTTTAACCTCACTTCTAAATAAAAATCTATTATTATTCAGAATCCTCTAGTATAGTCTGGTTATTTGAGTCGAGTATCAATAGGAAAAGGCTTACTGACTTTTCCTATTCTTTGTTCACTTACTTTGGATCCTTTTTTCCCTTTTGGAAATCCCATAAATTCCAGCTCTCCCGTAGATGGTGGTGGTCCCGCAGGTCCGGGGAGGCCCACATCACCCTGTAAGACCAAAGGGAACATTGAGCAAAGCATAAGCCTCACAGACTATTTCCCCAGAGGGGAAGATTATCCTCTGTATGTAACTGACAAGTAAACTGTCCATCACTTTGGCCTCTTCATGCTCACCTTTGCATCAAGGAAACACAGCTGTCACTGCCAAGGGGTGAGAAAAATTTTAAACCTGACCAAATGCACCTGCATCACTAGTGCAGAAGGAGGATGTGAGATGGATGAAAGGAAACCACAGGTTCGTGGTTGCCACGTCATGCACAAAATGGCATTTAGAAGCAAGTATAAAAAGGGGGTTTGAGAAAGGTGAATGGCTACGTCTCGGCAACAGAGATCAAATGCTAACAAGTCCAATCCCTGCCAAGAGCACAAGCAGAGGCAGTGAAGTCCATGTTGGAACATTGGAGGCTAGCCGTGTTCCTTCAGAGGGCAGTGCAATCCACAAAAGACAGCCATGAAGGGTGGGGAGGACAAGCTCCCAGCCTCCCTTGAGGCTGCCCCAAATCACCATACAATTTGTACAGAGGGAAATGAGGGAAATAAAAGGGAATGATGGAAGAGAGATAAGAAAGGGTGAGGGACAGAGAAGAATAAGGAGGCAGAGAAGGAGGAGAAGGGATGGATGAAAGGAAAAAAGCAAAGAAAAGGAAAGAGAAGGTGACACAATACACAAAACACGAGGGAAATATCCAGGTGGAAGGACGAGAACAAAGATACTTCGAGAGAGTGTGTTTGTAAACACATACACTTCACAGGTGGGAAGCAGGGATACTATAAAGTTTTGAAGGAAAAAGAACAGTAGCCTACGTGTGTCATGTGCACAAGCAGCCTTTAGGGGATCCCACAAGAGAACCCATGTGGGCTGGGAAATGCTCATTTTCCACAGCAAAGATACAAATTCCCTTAACACAAGCAGGCACGTGCATATAACCAGAGACTTTTTTTTTTTTTTGGAACATATAGAATGTGGATTATATTTTCCAAAATCTATTTACCTTGACTCCTTTCTCTCCTTGGAAACCTAACCCCATATTCCCCTGGGGCACAGGGATGCAGGGAGAAAAAATAAAATCAATTACTAAACAAGCTCCAGGAACTTAAATCATTGGAAAAAAGTCTTTTTCAACAGAGAGTAGGTTTAACCAAACCAGTATCTCCCTGGGGAAGGCCAGAACACTTAGGGGTAAGAGGCGAAATTCCCCAAGTCTACTTACATCAGGACCAGGGAGACCCGGGGGACCTGGAGGACCCTAGATTCAAAAAGAAAAGAGTTAGTACTTGGTATTTCAGCCAAAAAGGACATGCCCATGTTGAGAAGCATTGGGGATAAGCCTCTCTACCACTTAGGGTAGCCTGGCTTTGATTTAACAGATTCTAGTTCCTCTTCCCATGGTTCCTTTTTCTCTCCTCTGAACTCTCCCCAACTGACATGGTGACTACATTCATGCTAAGGTAGTGGAGCTCTCATGTGTCATCCCTCCCAATCGGCCAGAAATTTTAATATGATGATCCTTGGTGAAGCTAAGCCAAAATAATAAGAGGTGGGATTTTATGCACTGGAGGGAGAAAAATCTGGGGATAGGGTTTTCCCAGAACCGCACAGATGACTGGCTATGTTCTTCCTATACCTGTGATGGCAAAAGGCTTGGTCTCAGAAAGATAGGTAGGTAGGAAATGCTCAAGCACAGTGTTGAAAAGGATTTTGAAGTTCTTCCTGGGTTTGGGGTAGGTGGTGGTGATGGTATGATTAGTTAGCAATGTTTGTCACGGGTGAAGGAGTAGAAGGAGGCAATAGATGTGCCAGATATCTGCCATCCTGGGCTATACTTTAGGCTGAGCTAGATTAGGAGGCTTTGGAAGCACAGATTGAATGGTCAGAAAGATTCTGATAAAAAAAGGCAATAAATAGCCCCTAGCAAGAGCATGTTTCACTTTGTTCCTCCAAGAATGGAGGCTTCCCTTCTTGACTAAGAGGGTCTACATTTATATAGGCTTACATTTAATCCATGGTGGGGAAAGCAGACATGTGAAAACTATGATCACATATTAGGCTTAAGTTAGTCTTACTTGAAGGCCTAGGTATCCTGTGGGTCCTGTAACTCCTGGAGAGCCGGGTGCTCCTTCTGGACCCTAGAAACACAAGTTTTACTGAGTTTAAACAGTAAGACAGTTGCCCAAGGGAAACGAAAATATGTATGTCCATCAGAATTGCACAAGAATGTTCGCAGCAACTCTGTTCAGATAGTAAAAAATTGGAAATGCCCCAAGTATTCATTGATATAAGGATGGACAAATAAAGTATGATACATCCACATAGTGTAATAGCTACTCAACAATAATAACAATAAAAAGACACAAACCACTGATACATGCAACAATGTGGATGAACTTCAAAAACATTATATTCTTAGTTCAATCAAGTATAGAAGGCCCAATGGGCAACACCTGCCCAAAAGCAAAGACGGGAAGGCAGGAAGGGGCAGGAAAACTGGATGAATGGACACTGGGAACCCGTGGTGGAAAGGGGGAGACTGCTGACACATAGTGGGGATTACAACCAATGTCACAAAACAATTTGTGTATAAATTTTTAAATGAGAAATTAACGAGCTGTAAACTTTGACCTAAAGCACACACAAAAAAAATCATGGTAAATGAAAGAAGTCAGACCCAAAAGGCTACGTATTATATTATTCCCTTTATATAAAGTTCTAGAATAGGCAAAACTGCTCTTTGGTGGAAAAAAAAGTCAGAAACAGTGGTTGCTTTTGGGGTGGGGTGGTGGCAGGGATTGACTGGGAAGGTGCAGAAGGAAACTTTCTGAAGTGATGGTAATGTTCTATACCTTAATAGGAGTTTGGGTTACACAGGAGTATGCATTTGTCAAAACTCAGCAAATGCACATTTAAGATTTGTGCATTTCATTGTCTATAAATTTTATATAAAAGGAAAAACTGTAAGCAAATATTGAAGTCTAGCTAACTATAGGCATGCTCTAGTATTTAGGGAAAGGGGACTGTTGTCTACAATTTATTTTGAAATGCATCAAAAATAAGATGGATTGATGGACGGAGAAAGGGATGGACAGATGGAAGTGGAATAGAGCAAGCACCTTAATGATATGGGTGTTCACTGCAAAATTCCTTCAGCTTTGCTCTATAATTGAAATTTTATATTAAAATGTTGGAAAAATAAAACTTAGAAAAGAAAGTAAAACATTTATATTAATATCGGATAAAGTAGACTTCAAGACAGAATGTTATCAGAGACAAGGAGGAGCGTTTCATAACGATACAGTAGGTCAATTCATCAAGACGACGTAACAGTTGTAAATGTGTATGCACCCAATAATAGAGCTTTAAAACAAACGAAGCAAAAACTAACAGAATTGCATGGAGCAATAGACAAATCACAATTATAGTTGGAGATTTTAATACCCGTCCTACAGTAATTAATAAAACAAGTTGACAAAAAATCAGTAAAGGCACAGAAAATCCAAAAAACCTTATCAAATACCTTGGCCTAATGAATATGTTTTAAATTAGCGTATCCAACGACAGCAGAATGCATATTCTTTTCAAGTGTATATGGAACATTCAACAAGATAGACCATTTGTTGGGCCCTAAAACAAACCTCGACAAATTTCAAAGGACTGAAATCATACAGAGTGTTCACTCCATACACAATGAACTCAAATGAGAAATCAAAAACAGGAAGATATCTGGAAATTTGCCAAGTATTTGGAACTTAACAGTATACTTCTAAATACCCCATGGGTCAAAAAAGAAACCAGAAAATAATTTGAACTGAATGATAACAACAATAATAAAAGCAAGATGGTGAAATCTGAAGATAAACATGATATGGAGAAATGTATGGCCTAGTTGAAAGAGGGGAGTAATAACAGCGTAATATGGAACCCTGGTGGCACAGTGGTTAAGTGCTCGGCTGCTAACCAAAAGGCCAGGGGTTGGAACCCACCAGCCGCTCGGCGGGAGAAAGATGTGGCGGTCTGCTTCCATAAAGATTACAGCCTAGGAAGCCCTGTGGGAACAGTTCCCTTCTGTCCTACAGGGTCACTATGAGTCAGAATGAACTCGAGGGCAGTGAGTTTTTAACACGATGATATGTGCCTAGGTAAGGGATGGAGGAGCTAAGAGAGGTCTAGACTTAGAGAGGTAGAGAAAGTAAGGGTTCAAAGGTTCCCCAGGAACATATGATGGGATGAACATTGCTTTAGAAAATAACTAACAACCTTTGGTCTCTTTATTGATCACGAATTTATCAGCCACCAAACACACTCTCCCCAAATCTAAGTGGTTTGTGTATCATGCCTGTATATGTAGATGAACATTGTACCTCTGTGGGCTGGGAAATGAGTCTCTAAGAGAAACTATGCAGCGATTATAGTAGAAATGACTCTACAAATTTAATTAACACACCATGTAAGCCAATTTTGTTTAGCTCTAGGCAACCTGTATAGCCTTAGCCCTTAGTCATCTCTGTTTTCATGTGTGCTTGTATATATCCTGTTTACACCCACCTTTTCTCACACTACTCTATTTACAAAGCCTCCTTCCACTTCCAGCCAGTCAAAACACCATCCACAGTGCTCAGAAACTACCTTCTCTGTTTTCAATACAGTCTCCTATAATCTATCCTTAGGTGGACAGCATCTCTTCCTCTAAGCTGCCGTGGAATTCTTATGCCATATTCCTAATAGTTTTTCACGTTCTTGGGGGCAGGGACCATGTCTACATTGCTTCAGGGATCACTCATAGCATTTTGCTGATAGTTGGTGCTCAATACCTGTTCAGAAATGGAGAAAGGAAGGGGGGAGAAAAAGGAGGGAGTGAGGTAAGGATGTAGGGTTGGAGGAAGGAAGAAGAGAGGGAGTAAGGAAAACAAGAAAGAAGGCAGGCAGGCAGGCAGGCAGGCAGGCAAGAAGGCAGAAAGGCAAAAGGGGCTTTTCTTAAGCTACTTCAAAGGGAAGCGATGACAATGTGGAATTTCAAGGGGGAAAAAAAGCTTTTATTAATACAACTTGTGGCCTTTCATGGACTCACTATTATCAAGAGAGTCCGTAAAAAGAATTTCTGAATGGAATACTTTTTCAAGAAACATATTCTACTTCTTTTGTTTTACCCCCAGCACTCTGAACTCACAGAAAACTTAGTAAATGCTTCCTGAATGAAAGGCAAAATTCTTTTCTAATACATCCTAGGGCACACATGTAGTCCCTTGACTAAAAAGTCTGAAAGCTTGTCTGTCATGTGGCTTGAGGTGGACAGTCCATCCTCTCAGTTCCCTCTCATCTGGAAAACGTCAATAGCATGACCCATTCCACCTCGACTCTTTAGATTTTCCTTTGGAAGGTCTAGAAAGACCTTTGAACACCATGGACCAAAATCAAACCAAATCCATTGCTGTCGAGTTGATTCCAACTCACAGCGACCCCACAGGACAGGGCAGAACTGCCCTGTAGGGTTTCTAAGGCTGTAATCTTTATAGAAGCAGACTGCCCCGTCTTTCTTCCGCGGAGCAGCTGCTGGGTTTGACTGTTAGGTTAGCAGCTGAGCCTTTAACCACTGCGCCACCAGGGCTCCTCTTGAACACCATGGAGAGAATGAAACAGTTCGATCAGTGACTGCTGACTAACCATTGAGAGCTCCACAACATAAATAAACAACTTACAGCACTTCCATCCAGTCCAGGCAGCCCAGGATCCCCCTAAGAAACAGACAAAGAAAGGCAGGACACTGAAGAGATAAATAAATTAAGCCTTTGGTATTCTATAAACAATTGACCCAAGATGCACAGGGATAGAATCTCATTGCTGAAGTCTGGACTCCTCTGTCAAGATCTTGTGTTTTAAATGATGCATAAACTGGACATATTCAACCATTTACTTTTTTCTCTAAGAAAAATCTAGACACTAGAAGACACACATTATGGCCTTGGTTGTACAGGATTTCATATTTCACTTGGATTAATTAATTTCCACCTTTGCTAGGAACTTATCAATTAGAAACCGCTTCTGCAGGCTGGTGATTCTCCTGCTCTTTTTGAAGGAAAGCAAAGCTACCTTCCCGTGTTCCTTCATCCTCAGAGAATCGGTGCCCATATGTATACAATGCAAATCAGACATTTAAAGGGAGAACCAACAGAGCATACAGTCTCTGATTAAGTTTTAATTACATTGCAGCATCTCAAGTCACTGTATGAATCTGTAATATAATCATCTTGTGAAAAGTGCTGTGTTCCATTGGATCCAGCATCTTGTTGATTTTTGGCAAAACCATTTAATCAATGCTTGTTAATGGCCATATTTCGATACCTATTACTCTACCCTCCTTGGCTTATGTTAAAAAAACAAACAAACGAACAATTCTCAGTAGCACGGAAAGAGCACTGCCTAGGTTTTAGCTCTTTGGTGAATTGGCTGCATGACTCTGAGCAAGTCACATAATCTCAGTATATTTCAGTTTGTCTATCTGTAAAATGAGCAATACGAATCTGACAATCATGAGGTCCTTTCCAATTCTAACATTCTATCTTCTGTGATGGAATCTATAGCCATGAACCCAAACCCTGTACCTTCTCTAGTTCTTCAGCCACCCACCCCCATCATCACCTTCCAAAGTGATTTGCAATGTCCCTGTCTCTGTGCATGGATGAAAGACAGAATGGTGCCATCAATTAGCAAAGTGGGCTTACTTTACTGTAGTGTCCCCCTCAGTCAGCAGGCAGATAGATTCCCATCTGCCACCAGGGCAATGATGGCCTGGCTCCCTTCCCACTCTGCAAGTGAGTAGGGTCAATCACTTGGAGCCACAGTTTACTGAGGCCCAATAGAATACCAGGCAGCATACACCGAGAGTACAGTCACACAGAACATAGAAGGTTCTTGTCAACTCTGGGAAAAGATCAAAGTTTCCAGCCAGCTGCAGAGCTGATGGGCAATTTTTATAGACAGCCAGGGAGCCATCTAGGGTGATGGGCTGGTATGCAGGGACAAAGAAGGGTGGGGCCTGGGTCTGGGCTGGTGGCCATGCTGAGGTAGGCAGAGACATATATGGCTTCAAACCAAGGTATGCAGACATCAAGGATTCTAAAGTAGACAAAAGTTATCTGCCTCTAGGAAATGTCTCAGCTTGTCAAAGGAAATGATACCCATGCAAGCTGTTTGTTTGGTGATCTGTCTCCTATTTTTTATATATATCCTACAAAGCAAGCATCTTTGACAGTATAGTTGCAAACATTTCTGTCAATGTTTCCATCACAAAAAGCTCCAGACCCTTTTAAATTCAGCTTGGTCTGCTCCTAGTTCTGGAAATATTTTCACTAGAGGTGGGGCCCAATCCCAGGGAACTGAGCATACAGCCTACTCAGCTGTCTGCTTTAGAGGCTCTTACCTTCATTCCTTTAAGAGTACCGTGGGCAATAACCGGATCACCTTTAGTCCCTTTCTGACCAGGGATACCCTGAGTGAAATAATAAGAAAAATTTGTGAAGAAACGCACACACATATAGCTTTGTTAATAGTATGATATGGTCACCTAGAGGATGGAACAGCAGGAGCCTGAAATTATGTAGCAGAATTGGCTGTGCTAAGGGGCAAAGCACACCCTCTGAAAAGGTGTCCTGTCTCAAAGCTGTATGCCTGCTCCCCAGCCCCCAAACTCAGGGGTCTGTAAAGAGATGGGGGTTAGAAAATAGGAGACTGCATCTTTCAGAGTATTGTTCTGAACATCCACATATAACACACATTTTATTCATGTGCCTACAGCTTATCTGCTCCACAGACAAGTCACTGACAGGGCCTTTATCTAGGACCGAAGTCAGCAAACCTTTTCTGTAAAGAACCAGAGAATAAATAACTTAGGCTTTGTGGGCCACATTCAGTCTTTGTCCCCAGTTCTTCTTTTTTACTTTGCAACCTTTTAAAAACATAAAAACAGGCTACAGGCCGCAGGCCCATAGTTATGGGCCATAGTTTGTAGACCCCTGGTCTAGGAGATATCTACACCACCGTCTCTACCCTGTGCTTCTACCAGGCAACTTCAACTTCCACCCTATCTATTGAGGCAAGTGTGTCTCATTGCTAACATGAAAAAAAATTTCAAAGTACTCCCAATGCCAGTCTTTCAACCAGATTTTTTGTTGTCTCAGTGGCAAATGCTGGCTTATATCTGCTAGATTTTATCTTCCTGGGAAAAATCAAAGTCCTTACGCCTAACGGGAAGTCAGTGATAGCATTGGGGGTAGGGATAAGCTTCGGGGACTGAAGTATTCATTGAATGATTGATTCCTTGAGTTCAGGGAAAGTAAGTGTAATAAAAGAACAACATGGCTCCAGAAACACAAACCCGTTTCTTTCCTAACACTGCCTGTTTCCCCTTATTCTTACGGCCACTTACTCTTGTCCGAAAAGCTTTACAGAAGCCAACTGAATGGAGGTCAGCTCAGGATTCAGCAAAGGGTAAGGTTCAGCTTAGTAAAACAATATCCCAGTTCCTATTTAGGCTTTTGGTGAGGTTTAGGGACAGGATTAGGTTTCTGCCCTTGTTCTTTGTCTATCAGGGGATGTTGATTACCACAAGACTTCTTTTCTCTCTCTGGGGGGGCAGCATCTTACTGCTTTGCTGAATTCCCATTCTCTTAGCACAGATGTGCTTATCCTCCTCCCCTGTTGCCATGGCAGTGGTTGGAGGCCTTTGTGACTCACACAGTTCATTCTGTTAGGAACACATCTTTCTCCCCACCCCACCCCTGTCACATATTGGTTCAGTCCTTAGATGACAAGGTCCTTTATGCCAACCTGGGACTTGTGCTTGTTTTGTCTTTCTCACTTTCTCACATCTATACCCGCATTCATACCCACAACCTGGTCCTTGAAGGGAGTGTTGCTGCTTTTTCAATAAAGTGTCAATTGATTCATGTAGCTATGGAATCTGTCTAATGGATAGTGTTACTTCTAGTGAAACAGTCTCACATAAGTACCCTCATTAGTTTAGATTATTTCAAATGAAGTTAGGAATGGGCTTGAATTATGTCATTTTTCTCTTTCCAGCCACTTGTAACAACAGCCTCGAAATGGTATGGTATCTACTAGAGATCCTTTAGATCCAAATATCTGAACCCTGTCTAGAATGAATAGGATTAAATAAAAGTGGTGACACCAGGGTCTAATAAAGGTCTTATTAATCCCAGTTCAATGGTGTTTCCTCTTTAGACTTTTCATGTTAGAGTGCTGCAAGTACAGACTCCCCTGCTGGACATGATGCTTTAGTGGCTGTCCCACAGATGCTTAATGAAGTTTCCAGATAAGTGGTAAAAGGGTACGCCTGGAGGCCAGCAAAGCCATTTGATATGATGCACAAAGATTTGACAGCATACAGGTGGTCCGAGAAGCCCAGGGTATCCATCATGGCCTGGAAATCCAGCAGCTCCTTCAGTTCCATTACAGCCATCCAGACCAGGTGGGCCTCTGGGCCCTGGCTGTCCAGGGTGGCCCTGTTCAAAGAGAAAAGAAGGGATCAAGTCAGCACAGGACTGTCAAGTCCACAATGAGAGAAGTCAAGTATGCTGTCAAATTCCAGCTCTTTGTTCACTCTCTCAGCCCCAAAACATGTGCTCTTATATCTTTCCTTTATATTCCGGTATATATGGCTGATGATAGCTCAGTGTTATCGCTCTCAAAAGTATCAACAACAGGATCCAAGCCAAAACTCAAGGGATAAAGCATGAACAGATGGGACACCCAGGCTGCGGCAACTTCACCTTCCCTGAGTACAAAGATGTACTCAGATGGGGCTTAGCTGTCTGGTAGCTAAGCTACTACTAATAGGGAGTCATGCCAGGCCTTGGGATTCCTTGGCCCAGAATGGAAACTGGGCAGCCTGGCATGGATTTCTGTACTGGAAGCTCTGCATTCTGGATTTTGGTCAGCAAAACAGGAGCAGTTCCCACAGTACCTCCTCTCCAGGGATTCTAGTCCTAGGAAAGTTGCTCAGTAAAAAATAAGCAAGTCTTGGAATAACTACACTCACTTTGTCATGATCACATGTCAGGCTATTGCTTTAAATGGGGAACTCTATCTTCCCCATACTCCACTACTAAGGCAGTTGTTTAGCTCGGGAATTAGTAATCATTCTATATATAGTTGGTCTGAGTTCAATAGTTTTCCAGGGTCAGGCTTCCTTGGTGCATAGAGTCTGCCTTTTTGTATGGTAGTACATATTTAAAAAATTTTTTTTTAATTTTATTGTGCTTTAAGCGAAAGTTTACAATTCAAGTCAGTTTCTCACATAAAATCTTATACATACATTGTTATGTGACCCTAGTTGCTTTCCCTACAATGTGACAGTACACTCCTTCTCTCCACCCTGTATTGTCCGTGTCCATTCAGCCAGCTCCTGTCCCCCTTTGCCTTCTCATCTCACCTCTGGACAGGAGTTGCCCACATAGTCTCATGTGTCTACTTGAGCTAAGAAGCACACTCCTCACCAGTATCATTTTATGTCTTATAGTCCAGTCTAATCTTTGTCTGAAGAGTTGGCTTCAGGAATAGTTTCAGTTTTGGGCTAACAGAGAGTCCGGGGGCCACGACCTCTGGGGTCCCTCCAGTCTCTATCAGACCATTAAGTCTGGTCTTTCCTATGGTAATACATATGTTTCATTGTATCAAAGATGGGTTGTGTGTTGGGTTTGGAGCAAAGGGATGACCTGAAAGAACAGAAATCTAGACTAGTCAATAAAAGGTAGATATTTTTTCCTTTTTTTAAGCCAGGTACACATGTTTAATGATTTGAGGGAAACATGCCATGTGTTCAAAAGTTTACTTTGCAAATCACCAGGGCAAGCAAACTTTTGTCAGACACTTATTGAGAAAATGCTCCATAGAATTCTGTTTCATTGTTATTATAGTTGTAGGAGGTAAAGGTACTGTTGATACAAAAGTGTGAGTCTTGGATGCTTGCTAGAGGTTAACTAGGGGTTATTTCTCAGCAGGTTAACAGGGGTAAGTTAAGGCAAGACAACAGGCTGGATTAGTACCAGGGATCTTCCTTACTCCTGGGGCCTTGGTTTTGTTTTAAACCAAAAACTTTGCCTGGGGTCTTACCCTTTGATGCCCACAGCTTTTACTTAAGTCTGATCTTTCTCTGGTTTTCTTGCCTGCAGGATTCCAGAGGTACCTGTTTAATCTCTTCTACTTTACATGAATTCTCTGGAATTAACCATTGATTTCTGACTTATACCCTTTCCTGCAAACACCGTGGGATGGTGGATAAATCATGTTTTGAGCCAGTCAGACTTGTGTTCCAATCCCAGCTATGCACTCCCCAGTTTGAGCCTTGGTTTCCTCATCTGTAAACTTGAGATGAATTATATCTACCTCATAGGTTTGCTGTCAACATTAAAAGTGAATAAGGCCTATCTTACTGGGTTATTGTTAAAATTAAATGAGATTAGATTTACTAAATGGTACGTCTTCTTCTCCGAGACAAATGAGTAAGCAGAAACCACAGGGCTGAGTTCTACCTCCTCTCAACTCTATGTATCACAGCATTTCTAGCCCATGCCCTTTTCTGGTCATAGCTAATCATTTCACATATGTGTGTGCCAGGTGTTCGCGAGGTGCATAGCTCTTTGAGGGAGGAAACCACGGTTCTATATAGCCACAAGGGACTGAGCACACAGAATAGGAAGATCTGCTGTATTCCAGAAGAGCAATGTTCCTCAGAACCCAAATTCAAAGGAAACATTTCCATTTGGTGTGTGGTACATGTTCATTCTGAGGATATAAATCTGGTGTGTTCGTTTACAAGTCTTCAGGCAGGGAAAAGTTTAAGATTGACTCCATAGGAAAAGCTAAACATAAAACGTAAAGGACAACTTGAAAACCTCTGCTCCCATTTATCTGAACTGGAAACAGTCGATAAACATATATGTCTTGCAGACACCAAGAGCCCCAACTCATAGCTGTGATACCATTAAAAACCACAGCTCTACCATCCCTGGTCTGTGTTGTTCTAATGTTGAATATCTTGATGAATGCTTGTTTGCTCATTCTCACGAATGGCTATTGCACCACTTAGTGCAAAGACTTAGCTTATCATAAAATGACTATTTGCCCATTCATGTTGAAACTGTCTATATGACAGCAAAAATGGAGTTTAGGACCAGAACAAGTGACACATATGTTAATGATCACCCAATATTAAGAGGGGAACCAGATATGTACAGTGATCCAGTTTAGTAAGATATGTTGGGAAAGCTGTTGGCTTCAGCCAAATTGCTTCACAAGCGCTGCTAAAAGTTGAACAAAATAGTCTCACTGGGCCTGGGGTGTCTGTGTTTTCCTCTGTCAGAGGGAGTTTTGCCAGTTTGAAAACTGTTGCTTTATAGGCACTAGAGGTTGAAATAAGACCCCCAAATATTGTTAGAGCTCTTACCACACACCAGGGTGCTGTGGTGGTTCAGTGGTAGAACTCCTACCTTCCACGTGGGAGACCTGTGTTAGATTTCTGGTCAATGCACCTCAGGCACAGCAAGCACTGATCTGTTGGCGGAGGCTGGTGTGTTGCTATGATGCTGAAGAGGCCTCAGCAGAGCTTCCAGAGTAAGACAGATTAGAAAGAAAGGCCTGGCAATTTACTTCCAAAAATCAGCCAATGAAAATCCTATGGATCACGATGGTTAGATCCCATTGTGCTTGGGGTCTCCATGAGTTAAGGGCCAACTCGATGGCAGCTAACAACAACTATATAACAAGTTCAGTTCTAGGGGTTCTGGAACCTCTGAGAAGACCAGAAGACATAATCTGTGCTTTCAAGGAGCTAGTATTCTAGTCAGGGAGATAAGACTATCATGCAAGACAATCAATAAATACCATGGGGCCATATGTGATGTGAAGTTAGACAGCGTGGTACAGATAGCAGAGGTTCCTGGGAGATTAGAGATAGAAGAGAGAGGGAAGTGTTGAACAGAAGGTGTTCAATACATATGTCTTTAATAGCTGGAAAAGAGGGAAGGAAGGAGGGAGATGGATTTCATGGAGGAAGTCAGGCTTGGAGCCTGAAGCTATAGCAATCAAAAAACAAAAGAAAACACATACAACCTTTGGTCAAAGGATGGATCAAGTGGGTGAGGAATTCTACACGGACCAGTAAGCTCATTTGGAGGAGTCTGGGTAGCTGAAACTCATTCTACCAGGCAGTGAAGCTCCCAAAACAAGTGATCAGTTCCTGCAAGCTCTAGGACTTTCTTGGCCACAAGTTAGAGGCAGTAGTCTTCAGCTGGACTCTGGGGTAGTTTCCAGCTTAGAACTGGAAACAGCCTCTGCTTGACAGGATTCACTTCACTACAGCATCCATTAAAAAGAGACTGCAGGAGGAAGAGCACACTCCCACTGCAGGCTCCAAATCGCCCACTCATCTCCAGCAAAGCCAGATCCACAGGATGAATGGAAGAGGCTGCCTCCAATTTGGCTCCCAGATGACACCCGCTCTGAGTGGAAACTCTGGCTACAAAGTGGCCAGAGGAACACAGCCACGAGAAAATGCCAGGGAAGCCATAAAAGGATAGCCAACACGATCCACTTATTTCTCCACTGGTTCATTTCTCAGCATTTTGAAGATTCTGCAGTTAAATAAATCTGACAGCCGACTTGTTGAGTAAATCTGACAGTGGCTTTGTTGATACATGTAACAAATATAAGGTAAGTAAGCCTTCTATTCTCTAAATCCACAAATGTCTACTAGATCTGGGAGGAAAAAGGATCAAATGATAATATCTTTGAGGGCAGAGCTATATGCTTCATCTGTGTGCCCCACAGTAGAGTGTGAGCACATATCAGGTGTTCAAGAAATACTTATAGGTTGGCACAAAGAGATTTGAACCCCCTTCCCTGATACTAGATGAGAAATCTAGGGCTTACTAATCTGTGCTTGGATAAGGTTCAGAAGAACCCCTCGGAGGCTGTGGGAAGGATAAAATCAGGCCCTAAGGACCTTCCCTGAAACAAAGGAGCTTCACTTTTTCTCTGTTTTATATGCTGAGCTTCCACACAAGATTCTGTTCTTTTAAACAAGGTTTTGAAAAGGACCGCTATAGATAAACACAGTCCAGGTTAAGGATTAAATATATAGAGAAGTAGAAAAGGGCATAACTAAAAAGTGATGAATGAAATGGAACGCATAAACATTGATATCCTAGGCATTAGTGAGCTAAAATGGACTGGTATTGGCCATTTTGAATCTGACAATCATATAGTCTACTATGCTGGGAATGACAACTCGAAGAGGAATGGTGTTGCATTCATCGTCAAAAAGAACGTTTCAAGATCTATCCTGAAGTATAACACTGTCAGTGATAGGATAATATCAATAACGCCTATACGGAAGACCAGTTAATACAACTATTATTCAAATTTACGCACCAACCACTAGGGCCAAAGATGAAGAAATAGAAGATTTTTATCAGCTGCTGCAGTCTGGAATTGATGGAACATGTAATCAAGATGCATTGATAATTACTGGCGATTGGAACGTGAAAGTTGGAAACAAAGAAGAAGGATCAGTAGTTGGAAAATATGGCCTTGGTGATAGAAACAATGCCAGAGATCGAATGATAGAATTTTGCAAGACCAGTGACTTCTCCACTGCAAATACCTTCTTTCTCCAACATAAACGGCGACTGTACACATGGACCTCACCAGATGGAACACACAGAAATCAAATTGACTACATCTGTGGAAAGAGATGATGGAGAAGCTCAATATCATCAGTCAGGACAAGGCCAGGGGCCGACTGTGGAACAGACCATCAACTGCTCATATGCAAGTTCAAGCTGAAACTGAAGAAAATCAGAGCCAGTCCACGAGAGCCAAAATATGACCTTGAGTATATCCCACCTGAATTTAGAGACCATCTCAAGAATAGATTTGACGCATTGAACACTAGCGATCGAAGACCAGACGAGTTGTGGAATGACATCAAGGACATCATCCATGAAGAAAGCAAGAGGTCACTGAAAAGACAGGAAAGAAAGAAAAGACCAAGATGGATGTCAGAGGAGACTCTGAAACTTGCTCTTGAGCGTCGAGCAGCTAAAGCAAAAGGAACAATCAATGAAGTAAAAGAACTGAAGAGAAGATTTCAAAGGGCATCTCGAGAAGACAAAGTAAAGTATTATAATGACATGTGTAAAGAGCTGGAGATGGAAAACCAAAAGGGAAGAACACGCTCAGCGTTTCTCAAGCTGAAAGAACTGAAGAAAAAATTCAAGCCTCGAGTTGCAAGAGTGAAGGATTCCATGGCGAAAATATTAAATGACGCAGGAAGCATCAAAAGAAGATGGAAGGAATACACAGAGTCATTATACCAAAAAGAATTAGTCGATATTCAACCATTTCAAGAGGTGGCATATGATCAGGAACCGATGGTACTGAAGGAAGAAGTCCAAGCTGCTCTGAAGGCACTGGCGAAAAACAAGGCTCCAGGAATTGATGGAATATCAATTGAGATGTTTCAACAAACAGATGCAGCGCTGGAAGTGCTCACTCGTCTTTGCCAAGAAATATGGAAGACAGCTTCCTGGCCAACTGACTGGAAGAGATCCATATTTATGCCTATTCCCAAGAAAGGTGATCCAACCGAATGTGGAAATTGTAGAACAATATCATTAATATCACATGCAAGCAAAATTCTGCTGAAGATCATTCAAAAACGGCTAGAGCAGTATATCGACAGGGAACTGCCAGAAATTCAGGCTGGTTTCAGAAGAGGACGTGGAACAAGGGATATCATTGCTGATGTCAGATGGATCCTGGCTGAAAGCAGAGAATACCAGAAGGATGTTTACCTGTGTTTTATTGATTATTCAAAGGCATTTGACTGTGTGGATCATAACAAACTGTGGATAACACTGCGAAGAATGGGAATTCCAGAACACTTAATTGTGCTCATGAGGAACCTTTACATAGATCAAGAGGCAGTTGTTCGGACAGAACAAGGGGATACTGATGGGTTTAAAGTCAGGAAAGGTGGGCGTCAGGGTTGTATTCTTTCACCATACCTATTTAATCTGTATGCTGAACAAATAATATGAGAAGCTGGACTACATGAAGAACGGGGCATCAAGATTGGGGGAAGACTCATGAACAGCCTGTGTTATGCAAATGACACAACGTTGCTTGCTGAAAGTGAAGAGGACTTGAAGCACTTACTAATGAAGATCAAAGACCACAGCCTTCAGTATGGATTACACCTCAACATAAAGAAAACAAAAATCCTCACAAGTGGACCAATGAGCAACATCATGATAAACAGAGAAAAGATTGAAGTTGTCAAGGATTTCATTTTACTTGGATCCACAATCAACAGCCATGGAAGCAGCAGTCAAGAAATCAAAAGACGCATTGCATTGGGTAAATCTGCCGCAAAGGACCTCTTCAAAGTGCTGAAGAGCAAAGATGTCACCCTGAAGACGAAGGTGCACCTGACCCAAGCCATGGTATTTTCAATCGCATCATATGCATGTGAAAGCTGGACAATGAATAAGGAGGACAAAAGAAGAGTTGACGCCTTTGAATTGTGGTGTTGGCGGAGAATATTGAATATGCCAAAAGAACGAACAAATGTGTCTTGGAAGAAGTAAAACCAGAATTCTCCTTAGAAACAAGGATGGTGAGACTGCGTCTTACATACTTTGGACATGTTGTCAGGAGGGATCAGTCCCTGGAGAAGGACACCATGCTTGGCAGAGTACAAGGTCAGCAGAAAAGAGGAAGACCCTCAACAAGGTACATTGGCACAGTGGCTGCAACAATGAGCTCAAGCATAGCAACGATCGTAAGGATGGCGCAGGACCGGGCAGTGTTTCGTTCTGCTGTGCATAGGGTCGCTATGAGTTGGAACCGACTCGACAGCACCTTAGAACAACAACAAAAAGTGATAGCCAGCAAGTTCCAAATATTCTATTTCAAAGCCTGGCAAAATGTTACCATGGGATCTCCAGAGTGGGATACAGGACGGAAATGGAGCGACTAAGGGATCGGGCTGGATGGAATGGGAAAAGGAGATGTCAGGTGCCATCTTTAGAGTAGGTACTTTGTCAAAACTAAAGGGAAAGTTACTCTGAAATGAGATGGGGCTGAAGAGAAAATATTACTGGAAGGAAATGTACCAAGATGTCACTAATGGTTGTCTGGATAGTACAATTATTTTTCCTTCCTTATACTTTCACATACCTTCTTAATTTTCCTATAATGGGCATGTAATCATTTTCAAGTAGAATGAAATGTTATTATTTATGTTTTTAGAGAAGAAAGAAAAACATTAGGGCAAAAGAGCAGGAGGTGAGATGAAAGAAGCAGACCATGTTTGGTTTTGGACAGAGTCTGTAGTCTATTGCCTTGTCTTCATGTAACATGGATCCACTGGGAGCTAACATGTGATAGGCCCTGTACACCATCCAGCAGACAAAGAAGAGTGTGGCTCCTGTCTTCAAAGGCCTCACCATCTAATTAGGAAGCCTGTGAAATGACCACATATGTTTTGCCCCCACTGTATCATCAGTGCCTGGCAGTGTGAGGCACACAGTAAGTGCTCAATAAATGTTTGTCAAAAGAATGGATGAGTGAAACACATGAGAAATTGCCCAGAATATAAGACAGAATAGACATTAAGTTCTACATTCCATGGCACAGAATGCTGTATGTATAAGAATGTGTCCCTGTGTGTGTGTACGTATAAAACAGGGCTTGGCTGGAACATAACAGGAGAAAGCAACGTCTTAAAAGTCTTTTATCACCTTTCCATCTTCCTTCTCTCAGCACTTCCCTTTCTTGAAGTGCCCTCATGGGTCCCCTGGAGATCCAGGCTCTAATGTGACATTGTCTCTACACTTCAAAACCAGTCCCTCATCCCCAGCCAAAGCTCCCCCCAACCCACAAGACGTAACTTATTTTGGCGAAGATATTGATGGTTTCTTATGGCTGCACATGTCCCCTCAGCCCCCAACTATCTGATTCAGGGCTGCCCATACCTCAATCTGGAGGCCTGGTGGTGCAGCCGTTAAAAGCTCAGCTGCTAATCAAGGGTCAGGAGTTCGAATCCACTAGCTGCTCCTTGGAAAGCCTAGGGGGCAGTTCTACTCTGTCCTATAGGGTTGCTATGAGTTGGAATCAACTCGACAGCAATGGGTTTGGTTTGGTACCTTAATCCAAGGGAAACTGTGTGACCACTGCCCTTCAAATGTCACCATGTACATCACTTGACCCCATGCATGCTTGCATGAGACAGGCTGTGGCTAAGGCCAAAGTACTTGAGCTAGGAGGCAGAGCCTAGATGATATTAAAAATGCCTCTGTGGACACACTCACCGGAATCCCATTGATGCCAAGAAAGCCAGGAACTCCCATGGGACCCTAAAGAAAGGGGTAAGAAAAGGAATATAAGAGATAATCTAATTGATCTGCATTGGATTCAGTGCGTTTGTTCCTGTGATTCAATGACCCAAGTTGTTAAGGAGTGCTTTGTACCCCCTTCCCCACACAACATTGTGCTGTTCCCTACTCCAGTTCCAAACGATCACTTGCCTCTACTTGTGGTCTTGGGTATGTCTGTGTTCTGAGGCAGGGAACATAAAGAGCTGCTAAACTCAGCCAGCCAGCCACCACAATATTATCCATCTCCTTTCTTGCAGCTCTGTCCCTATATTCATGAACCAAATTGCTTCTAAGCATTCTGACCCCTTGCTTCCCAGTCTCCTTGCTTGGATTCTTGATCTCTACTGCCCAGCAGATGGAACTTCTGACCCATGCCTGGCCTAAGCCCACATGACTTCCTACCACAGTGAGCCCATTTGTTTAACAAGTAGCTAACACATTCACTTTATGGCTTTGCCTGCCATGGGAGTCACTCCCCAAATGGGCAAAAATTAGCAGCACATCACCCAGCCCATTTCTTATTAAACTATGTAGCCTGGTACTAAGGTTTTCAGGAATAGTATTATTTCCATAAACGAGCAGAACTGAGATTTAGCATACTTGTGTCCCATGCATCAAAGGATAATTAAGCCTTGTCGTACTTACCTTGTCTCCTTTGGGTCCATATGGTCCCAGAGAGCCCGGGGAGCCCCTTTCTCCTTTCAACCCTGATAAACCAATAGGGCCAGCAAATCCTTGAGGGCCTGTTGGACCTTGAATTCCAATTGGTCCAGGTCGCCCCTGAAATGGACAGAAGGAGTGTAGTTAGTCAATAGTGGACTTTGCATCAACATTTCCCATTTTCCCATGCACAAAGAACACTGTCATCACTTTACTAAATAATTTTGGCTTAGATATCTGTGAGTCATGCCAAAGTTCCAGACATGGATCAGAAAAGGCTATTTTAGGGGCTGCTAAGCTTATTTGGATAGAACACGTTTTATAAGCACATTTAATAAGATTCATGTGCACCAAGATCCTTCAACTTTGTACTTCTTAGGAGATTAGTTATTCAGACTGGATGATATTGCCCTCTTCCTAGTTAATGCCAGGCCATCCATCAGATTGTCAAAATAGTGAACAAACAGAACGCTGGAGAGCATCATGGCATTTTATAACACGTGTTCAAATGGCCAACCACATGCTTGCAGTGAAGCCCAGAAAAGGCTGTGCCTAAA
Organism: Elephas maximus indicus; assembly: GCF_024166365.1. Classification (NCBI taxonomy): domain Eukaryota; kingdom Metazoa; phylum Chordata; class Mammalia; order Proboscidea; family Elephantidae; genus Elephas; species Elephas maximus. The sequence continues at coordinate 49,626,555 of NC_064846.1, read as the reverse complement.
GAACACTGCCCCAGGGGCCCAGAGAGGGGAGAACCCAGAAACCCACGAGCTGACTCTTTCCTGGACCCCATCAGTACACCTGGCAAACAGACACTCACAGGGCATACACACACTCACATACATACACACACCTATTGTTTATTTGCTCTCTTTCTCTCTCCTTTCCTTCTCTTTACCCCCCTTCCCACATCTGTACAGTTTGAATGTGTAAAATACAAGGAGCCTAAAGAGTATCCATTAAGTATCAATTATGATAGCAAGAGGGAGCAACCTGAGATTTTGAAAGCCCTGGTTGTAAAGTGTCAGGTAACAATTAAGTCTGAGAGTTCAGGCTGACATTTTAAAGCCGACTGAGACAGTGAATTAACTCCAGTGGGTGCGACAGAGGCGGACTAGTCTATCATTTAGAACAAATCCCAGTAGGGACTGAATTTTTCTTGGCAGAAAAATGAAAACCATTAGTAATATGCATTACCTGTCAGAGACCACAACACTATCTCAGGTAGAAAGCCTATTTTCATAAACGCTTCTCATCTCTACCTCTTGGCCCCTTTCCTGACTGTCCCCAATCTCCTACAGATCTGTGAAAAACTCTGAAGAAAGCCCATTAAATATGCCCTTTAATATCCACTCACCTTCAAGGTTTACTTTTTAAAAAGGTTGAAAGCAGGACAGACGCTTTATGTGGTAGCTAGAGTCACATAATGGTGGGGTCAAACAGCAATGATTGTGAGGGCTAGACAGTGTTTCATTCTGTTGTACACAGGGTTGCTATGAGTGGGAAATGACTTGATGGCCCCTAACAACAACAGCCACATACTGGAGATGCAGGTGGCCACCAGGTGTGCCAGTCCCTTGGAGTACAAATTTCAAGTGTCAGTCAGGTCCACGAAGACCTAGGACTCTTGTAAAGAAGTAAGAGACGCTCTGCCCAAGGAGATGTAATTCTCTGGGGCAACACTTACCACTCAACCTTCCCCAACACCGAACCTGCAACCTATAGGCTGCAGACAGAGAAGTGAGGAGTGAGCTTTTAGTCTTGACGCTATTACTGCCCATTTTGTTTATAATGATTCTGTTATTATCCTTGTAATTTTTACAAAAGTCAATCTATAGAAAGACACAAATGAAAAAGAGAAAGAACAAGACTTTTAAATAAATAGTGCTGGGGTGCTGTCGAGGGTTAGTGAAGACATCTAAAATGTGGGCCTAGCTTTCAAGACTAATGTACATAAAATGACAGCAAATAGTACAAGTCCAGAACAGACTGTAAGTGCCGAAGGAACACAAAGGAAGGGTTGGCCATGGCGGGTTTGTGGAATGCTTACTTTTTGTCCATGAGTGGCGGGGGAGGGGGGGAGGCAGAGAGTCATGGGTCCAGCTGGAGATGCTGAGTGGGCCCTAATTGAAGTGGGCCTGGAAAGCAAGGCAGGAAAGTTGAAGACCTGATATGGTAGGAAACAGGGAACCCATAGAGGTTTGGGAACAGGGATGCAATGTGGGGAAAGCACTGTTTCAGGGCTGAAACTCATCAAGAAGCATTCAGGAGAACATGTGTGTGTCAGCATGAGGCCAGGGCAGCCTGCCTGAGGCTGGAACAAGGGAGGCAGATACGAACCAGCTGTTGGGGAGGAGGGGACTGCTCGGTGGGAGGATGAGGGCAGGAGGGGGTTGCTGAGGCCATGTTATTTCTAGAAGAGAGGATCCAGTCAGGGCACTGAATGACCCAAATCTGAGCCCTGCCAAAAGTTTTCCTGCATCAAAGGAGGGGGTGGAGAGCATGATAAACCATTTAACAGCTACTGAGAGAGCGGATTGTGGGGTGGCCCAATTCCCATCCTGCTCACAACACAAGAGGAGCCTGAGTAGTGCATGGGGTGGGGACAATGAGGGGCTGGAACATTCCAGCTCTGGTCTCTTGCCTTTGAGAGCACATGCTGAGAAAGGGTAAGCAAGGAGTCTTAAGAGTGAGGCAATTCTAGGGCTGGACTAAATAGGAAATATGATTACATCCAGAAAAGGCAAGGTTCCATGGCCTGCTTCCCTTCTCTTGGCTGGTGTGGTGGTGGTGGTGGGGAGGCGTGCTGAATTTGCCACACAGTCTCACAGCAGATTCTTCTGTTCCAGCCACAGGGCTTAAAGTGAGTCTCTTAATAGCTCATGGATTTTTTTTTTTGTATTCCAACTCTTTTCCCAAAGGGGCACTTGAAAGAATGGGTGCCCCTTGGAGGAACGTGTACTTCTAGGCTGGCCCCAGGTGTTTGGGTTTGTGGACATGTCATCAGCCTGGCTAGAAACCTCTGGGACTGACCTAAAGGCCAGAAGCAGGGCCTGTGGGATATCTCAAGGCCTCTGAGGCATTGCTGGCCCAGAACTGCCTCCTCAGCATGGTTCCAGGCCCATTTAGAGCCCGCAGTCATAGGATACAAAGTCCTTTCATACAGTGGCACAGAGTATTGCAAACAAATGAAGATGACAAAGGGGTTGTGGGTTGTTTTGTCACCCATCTCTAGATCTGCTTACTCTGTGCTTATAGCTGTGTGAACTTTCTTCCCTTGGGTTCCTGTCTCAGCACCCAGAGTACTGCTGCAGCTTAATACTAAATCAATGATGACCTGCTTGTTTTTTTCCCTCCAAAGAAGTGACCTGTGACACTTTTCATAATGGCCAGCAGAGGTCAGTGTGAGAACATAGAGGCTACAGATAAGCAGGTGGATGGGTGGGCCTCTCCCATCACAGGGAGAAAGAAATCAAACTAGTGTCAGCAAAGTCACAGCATGAGTGAGCTGGAAGGGCTCTTCTCAGAGATCATCCCATCCAGGCTTTATTTTAGACAAGAGAGGAAAAAAGAGGCCAAGAAAGGGGGAAGGAATTGGTTAGGTCACATAGCTGGTGGGGAATAGTGTGGGACTCAAGCTAGGCAGCCTGCTGCAAGCACCTGACTGTATTCCTGTTTGCCAGTAGCAGATGTCTTAGGGGGTCCTCAAGGCAACCTGCCCACCCTGGGTCCGCCCCTGGGACTACCCTACAGCAGCAGGCTGCAGTAGCCAGATGCTCACACATCATTTCTCTTTCCCTAACCCTCATCATTTCACAGAACCAATCTGAAACACTGTCACTGTTTGGACTGCTAGCAGAATATCAATGGGCTTGGACCAATGCCCTGCCCTGATACATGTCATTTATTTTGGCAAATAGACCCAGACAGGGCAGAAGGGACTACTCCAAGTCTTTCTAACAAGCTATCCTGCCTCCATCTGCTTGGGATTTTAAATATACACACCAAGGTCTAATTCTCAGGGGAATGACCTGGGCCTTGTGCTTAAGGCCAAGAGCTACAGGTTTGTAATTGTACCCCAGGCTGGCTGCCTTTTGTTGACCACAGTGGGTTGGGGTCAGTATATACTTTAAGGTCATCTTTTTTCAGACCATACCCACAACCCCAGCCCCAGATGAATAAGAAAGAAACAGCCTGTATATAAAGTAGTATATATATGCAGAAATGGCATCTAAGAATCTTAAAAGCACAGATATCAGACTAGGTAGGAATGTGAAATTGGTAGAAGGGCTAACTTTTCATTGCTGGGCTCCTTTTCTGCCTTTTCATATGTTCCTCAAGGTTCCAGTATCCTTTCTTCATAAAATTAAAATTTATTTGTTCCTAAGGAAGAACCTGGAAACCCCAATGGCATAGTGGTTAAGTGCTATGGCTGCTAATCAAAAGGTCGGCAGTTCGAATCCACCAGGTGCTCCTTGGAAACCCTATGGGGTAGTTCTACTCTGTCCTATAGGGTTGCCATGAGTCGGAATCGACTTGACCACAATGGGTTTGTTTTTTTCTTTTTTTAAGGAAGAACCTGAAACTCATTTTCACTGAGGCATAAATGACTAACAACAGCTTAGAGCATTACTTCCCTCAAGGGGATTTGTATTTTAAAGGTGAACAAAGCTTTAAGCTAAGGGATGAAAATGATATTCATGAAGCAAGGAAAGGAGAGGGCATGCACAGGGCCTTCTGAAGGATCCAGTTATATCCCAGGAGGTAGTGCAGTGCTGTTGGGTGGTATCATGGTGCAGGCTCTGGAGACAGACCAACCTGGAGGCAAATTTTGTCACTGCCATTTAACAGCTGTGTGATGTTGGACAAGTGTCTTAATCACCAGAGGTTCAGTGGGGACAATGGTAGCTTTTGTATAGAATTATTGTGAGCATTTAAGTGAGTCAATGAATGTAAAACACTTGGCAGATAACACTAAAGCCAGAAACCCAGGAGTCATCCATGCCCCCTCCCCCTTCCTTTATCTCCCACATCCAATCCATCAGCAAGGACTGTCAATTCTGCCTCCAAATATATCTCAAGCTTGTCGCTATGAGTTGGAATTGACTCAGTGGCAACAGGTTTGGTTCCTAACTGGTCTGCCATCCTTGATCTTGCTTTACTCTCTCCTAGCATCCTGCCCCAGGGCCTTTGTACATGCTGTATCTACTCTACTATCCTGGCTAACCCCTATTCATCCTCCAGGCCCCAATCAAGATATCAGCTTCTCCAGGGAGCCTTCTGTGATTACCATTTACCCCATTGTGTAGACTAGGTTGTCTGTTTACAGGCCCATATCCCCCAACAGATATCAGCTTCTCCAGGGAGCCTTCTGTGATTACCATTACCCCAAAGTGTGGGCTAGGTTGCCTGTTAACATGCCTATAACCCCCAACAGACTGAGATCCTTGATGACAGGGCCTCTGTCTTGCTCCCTATTGAAACATCTGTGCTAAGTACAGTACCTGGTATACAGTAGGAACTCAGTAATTGTTTGGTGAGTGAATGGAGAATGGATGAATGAATGAATATACACACTGAGAAGTCAGTGGCACAGGTATAATGACATCTTCTTTGGAAGTCTAGATAGTCACACCAGAGTGCAATCAAGAACCATATGATCAAAGGACGAGAGAAAAGAGAATTGCACAAGACATTGGAAATCATGTACTTCACAGTGGGAAAACTAAAGTCCAGAAAGGGAAAGAGACCTACCCAAGTTCATACAAAATCAACTTCAGACCTTCTATAACACACTTTAAAGACAGAAATGGTCTTCATCTGATGTAGTTTCTTGGCATTTTCTGTTCCCTGAGATCTGAGCGAAACTGCTTTTGTTCCTATCCTGACTGGCATCTATCTGTTCAACAACTACTTATTGAGCACCTACTCTGTGCCAGGCCTGGGGTAAAAGATAGTGAATAAGACAGACAATCCCTGCATTCATGGAGTTTAGTCTTATTGTCCTTTGAAAAGGGATGATGTATGGCCTATCACCAGCTTAATTTGAAACTTTTTATCTTATACTTAGTTTGGAGCTAGGCAAGTATGCAAATATATATATGTGTGTGGGGAGGGTAATATACAAAGAAAACATGCTATACGACCCATGCCCTCAAGGAGCATTTATAGCTTGTTGTGGAAGATAAGACCACATCATAAGAAGCAATTGGAGATAAGGTCATATGCAATGATTTTCTCAAATTGTACTGTATACACCATAAACCAAACCCAAACTCATTGCCATTGAGTAGGTTTTCAACTCATGGCAACCCTATAGAACACAGTGGAACTGCTCCATAGGGTTTCCAAGGATGTAAATCTTTACGGAAGCAGACTGCTACATCTTTCTCTCATGGAGCAGCTGGTGGGTTCAAACCACTGACCCTTTGGTTAGCAGATGAGCACTTAACTACTGTGCTGCCAGGGCTCCTTGTATATACCATAAGTGTAAGAGGAATTCAGGGATGTGTGAGCTCACAAGGGGGCAGCAGAATAAGAAAAAGGCTCATCAAGAGACCAAAAGGGCCACATAAACCAGAGACTACATCAGCCTGAGACCAGAAGAACTAGATGGTGCCCGGGTACAACTGATGACTGCCCTGACACGGAACATAACAGAGAACCCCTGAGAGAGCAGGAGAGCAGTGGGATGCAGACCTCTAATTCTCATAAAAAGACCAGACTTAATGGTCTGACTGAGACTAGAAGGACCCCGGTGGTCATGGTCCCCAGACCTTCTGTTAGCCCAAGACAGGAACCATTCCCAAAGCCAACTCTTCAGACAGGGATTGGACTGGACTGTGGGATAGAAAATGATACTGGTGAAGAGTGAGCTTCTTGAACCAAGTACACACATGAGACTGTGTGGGCAGCTTCTGTCTGGAGAGGAGATGAGAGGGCAGAGGGGGTCAGAAGCTGATTGAAAGGACATGAAAAGAGAGTGGAGGGAAGGAGTGTGCTGTCTCATTAGGGGAGAGTAACTAGGGGTATACAGCCAAGTGTATATAAATTTTTTGGAAACCCTGGTGACATAATGGATAAGTGCTATGACTGTTAACCAAGAGGTCGGCAGTTCGAATCTGCCAGGTGCTCCTTGGAAACTCTGTGGGGGCAGTTCTACTCTGTCCTATAAGGTTGCTGTGAGTCAGAATAGACAGCACTGGGTTTTTGGTTTATATGAATTTTTGTATGAGAGACTGACTTGATTTGTAAACGTTCACTTAAAACACAATAAAAATTAAAAAAAAAAAGGCTCATGAAGTGTTACGGAATGCATTTCAAATATGGAAAACAACATGTTGGTGGGAATGAGCAACATATGTAAGCAATATCCAGTCAGAAGCTGGGATTGGCAGAGGCGAGAAGGCAGTGAATGGGTGAGAAAGGGCAGGTGAGGCTAGCAGGTGAAAGCTTCTGGATGCTAAGATGACTACTCTAGCTCACTAGCTATATTTGTTTTAAACTTTAGTTTGGCTGCCAGTTTTGTTCAGAATTTAGTCAGACAGCCTCTTGTAGCAGCTAAGTGTGCAGGATTCATAGGCAAAAAGTCCTGGATTCAAATTCTCACTCCAGGGCTATAGGACTTTGGGATGAATGGCAGCCTCAGTTTCCGTATCTATCAAATAAGGATAATAGTATCTACCCCCACAGGATAATTATGACGGGTGAATGGGATAATTCACGTAGACTGAGACTCTTTAGCATGCATCTGAATGTACTGGAGGTGATGTTAAAACACAGATCTCTAGGCCCCACTCCCAGAGTTTCAAATTCAGTAGGTATGGATCAAGTTCGAGAATATGTATTTCTATCAAGTTCCCAGGTGATGCTAATGCTGTAGGGTCTAGGCTCACACTTGGAGAATCAGAGCTAATGAATCCTTTAGCACAGTGCCTAGCACACAGTAAGTGTGCAACAGAAGTTATTTATTGTTATTGGCATTATTATTTAGCAAATGATTGGGGCTTGTGCAGGTTTGGGGTTCACAGTTTGATAAAAGCCCTTAGCATTCACTTCTCACTATGGCTATGTCGATATACTGAAAATTCCCTTGAGGCCTTTGGGGAAGGGGAGCAAAGGTCTCTGACCTCCAACTCAGGGACTAACAAAAAGCCAAACCAAACCCGTTGCCATCAAGTTGATTCCAACTCATGGCAACCCTGTAGTGCAGAATAGAACTGCCCCATAGGGTATCCAAGGAGTGGCTGATGGATTCGAACTGCTGACCTTTGGGTAAGCAGCCAAGCCAGGGGCCCGCCCAAGGCCTGGGTGGCTTGAATTCTACAATTCCTCATTGCTTTACAACTGGAATTCCCATCTTTACTATGGAGGGAGGATGCAGGAACTTAACGGTCGCTAGCCTAAGAACCTGGGGGTTCTCCCCTAGCTATGGAATAAGTGGTAAGAAATCTTTCTTACCACTAATGATAACACCCCCAAAGTCAGAATGCTGTACTTAAGAAACTTTAGAACACTTCTCCTTTTGCTGTTCCTTCAGAGGAAACCCTGGTGGCATAGTGGTTAAGTGCTACGGCTGCTAACCTAAAGATCGGCAGTTCAAATCCGCCAGGCGGTCCTTGGAAACTCTATGGGGCAGTTCTACTCTGTCCTATAGGGTCGCTATGAATTGGAATTGACTCGACGGCAACGGGTTTAGTTTTTTGGTTTGGTTCCTTCAGATCATCACAATACACCTGTGAGGTAGGCCCGGTAGAGGCAACTACCCCAATTTCACAGCTAAGGGCATCAAGCTGCAAAGAAGTTAGCGAATGGGGCCTGCCTAATGTCACACAGCTTGTCAGTGGCATTGCTGGTATCAGGGCCTCACAATCTACTCTATGCTCCTTCCGTTGGAACAAATGGGGACAGCCATCCATACAGCCCTACACTCCTGTCTCCTAGTAACAGCACTAATGGACTAACATTTTCTGCAGAAGTAAATAAGGGAGAGAGAACACTGGTAGCTGAAGAATATGTCTAGAGTATGGTAGATAAAGAGTCATATCATGAGGATATACAGATCCATTTTCTGGCCTGGCTCAGCTTGATAATGTTAGTAGCATCATCTACAATCTGCCAGCAAAGGCAGTGACCCTTTCCATTGACCAAAAAAAAAAAAAAAAAGTAATCAGTGTCTAGCATAGAGTGAACTCCCCCAAATTCTCAGCACCTGCCAAAGCTAAGAGGTAGTATCAGAGGCCCCCCCCCAAACACACATATGAAAACACCCTTCTTTTCTAGTTCTTAAGCTATAATCAGTGTTTGAAGCAGACATCTCAGGCATGAAGACATGCATCTACATGTTTTGTTTGCAAAGATACACACACCCATCCCATTGGCTATTGTCAGCATGTTGAAACTTTTGGAAAAACACCTCCCAGAGTGCTAAAGTTAACTCTTGCTAGACAACACTTTGCATCCCTCCAACCTACCTGTTTATTCATATTTCTCTTCTAAAATGTAATTGTGACCTCCTTTCACACACACACGCAAAAAAACCTGTTGCTGTCGAGTTGATTTTGACTCATAGCAAGCCTATAGGACAAAGTAGAACTGCTCCACAGGGTTTCCAAGGAGCACCTGGTAGATTCGAAATGCCAACTTCTGGTTAGCAGCCGCAGCTCTTAACCACTATGCCACCAGGGTTTCCTCCTTTGACCAAGTACTTACTAAATGCCAGATACTATATACAAGTCATCTCCTTCAATCTTCTAACAGATCCAACAGGTGGGTATTAGCCTGATTTTACAGTGGGGAAATTGAAAACAGAAAAGACGGGGGCAGTGGTGATTCAGTGGTAGAACTCTCGCCTTCTATGGGGAAGGCTCTGGTTTGATTCCCAGCCAATGCGCCTCAACTGTAGCCACCACCTGTCCTGTATGTTGCTATGATGGTGAACAGTCTTTAGTGGAGCTTCCAGTGTAAGACAGACTAGGAGGAAAGGAAGGCTTGATGATCTTCTTCTGAAAATCAGCCAATGAAAACCCTAGAATCACAACAGTCCCATCCCATTGTGTGTGAGGCCGCCATGAGTCCAGTTCAACTCCACAGCAACTAACAACAACAGCAACAAGTAACTTGTCTGAGAGCACGCAGCAGTTAATTGGTGAAGCCAGAGGCCAAACCCAGCTCAGTCTGATACCAAAACCTCTATTCTTCCACCTATCTAACACTACCTCTCTGTGTTGAAGAATGCTCTGAAAGTAGCACAAACCCACTTGGAGGCAGTAAGAGCTACTTTGAGCAGGAAATATCATTATTTCCACAGATACCAAAACAACTGATCTTAATCTGACCAAAATTTTCACAGGAACAGGTACTATTCAATAGAAATTCACGCAATGGAATTCATAAATTAAGTCATAAATGCACTTCAAGGAATGGCATTCTCAAGAATTTAAAAAGATGGGGAATTTCTTACTTTTTATTCCACAATTAAAGTGACCTCTGTAATCAGTTTATGGGCAATGGACACTTTTAAAAAATACATATTTTAGATGAAAGTTTACATAGCAAATTTGGTTCCCATTTAACAATTTTTAAACAAATTGTTTTGTGATATTGGTTACAATTTCCACAACGTGTCAGCATTCTCATTATTTCCATTCTTTTTGTTGTTTCGGTTGATCTAGCTTCCCTGCCCCTCCTTGCCTTCTCATCTTTGCCTTTGGGTAAATTTTGACTATTTGGTCTCATATAGTTGATTGTTTAAGGGAGCACATTACTTACGGGTGATATTGTTTATTTTATATGCTAATCTATTATTTGGCTGAAAGGTGACCTCCAGGAGTGGCTTCAGTTCCAAGTTCAAAGGTTATCTTAGAGTGTTAGTCTTGGGGGTCCCTCTACTCTCTAATGGTCCAGTAAGTCTGGGCTCTTTTAGGAATCTGAATTTTGATCTATATTTTTCTCCCATTCTATCCAAGACCTTCTATTGGGTCCCTGGTCAGAAAGGTCGGTAGTGGTAGCTGGGTACCGTCTAGTTCTTCTGGTCTCAGGCTAGAAGGGTCTGTGGTTCATGTGGGCTATGAGTCTTGGTTTCCTTCATTCTCTTTTGCTCCAGTCTAGCAGAAACCAATAGTTTTATCTTAGATGGCTGCTCATAAGCATTTGAGACCCCAGATGCTACTCACCAAACTAGGATGCAGAACATTATCTTTATGAACTATGTTATGACAATTGACTGAGTTGTCCCCTGAGACTATGGTCCTAAGCCTTTGAGCCCAGTAAACCAATCCTGTGAGGTGTTTGGATATGTCTAGGAAGTCTCCGTAACTATGCACTCTATGTGGGCAATGGACATTTTACTGGGCTCTAATGTGCTGTGAGTCTCTAGTGCTAGCATATTAAGTTAGGGGCAGATGGGGGAATACAGGCACAGTATACAAATTCAATGACCATTGTGCTAAACAGAAATTAGAAAATTCAGACTTTAAACGTGTTATATTTTCCCTTGCCCCTGGAAATGGCAATCATTTGTTAAAATCGGATGTTGTTGCTGTAGTTGATTCTGACGTCCCATGTGACAGAGTAGAACTGCCCCATAGTTTTCCTTTCTTGGCTGTAATTTTTATGGAAGCAGATTGCCAGGTCTTTCTCCCACGGAGCAGCCGGGTCAGTTTGAACTGCTAACCTTCCGGTTAGCAGTCAAGCGCTTAACCATTGAGCCACCAGGTCTCTTAGAGATGTCTAGATAGAGGCATATAAGTTGATAAGCAATTTTCAGGTTTCCCTTTTCTCCATAACATGTTCATAAAACTACCTTACAAATGAGAACACACTTTCCTTTTGTGGTAATCTTATAATTGGGGGCTGGTGGGTGGCTATGAGTTGTAATTGGCTCTATGTCAACTTTTTTTTTTTTAACCAACCAAGGAGCCCTGGTGGTACAGTAGTTAAGAGTTCAGCTGCTAAACAGAAGGGTGGCAGTTGGAATCTACCAGAGCTGCTCCTTGGAAACCCCGTGGGGCAGTTCTACTCCGTCCTACAGTGTTGCTATGAGTTGGAATCAACTTGACGGTAATGGGTTTGTTTGTTTGTTTTGGCTTTACTAACCAAGCACCAAAAATCAAATACAACTATAACTGTGACTAATCGTTGGCAATAAAAACAGAACTAGAACAACCAAACACCTCTGTGACCATCACAAATGGCTGAATGAAGCCCCCATATCCCTTCGAATGGGCATACAGTCTATGCAACTGTTATGCAAAGAGCCCTGAAGTACTATAAAGTGTGTGCTGAGTTTTTAGACCACGTGAGAAAATATATAGCTTTACTTAGGATGAATTTGACCTAAAACTAACATACCTGATGTACAAGCATTGAATATTTAATTTACCATAATTTTGCTTTCCTTCTTAGACTTTAGAAGTGCAACCTGAGATTGGTTTGATGCTTCTCAGAAAATTCTCCTATTTGAAGCAGAATCATAAGGTTTAGGTTCTATTCCCACTTCTAGCTGTGTAATCTTGACAAAGCCAATTAATCCGTAGGCCTTGGCTATCTTAACAGCTAAATGGGGATATTACATGCCCTGTCTATTTCTTGGGTTGCTTTGAGCACCAGTTGAGAAAATGTACAAGAAAAGAGGCTACGGAATCATTCCATTGACAACGCTTTGCTTTTGGGGAAAAACCACAAAACTCCAATTTTCAAAAAAACCTTAGTTTGCTGGGCTCAAGGCAGTAAGTTCTCAAATGAATAAAAGCTCATGAAGAGGGGATTTCAGTAGGAAAAAGAAAATGAATGAAATGAGGAGCAGAATTTAAAGCTATGAAAGATAAAGGCAATTGACTGTTGAGCACAGGATTTTCATTACAGTTTAAAAATGATTAGGCCAACACTATTATCCCATTATTATAGTTTAAAAAAAATGTGAGGTTCATTTTCAAATACGTGGTTTAATTACAACCTGTAGCCAATCTTTTTCTTTCAGTTTTTCTAGCAAAACATAGCCATGGTGTTATAATAAAAATCAAAGTGAAATAAAACTTGCCAGAAATTCACTTTATAGCAATTTTTGCTGTAGTGTATCTATTCCATTGACAAGGAATACTTGCAGTGTTTCCCTCTGACACGATAAATTACCCAGCATTGATATACTGCCCAGCTGCTGGTCTAATACTGAGCTGGTGTAAGTAGATCACTTCTGGATCAGTGTTGGCTTCCCTCATTTTCTGGTGAGAAGCCATCAAATTTTGGGAATGGTAGGTAACAGGGAGTAACCAACTACTGCTCCTTAAACAGAAAGAGAAACAAGTCTCTTGACTTGCTGACTGACAAAGAGAGGTTTCTTTGTTAGTCCAGTTTCAATCAGTTTCCAGAACCCATGAGAAGAAAAAAAAAAAAAGTGAGGGGGTCTATAACGGAGAAAAAAAGCTTTCCCAAAGGCAAAGTGAAAGAGCCCTATTAGGGGGAAGGGTGTAAATAAAGGTATAAAAAAATAAACACAGGTATAAAAAGAGATTCCCTGTTACGACCCCATTGCCAGAGAACTCAGGGAAGCTCTGAGAAGGGCAGGAAAGATGGTGAGGGGAGGGAAACAACTTACCTAGTTACAATGCTGTTCCTATGCAAACCCACACTGCTGTATTCATTTAGAACCAGAGGAATATTCATATCCACACCTATGCAGATAAATAGACACACATTCCAACCTAAATACACATGCCTACTGGTAAAGGGTTCTGCTAAACTGGTAGGGCCCACTAGTACTCCACATACACTTCCCAGCCAGCCATGGATTTAAATTCAAGAAGGGGTGACTCACAGCCCACCCCATGCTCAAATGTACACAGTAGTCACACAGAGACATGCAGACCAAAGAGACAATAGGAATGGGTCTGGAGAACAAGGTCTCCACATTTCTGTTATCTTTTTCCTTTTCATGATGAACAGTTGGAAGCCAAGATGAAATCAAGCTCTGTGTGCAACAGGCAAGATGGGCCGTGGTGGCAGCAGCAGCTGTGCTGTAGATGAAAAGTAAACGTCCCTGAGCTATTACTGGCATTAGGAATAAGAGCTACAAGCTTGCATTGAAGAAGTACTTCAAATTTCAAAGTGCTTTCACACCCATGACTCAATTTAATGCTCACAATAACCCTATCCTCAACGTACTAGAGGAAATAATTGAGGCCTAAAGGTTAATTAACCCATCCATGGCCTCAAGGCTTATGAGTGATAGAGCCAGATCTTTTTATTCCTAGTCTAGTGCTTTATCCGCTACTTTGTTTATAAAGTGACAGGTCAATTTCAGGTCAAAAATTTCTACTAAAATGTCATGTAACCCCACCAAAAATCCCAGATCTAGAGCTTATTGAATCCTCTGGTTTCTTCCCTTCACCCTTCTTGCTGCCCAGTGGCACCCTAATTTACCAATTAAGCAGATAGACAAAGGACAAAAAAATCAAATTGATCTTCTTGGCCCCTCATAACTCATTAATTGTGTGATTACTCTGTGTGCCAGCCGTAGTGCTACATGTTGAGAACACAGAGATGAGTGCAACATGGGCTCTTGGTCCAAGTGGGAAAGGTAATGTACTATACATATGAGTATATCATAAGGCAGAGGAAGGCAGGAATGGTATACGATTCTGAATTCAACAACTGTAGCTGGATTTGCCTTGGGGATAGAGGTTGTTGCTGCCTTGGAAATGGAGGTGCTGTCTTGGACATCTAGTGCTGCTATAAGAGAAATACCACAAGTGAATGGCTTTAACAAAGAGAAATTTATTCTCTCACAGTCTAGTAGGCTAGAAGTCCAAATTCAGGGCATCAGCTCCAGGAGAAGGCTTACTCCCTGTGTCAGTTCTGGGGAAGGGTGCTTGTCATCAATCTTCCCCTGATTGAGGAGCTCCCCTGTACAGGAACCTTGGGTCCAAAGGATGCACTCTGCTCCCGGGGCTGCTTTCTTGGTGGTATGAGGTCCCCATGTCGTTCTGCTTGCTTTTCTCTTTCATATCTCAAAAGAGATTGGCTGATCTCATCAATATAACTGCTGCTGATTCATCTCATTAACATCATAGTGATAGGATTTACACCACATAGGGAAATCGCATTAGATGACAAAATGGTAGACAGTCATACAATACTGGAAATCACGACCTAGCCAAATTGATACACATATTTTTGGAGGACACGATCCAATCTATGACACATGCCATTGAATCAGTTCTGACTCAACGGCCCCATGTGACAGAGTAGAACTGCCCTATAGGGTTTTCTTGGCTGTAATCTTTACTGAAGCAGATCTCTAAGTCTTTCTCCCACAGTGTCGCCGGGTGGGTTCAAACCACCAACCTGTTAGTATGCAGCCCAGCGCTTAACTGTTGTGCCACCAGGGCTCCTTCAGAGATAGAGGAGTGCCTTTATTTCTCTGAAGTAGGTTGTATAAAGGAAAAGACCCAGAACAACTTTGGCAAATTAAGAGGAAAGTAGAGAAAGTCCAATCAGAATGCTCCTTGGAAGCAGGGATGGTGAGACTACATCTTACATACTTTGAACATGTTATCAGGAGGGACCAGTCCCTGGGGAAGGACATCATACTTGGTAAAGTAGAGGGTCAGTGAAAAAGAGGAAGGCCCTCAACAAGATGGATTGACCCAGTGGCTGCAACAATGGGCTCAAGCATAACAACAATTGTGAGGATGGCACAGGACTGGGCAGTGTTTCTGTCTGTTGTGCATAGCGTTGCTATGAGTAGCAACCAACCTGATGGCACCTAACAACAACAACAACAAATTCCATTTCGAATTGACCCCAATTTTCTGAATAAGTATAGGAAGTGAGGTCACGGGCAGAGAGTGAAGGTAGCTGGAGTTGAGGAAGACTGGAAAGGCCAGAAGGAGATGCTGTGGAGGACACGGCAGGAAGTCAACAGTTACAAAAGTGTGAAGGAGCACTGAGAGCTCAGGGGAGAATGGAGAACATGTTTTTGTGATGGAACCTTCCTCAAACAATACTTGGCAGCCCTGCAGCAGGAGCAGGAGTGGGCAAGCAGGTGGTGGGGTTTTCCCAGGGTTGGGCACTGGCAGATACATCAGAAGTACTAAGGGTGATGCAGAGATAATGGTGCTATCTCCCAGATTAGTGTCAGTGGCATGTGTAGGGAAGGAAGCAGGTAGCGCACATGTTCACAGCTCTCTGAAACCTCATGCTGTGTCAGAGTTCTTGGCCCCCTATACGTTCCCTACTTCCATACCGTCATTTACATTTGTGTTATATCTTACTCCGCCTGTGTTCTTACAGTTAGTTGCAATGAAAACACTTTAAACAACTTAGATGGCCAGTCCAGGGGCCTGGTTAACTGGGGAGGTTAACTCGGCAGGAGGCCCCGTGTCCCCCATACCTCCTTATCCATTTTCCCATTCTCTGGTTTTAGGAAGATTTTAAAAGCTTCTAGATCTGGTGCTGGCGATCTTTCAGAAAAAAAGTCAACACAGAGAATTCTGTAGAAATAAGGGCCCCCAATAAAGCCTACCACAGCCAAGAGGAACAACAATTGTCCCCTAAGGCTGACTGGTAAACAAATCTTCCTTCGAGTACTCTCCCCTTCAAGGCTTTGAGTGCTTTGAGTCCTTTGGCTTGAGAACCAAGTACCTAATTGCTTATCTAGACTTGCTGACTGACAAAGAGAGGTTTCTTTGTTAGTCCAGTTTCAACCAGTCTCCAGAATCCAAGAAAAGAAAAGAAAAGAAAAAAAACGGGAGGGGACATAATGGGGGAAAAAGGGCTTTCCCAAAGGCAAAGTGAAAGAGCTCTATTAGGGGTAAGGGTATAAATAAAGGTATAACAAGGCTGGCTTTCAATGAGCATCACTAAATATGCTGCTCCACGGCTCAGAGGAACCCTTGGGATCCTAACCCAGTAACTATCTTCCCTCTCCCTTATATCTTCTGGACTAGTTGCTTTTCTTTGGTCTTCAAAACATGCTCTTGTGTGCCTGATGCTAAAAAATAAAACAGAAATCCTTCCTCTGACCCCTGACTGTCATTTCCCACAAGCTGCAATCTCTCCAACACCCTTCCAGAACAAACTTCTTGATAGACTAGCCAGCACTCACTGCTTCCACTTCCTCTCCTCCCATTCTCCCCAACCCCTGTCAATGTGGGTCTACTAATACCTGTCTCTTAAAAGTACTTTCTGGAGAGTAACCAATGACTTCTGCTAAATTCGAGTCCCATAAACCTCTGCAATATTTGTCATAACTGAGCTCTCCTCTGAAACCCTCTCTTTGACTTTCCTCGCACTATTCTATGCGCTCTTCAGCCTTTTGTACTCTCACATTCCTTTTCACTGGCCTCTTCCCTTTTACCTAAAGGTTCTCTTACCTCTCTCTTGATGATCTCAACCATCTGCCACAGCTTCTACCACCTCCTCTACAAAGGTGATACATCCATTTAATTTATTTCTCAGGTCCTATCAATTTCCTGACTCCGTGCCTACACCACTCTTATTGGTCCCTAGCTCAGTCCCTTACTAGCTCTCATTTGGACAGTGACATCAGCCTCTAGACTTCTCTCTGTGTCTAGTCAAACATTGCTATACTTTATCTAACACTCTGTGGACAGATTTGATCCTACTACTGTCCTGCTCAGAAACTGTAAATCACTCCCTATTATCTTCAAAATAAAACCCACACTCCTTAACCAGGCATTGAAAGCCCTTCACCATTTAGCTCCCACCTGTCTTTGCAGTTTGTTTTCTACTAAGTACCCCTACCTGCCTTAGACCCCAAGAATAACAGTCTGCTTGCTGATACTACATTCCATCCTGTACTCTTCCATCACATTGCTTCCAACCAAGTTGTTCCCTTGACAAAAATACCCTTCTCTTCTAGAACTCTCTGCTAAGGTTCAAACCATCCTTCAAGGCTCAGCTCAAATCTGACCTCTTCCAAAAAACTTCCCAGAATCCCCTGATTAAAGTTAATGTCTCCCTTCCCATAGCACTTAAACAACAACAACAACAAAAAAAAATTTGGGAGGGGGGGAAGAGACTCAGCTGTGGAGAATTGAGTTAATTGCACTCCTCACTTCATGGCAAAATATCATTAGTCCACACAAGGCCCCTCCTTTTATTTATTTATTTAGTATTTCCCTTCCCCCCACCTTTTATTTTCCTTCATTCAAATCCCCACTCCCATTCCTGTTCCTTCACAGGTCCCTCTCAAATACATTTGATACAAAGCCAAACCAAACCAAACCCAATGCCGTCAAGTCGATTCCGACTCATAACGACCCTATAGGACAGAGTAGAACTGCCGCATAGGGTTTCCAGGGAGCGCCTGGTGGATTCGAACTACTGACCTTTTGGTTAGCAGCTGCAGCACTTAACTACTACACCAACAGCGTTTCCACATTTGGTATAGGTCTAGGATATGTATGTATCAATATAGAGAGTTGTGTGTGTGTGTTTAAATTGGCAAATTTTGGGGGGCTATGGATTTCATTCTATTTCTTACTTTTTCACGAGAATGTTTTCAAGACCTACGTTGCTATTTGGACAAATACTTTATGGCTTCTAACCCTTGCATAATATTCCACAGTATGCATTCACCACACTTTACACATATATTTCCCCAGTGATGGACACCTTGACACCTAGTTTGTCTCCAATGCCTTACTTCCAACAAACAATTCTGTGATAAACATTCTCGTAAGTGTCTCATTTTAGAACTACCAAGAGGTTCTCCACTATATATACTCAAGAGTGAGGTCCCTGGGTTACAAGAATATATACATAGTTACTGTCAATAAGTCCTGTCATATTACTCTTCGAAAGGCTGTAAATCAGTTTACACTCCCACCAGCAATACATGGGAATTCCCTTTTTCCTACATGCTCACCAACACTGGGTATCATCTGACCTTCTAATTTTTGACAATTTGATGGGTATAACTTGGTATCTTACTGTTATTTTAATTTGTATTTCTGTGAACACTAGTGAGATCAATCATCTCTCATATATCTGCTAGCCAATCTGGTTTCTCCTTCTGGTGTTGTCCATTCTGTGAACACGCATTGTCAATTTTGTAAATTGTGTTTCCTGCCTTTTTCTTGCTAATTTGCCAGAGTTGTGTGGACATTCTCAATGTCAATGTCTTGTCAGTTTTAGAGATTGAATGGAAACAGAAACAAAAGGACTTAATTGTTGTGGGTAATAATTTGTTGTTGTTAGTTGCTATAGAGTCTGGGAGGGGGCATATGTGAGACTTCTGTAATGTTCTATTTCTTGAGTTGATGGATAATTACACAGGTGCTCTAACTTTGTAAAAATTCTTTGTACTGTACACTTATGATTTGGGCACACTGTGTATATAATTTTAAAGTTTATAGAAAATTAAAGTGAGGCTTATTATAGGGGGTTCACAACATACTACCTGGAACATAACAACAACACATAGTACTTTCTGTATGCCAGGGCTGTGCTAAGCACCTCATAAAGACACACACACACAAAAAAATACCCATTGCCATCGAATTGATTTGAGTAGAACTGCCCCATAGGGTTTCCAAGGAGCGGTTGGTGGATTTAAACTGCCAACCTTTTGGTTAGCAGCTGTAGCTCTTAACTACTACACCATCAGGGCTCCTCATAAAGATAGTCTCATTTAATGCTCAGAACAGCCTTATGAAGTAGGTACCACTATCATGTCCACTTTATATATGAGGAAAATGAGCCAAAGAGAGGTTAAGTACCTACCCACAGTCATACAGTTGGAAAGTGGTAGAAGCACCATTCGAACCCAGTCTAACTGTGAATTCTGCACTCTTAACCACTATGCTGAACTACCACTCAGTAAATGGCTATTATGATTCACTGTCCTTAGTTTTTACAGCTTAGAACCCTGAAAGAAAATCACCCTCTGACAAGGCCATATCTTGGTGAGAAGGGCACTGTTGATCCCTAGCTGCCATCATTTCCAAGGGGCTCAACCTGGAAGCTCTGGAGAAGAAAAGGCTCCTACCTCTTACTGTCTTCTCCCAGATTGTCCTTCTGGTCCTTCATATTTCCTTCCCAAAATAGTGGGTCAGAACAGAATTCTTTATATATATATTTTTATTTTTTAATCAACTTTTCTTTTGGAATGATGTTAGATTACAGAAAACTTTCAAAGATAGTACAGTGAGTTCCCATATACCTGTCAGTTGGTTTCCCTTAAGGTAAAAAAATTTCACATCAGTATGATACTATTAAAGGAGCCCTGGTGGCACAGTGGTTAAGCGTTTGAACCCACCAGCTACTCTGCAGGGGAAAGATGTAGCAGTCTGCTTCTGTAAAGTTTACAGCCTTGGAAACCCTATGGGGTAGTTCTACTCTGTCCTATAGGA
Source organism: Elephas maximus indicus (assembly GCF_024166365.1). Classification (NCBI taxonomy): domain Eukaryota; kingdom Metazoa; phylum Chordata; class Mammalia; order Proboscidea; family Elephantidae; genus Elephas; species Elephas maximus. Next base: position 49,606,902 of record NC_064846.1, on the reverse strand, counting down.
TTGCTATGAGTGGGAATCAACTCGACTGCAACAGGGATGATACTATTGAGGTCCCTGGGTGGCACAAACAGTCTATGCTTGGCTGCTAACTGAAAGCCTGGAAGTTCAAAGCCACCCGACAGTGCTGTGGAAGAAAGGCTTGGTGATCTGCTTCCATAAACATTACAGCCAAGAAAGCCTTATTTTAGGAGGATATCAGTTCTATTTTGTTACACATGGAACCAACTCTATAGCAATTTAAAAAATATAATACTATTAACTAAACTGTAGACTTTATTCAGATTTTGCCAGTTTTTACACTAACGCCTTTTTTTTCTGTTCCAGCGTCCAAACCAAAATAACAGATTGCATTGAGTTAAACACATTTTTGCAGCAAAAAAGAAAACTTGTAGTCCGGAGTAGCTGGAGCCAAAAAGAAACATTTACTACCATGCAATTAACGACTAAGTTGTAATAAGACTAGATGAAGAGGTTGATTTCTATGGAAACAGGTAATTAGGAGTGGTACATATAGCAAATCTCTAGATTGAGTTAATGGTAAACGCTCTAAATAAGTAAAAAAAGGTGGCAATAATAAACTAAGCAATCCATTTGAGTGAAATCCATAACCTGAACAAACAGTAATAGGTGGAACAGCTGTGAGTAGTAAGAAGCTGCAGATAGTTTTGACAGGAGGCAATTCTGTGACACTCCCCAAAAGCAAACACATCACCAGGCAGTAATGTAACAATGTGCATGGCCCCTTAGTGAGCAATATTACACACAGCCTGGATATCTCTCGTGGCCCTCGCAAACCTACCTCATGTACTCTGTACCACAAGCAACTGTCAGAATTCAGCACAATCAAGTACCTGGTATTATGAACACTCCAACAGTAGGTAAAGATCTGCCTATTATACAACATAGGCAGGTTGCTGTTGGTTGCCATCGAGTCAATTTCAACTCATAGTGACCCCATGTGACAGAGTAGAACTGCTCCATAGGGGTTTTCTTGGCAGTAATCGTTAGGAAAGCAGATTGGCAAGTCATTCTCCTGTGGCACCACTGGGTGGGTTTGAACCGCCAGCCTTTTGAGTAGCAGCCCAGCACTTAACCACTGTGCCACCAGGGCTCCTTAACATGGCTATACGACATAGCTATTGTTGCACGTTATTTCACTACATAAGGAAGGAGGAAGACCCTCTGGAGTAGAAACACGTTTGATGCCCTCAATCAGCTCTTCTCATACTGTAATAGGTATGCTATTAAAATTCAGGTTCTGATTTAGTAGGACGTGACAGTCGCATTTCTAACGACTCCCAGGTGATGTTGATGCTGCTGATCTGTGGACTGCACTTCGAGAAACAAGGCTCTAAATTGGTAGTCCTCAACTTGGCTACACAGGAATCGCCTGGGAGCTTTAAAAAATACTGATGCCTGGGTCCCACTCCCAGAGAGTCTGATTTAATTTATTTACAGAATGGCCTGGGCATTGGGAGTTTTCAAAGCTCCCCAGATGATTCTAATGAGCTTCCAAGGTTGATAACCTTTGCTCTGAAGAGTAGTTGGACCGAATTACTTCCAAGTTGCATCACCCATGCACCTGTGTGAACACAAAAGCTATTGCATATGCTTGGAGAAATATCAACTCACATCAGCAATTCATTATAGGACAGACATGAGCCCCTTTCCTGCTCAAACAATTTAGTCATATCCATCAGGAGCATGAGTTCTCTCACAAAAAAAGACCAGACTTACTGGCCTGACAGACTGGAGAAACCCTGAAAGTATAGCCCCCAGACGCCCTCTTAGCTCAGTATGATGTCACTCCCGAGGTTCACCCTTCATCCAAAGATCAGACAGGCCCATGAAACAAAACAAGACTAAAGGGGCACACCAGCCCAGGGGCAAGGACAAGAAGGCAGGAGGAGACAGGAAAGCTGGTAATAGGGAACCCAAGGCAGAGAAGGGAGAGTGTTGACAAGTCGTGGGGTTGTTAACCGATGTCATACGACAATGAGTGTACTATTTGATGAGAAACTAGTTTGTTCTGTAAACCTTCATCTAAAGTAAAGTACAATAAAAAAAAAAGCATAAGTTTCTTACCAAAAAGTTGGGGCAGCTTATGTGACATTTATGAAATTACAGCTCTCAAATTTTCTCTTTTAGGTCTCTTTAGGAGAAAGGCTGTGGACAAGGGTATGATTTGTACTTTCTGTCTGTAGATGTAACTGAGGCATGTGATCCTCTTATCTGGGTGGGCATATGGGAAACCCAGTAAAGAATGGACTTTTCAGATAATGTTCATCAACATGTTTTTCTTCCTTCACAGGAGCATGATAGGAGAGATTCAGCTATCAAACTGGTTGCTCTTCAACAGAAAGGGCCACATAAACCAGTGACGACATCAACCTGAGACCAGAAGAACTAGACAGTGCCTGGCTACAAATGATGACTGCCCTGACAGGGAACACAACAGAGAACCCCTGAGGGAGCAGGAGAACCGTGGGATGCAGACCCCAAATTCTTATAAAAAGACCAGACTTAATGGTCTGACTGAGACTAGAGTAATCCCGGCGGTCATGGTCTCCAGACCTTCTGCTGGCCCAGGGCAGGAACCGTTCCTGAAGCCAACTTATGAGACATGGATTGGACTGGACAATGGGTTGGAGAGAGATGTTGATGAGGAATGAAAAAAAAAAACTATTCTTATTTTTCTTAATCTTTTATGCATGGTCATATTGCTTTGGACTAATTTTTTAAACCGAATGCTTCAAAGGCCAGCATAGCAGGGGCAGGGGCCTGGGGACCACGGTTTCAGGGGACATCTAAGTCAATTGGTATAATAAAATCTATTAAGAAAACATTCTGCATCCCACTTTGAAGACTGGCATCTCGGGTCTTAAATGCTAGCAAGCAGCCATCTAAGATGTATCAATTGGTCTCAACCCACCTGGAGCAAAGGAAAATGAAGAATACCAAGGATACAATGTAATAAAAAGCCCAAGAGACAGAAAGGGCCACATAAACCAGAGACTACATCATCCTGAGACCAGAAGAACTTGATGGAGGATGCTGGTGAGGAGTGAGCTTCTTGGATCAGGTGGACACTTGAGACTGTGTTGGCATCTCCTCCCTGACAGGAGATGAGAGGGTAGAGGGAGTTAGAAGCTGGCGAAATGGACATGAAAAGAGAGAGTGGAGGGAGGGAGTGGGCTGTCTTATTAGGGGGAGAGCAACTGGGAGTATGTATCAAAGTGTATTTAAGTTTTCGTGTGAGAGACTGACTTAATTTGTGAACTTTCACTTAAAGCACAGTAAAACCTAAAAACAAACAAAAAGAAAAAGAGGAAGACCCTCAAGGAGATGGGTTAACACAATGGCTGTCACAATGGACTCAAATATAAGGATCGTGAGGATGGCACAGGACAAGGCAGTGTTTAATTCTGTTGTGCGTAAGGTCACTCTATGGCACCTAACAGAAGTTCCTGGCAGATAGTAGGCATTCAGTAATTGCTAAATGAATAGGCATATAGCTATCCTATTACTTTGATCAAATCCACATATTTGTCATTTCTTCAGGTTTCAAATAATAAAACTAAGGTTTATATGGGAAAAAAAAACTGGTTGCTCTTCTCTGATTGCACCAAGCATGGCTGCAGTGTCATAATGTGTTATTTCGTGCTCATTTTTAAGCAACATTTTTAGGTTTAGGGTGCTCAGAACCAATACTGACTTTGATCAGAAAAGAATGGATTTAATTTGAAAGGCTTTTACAGCAAAATCAAAGGGTCAATGTCATTGTTGGTCAACTACTGTGCACTGGTGACCACCAATCATAAGAACAAACGACTTTAAGCTCAGTTTCCCAAGTCCCAGGCCTAGGGTGCCTGAAAACACACAAGCAAGCCACCTGCAAACGCATAACCAAGCCAACTGCCAAATGGCACAGTTGCTGACCGTTTATCTATAAGGCAGCCCCTAATCACTGATCTTCCACTGGATTGTTTTAAGGGTTAAATGAGAATCTTAGATGAGAAAGTGCCTTGGAAAAAGATTAAGTACTAGGTGAACATGATCATAGCCTGGTGATTAGGTCGTGAGAATGTTTGAGGGTACTGAAATGGTTGGGATGAGTGAACCGTAGGCTGGTTCAACACTCCTTACCCACATGCAGATAAGCAAGAAATACTAATGAAAATTCCTAGTGGCTTCCCTGGGTTCACTCTTTTGCTACTTAGTTCCAGGCATTCATCCAAAAGAGAGCCAGCTCAGATGGTTAAGTTGGGTTTAACCCAGAGCAAAGGGATGTCTGTTTTTGGACACCATTCAAATGTTCCCTGAGCGCATTAGCAGAGAGTAAAAAGAAGACATTCCTGGGGGGACCAGTCATGTGCTACAAAATACGAGACCTTTATAGTCTCTCCCAATCAACAACTTGGCAGAAGCAGACTTTTCTTCTTTAATTGGCAGAGAGAGAAGTTTGCTGGGGGTAAAATCACAGAGTTAAACACTTGATCAATACAAGTGACAAGACAATAAAGAAACCCACAAACTTTCCCAAGTAAGAAGTGGACAGTTCTAACAGAAGGATGGTGTGTGCATGCGCACGCGCGCACACACACACACGTCACTCCAATAACACCCCAAGAAGCCTCCTTCCCTAGTTTGCATTTTGACCTTCCCTCCCTTCAGGCCCTTCCAACAGAATGCTCACTGTTGTGAGATGTCTGTCATTAATTAACTCAATTCAATGGTGCACTGAGCAGAGGGAACCACGCTATCGTCGGCATTCACAGAAGTCACACCAAAGGAACTCTGGGCCCAGTGGGCAAGGCTGAAAAGCTGGATGTGACCAAACCTCTTCCCACCTGCCTCCCCCACAACAGCTGTGACTCATTGGATAGTATGTTCTGCATTTAGCTAAGCAAAAGCTCCAGAATGCTGAGATTAGAGTGAAAGTGGTCATCTACCCCAGCCATACTGAGTAAGCTTTTGTGGTCATCTGCACATGAGCTGCCTCGAAAGAGGGCACAGACTGTAGATTTCAATCAAATCACTTCAATTCAATATATAGCAGGAGCCCTGGTGGTGAAAACAGTTAAGTGCTCCACCACTAACTGAAAAGTTGGTGGTTCGAACCCACCCAGAGACTCCATGGGAGAAAGACCTGGTGATTTGTTCCTGTAAAGATTACAGCTTAGAAAACCCTGTGGGTTTGTCATATGGGGTCACTATGAATCAGAATCAACTCTAAGGCACCTAACAACAGAGGTGTTATAATATGCCAGGTGTTTATGTGGAATTGGCGAGCGAGCCTTATGAACAGTCCTTCGAGACTGCACATTTTAGCAGGGGGAGCAACGTGGTACTCTGGTTACTGTCATCTGGGTCAAATGTAGGTCCCAGTGATTTGGAAGAGAGAAATCAAACTCCATAGCCTAGTATAGGTCTGGGCTGCAACTTGAACGTATTCTAGATTTCTTAGCAGGCAAAAGGCTGGCAGAGGATCCAAGTTCCAAGAGGTCAGAGGAACTCTTTGACAGAGGCTCAAACCCACACTTTAATAGACTGCATAGACACCACCAAGAGGGAGATAAACACATCAAACTCAAGCTGCCGCTATTTCTTCCTCATTCCTCTCTGTTTCCATGGCATGGATCACTTTGGTGTCTCTGAACAACTGGGAAAAATGATTTTCTTTCCTCTTCTACCTCAAAACAGTTCTGGGACCACTAACTGCTCCATTTCCATTTTCTTCACTTCTTTCATGTATGATGGAGGCAGACAGATCTGGGTTTGAATTTCAGCTGTGTTACTTACTAGTTGTGTGATCCTGGGCATGTATCTTAACCCCTTTGTGTCTCAGTTTTATTATCTTCAGTGTGGGGTCAACAACAGCACCTACTTGTCAGGGCTGCTGTAAGGATTAGATGAGAGAAACCATTTGTATAGGTCAAGGTTCTTGTCTGCAACCAAAAGGAATCAACTCTGCATACATCAAGCAAAAAAAGTGGTGGGCAAACTGTTTTCTGTAAAGGACCGAATAGTAAATATTTTAGACTTTTAGTCATTTGATTTCTGTTCTAACTATTCAAATTCTGCTATTGTAGCACGAAGGCAGCCATAGACAATAAGTAAACAAATGGCTGTGTTCCAATTAAACTTTATTTAAAAAAACAGGTGGCAGGCTAGATATATAGTTTGCCAATGCGTAATATAAAGATTTCCAGAACAGATGAGACCGGATGAGACTTTGGAGGCAAGTTAGCAGGAACAATTTGGTCAGGGTACCATAGCCGGAGCCACTGACTGCCACTGTGATTGGATTCTGTCTTGTCATCTTAGCTTCAGTTGCCCTAGACAGAAAGTGTCCTGTTGACCCAGACTAGTTCCTGCACCCACACTCTAGCTACTGATGGACAGGGAAAGGGACTGTTGGGCTCCCTTTGGCATCCACAGTGAGAGATGGAGCCCTGCCTCACCCAATACTCATACTCCAACTAGAAAAGGTATGTGGATGCTGAGTGATTAAAAAATGACAAATATTCACTCATACTACCCGTTCCTGTTGAGTCGATTCCGACTCATAGCAACCCTATAGGACAGAGTAGAACTGCCCCAGAGAGTTTCCAAGGAGCACCTGGTGGATTCGAATTGCTGACCTTTTTGGTTAGGAGCCATAGCACTTAACCACTACACCACCAGGGTTTCCCAAATATTCACTATGCCCAATAAAGTGCTTGCAACAGTGCCTTGCACATAGAAAGCTGTTGGTGATTATAACTACAATGATGATGATGCTTATTATTACAGCACTGGCACAGTGCCCGGTCCATGGTAGGCGCTCCATAGTTGCTATTCCTTCTCCTGATCCTCCTTTCTCTTCTCCCTTGTGGGCTTTTCCAGCCACTCGCTTCCCACCCTTCTACTCTTGCGAGGTGGTATAGCATAGAGCTCAGGGGCACAGATTCTGGAGACTGCTTGCAGTTGAATCCTTACTCTGATACTTCCTACCTGTGCAACCTTGGGCAAGCTGCTTCATCTGTTTTCTGTTTGTAAAATGAAATGATGGTTATAATAGCACTTACCTCATCAATTTCTGTAAGGATTAACTGAATTAACTAATGTAAAGTGCTTAGAACAATGCCTGGTACATAAATAAGTGTTTATTATTGTTATTCTTTCTCTTCTCATAGCTGCTCTACTCCCATTGTTTGAACTCCCCAATCTGTTTCTCTTGTCTGATTGTTCTCCCAAGCTTTATCTCCACCTTTCTCACTGCACTCAGACCACTTCTGTTGGGATATCCTGATGTCATCTCAACTGGTTTATAAATTCTAATCATTGTCCTTCCCCCACTCTCCCAAACTTGAGGCCTCGGAGTTGCCATAGATTCTGCTATTGATCATTGAGGCCTGCCTGTGCTTTCTGTGAAATGCCATTTGCATCTGTCCTCTCTTTTCTATTGTCAATACATTTGCATTTCAGGCATGGGGTTTTGAAATAGCCTACTAACATGTCTCTCGGCCTACCCCCACCAATTCATCTTGTACACAATGACCAGATTCCACTTCCTAAAAGATTAAAGTCTACAAGCCACTGAACTACTCCAAAGCCTTCAGTGTCTTCCTTACACCTAGAGAAGGGATTCTTAATCTGGATGATTCCTTGGGGTGTAAACATAAAATATGAGAACTTTTTTATTTTATTACACTATCCTTTATAATTTTTGTGGATGCTTCATAATGCATTAGTGCATTAGTACAAGTATATAATTGATAAATAAATATACGTATATTGGGGGGTATGCTAGTGTATTTTTCTAATGGGGTGTATGATCAGAAGGGTTTTGAGGATACTGCTGTAAATGATCAAATCAAAATTCTTCTGTTTTTCACACTCTGGTCTGAAGTTATTTTTTCTGCCTTATCTCCTTTATGTGAACCCTCCATACACATTATAAGTGCATTCCCATCTCTGGTCCTTGGTGCATGATCTTTTCTTTGCACAGACTGCCCTCTTTCTTCTTCTCTCCACATTCAAATCATATTCATTCCTCAAGGCTCCAGGAAAAGTTCCACCTCTATCAAGAAGCCTGACTGGTCTAATCCATCTGCTATACCACTACTAAACTCCCTATCTGGAGTACTCATTATATGTCACTTAAGCAGATGGTTCCTAAATGTAGTTGTTATATGTTTTATTGACTTGTCTCCCTCATCTAGAAAGCAAGCTCCTCAAGAGAGGACTACAAAGGTGTTTTCCATACCGTCCATAAGATCTAGCATAGTGCTGGAACTGTTGTTGTGTGCTATCAAGTTGATTTCAACTCATAGCAACCCCAAGTGACAGCATAGAACTGTACCACAGGGTTTCCTTGGCTGTAATCTTTAACAGAAGCAGATTGCCAGGTCATTCTCCCACAGAGAGGCTGGGTGGGTTAGAACTGCCAACCTTTCGGTTAGCAGTTGAGCGCTTAATGATTTGCACTACCAGGGCTCCTTTAGTGCTAGAACTAGTGTTTACAAAAGGTTTCCAAAATGAAGACAAAGCAGAAAAACGTTTGGGGTGCATTGGATGTAGAGTCCTCTGATGGTTTTACCAATGATAAAGCTGTTGGCCAGCAGATGAGTGAACTCACTTGAAGCAGAGAATATTTAGTACTTCCTGATGATCTAGAAACCAGAGGTCAAAGTGTAAAAAGCCTGAGCCTGTACAGTCACCCCAGAAAGCTTTATACTTCCAGTCTATGTCCCCAGGGAGCCCAATTTTCTGTTGAGACTAATGTGGTAAATGTATCTGAGGGGTAAGGTATTAATGATTGATAATACATTTAATGCATGACCATATCCCAGATAATGGCTGCACTCAGAGACTTTTAATGGAGTCATGAATGATTACCAGCGTAGGCGCTAACGGGATCGGCTAGAGAGGTCTTCCAAGATTGTGGTTTCTTCATGTCCGTAACATCTTCCCCCAAAATGAGTACGGAGAACAGGGAAAATGGGACATTGAGCTTTTTTTTTTTAACCATACAAAGAGGTGAAGCGCCAGCCCAAGGTCAGAGTAGGCACTACAGCCCTGTTCTCTCCATTCCTCTCCATTGTTACACGCCTTCCATGACATTCCACCTCCTCCCTTCAAGGCGCCCACAGTGTATAACATACAATTGCAATTAAAATGCCCTCCATTGCAAAGGTCAATGTAGGTTTCAGTGACATGAAACAAACGAAGCTTGAAACACTTCAAAATCCAAATCACTCTAATTTTGAGGCTAGATTTATTGCAATGGTATCAATCCCCTGAGGCTGTGGAACTGTGCCAATGAAACTCCAGGAACACAAAATGGCATCCCATTCCCATCTCTGTTCAGCAGGAAGTCCTGAGGATCAGAGAGAAAGCCAGCTGACCAATCCAGGAAACCGTAAATTTCCAAACAACTTTCAATTAGCTTTAAAGTATTGGCTCTCTATAGAGCACTGCCTTTTACTTCAAAAGTCTTTGGGTGGTGGTAAAGGAGCTCTGACAGCTGGAGGCCAAAAATTAAGACCCCCACCAATTCCCTGAGAAGTGGCCTAGGGGAAAAATGGCCCTTGGAGGCTAAATCTTCCCTTCACTACAAAGTGGCGGATGTTCAATGGGCAAACATTCTGAGATGAACTCTTTACCTATCTCAATTCCTCTTGGCTAAAATCTATGAAATAATTAATTCCAGCCCCGTTGTCATCACTTACATGATCTAGAGAAGTACACAGGCATTGATGACAAGGCCATGTCAACTCTCTCCCTAAAGCACCATTCCTTTGTGTGCACAGGCTCCCCTTCCAGTCTGCTCACTCTCTGGAGGACAGGGGCTTTGTCTAGAAAATCCCTCCCTCCACAATACAATCAGGGCTTAAGTGACTCCCTGGGCCTGTAGAGCCAGTCACAATGCCCCACGCTTCCTGCCCTGAGAGCCCAGAATTCATGACAGTGCAGATAAACGAATTATACACTTGGCCAGAGATTAAGCCTGGTTCTTTGTACAGCAACCTCTGAGGTCTGGGGGAAGATTTGACCTGTCAGGATCTGTGTTCATTCTGCCTTGATGAGAAGCAGAGCAAAGCGATCCTGGCTGTACAATCCCACACCCCGGGGTGTGATAATCAGCAAATTGCAGACAAGGAATTGGCTATTGCTTGATTCTCATTGTCCAGGACCCTGGTTGAACTGTGCATTGGTTGGCAGGCTGTTTTTCTGACTCCAGATGGCAGACCCATCTCTTGCCAAGCAAGCCAAGGAAGATGAGACTCCTACACTGAGATGCCAGCCAGGAAGGGTTACAAAGGAGTTTCAAGGGGCCAAACACACTGAGCTCAGTCTATCCAGAATCCCACACAGAGACTAAGTCAGGAGGGAAACTTGGCTCTGAACTTGGCTTCCTTAAAACCCAAAGATTTATATGTAATTGGGAGACAGAAAAAACTTTTGAACAAGAAAAACACAAAAATCACCACTTCGTACTGATTTTCTAACATGTTAACTGAGCAGCCCACAAACGTAAAGTCACTTAAAAAACCAGATGTCTTCAGATTTCCGGAAGCTTTTGTATGCCAAATGTGAGCTGTCTGTTGTCTGAAAGGTAACACTCTTGTCTTGGCTCACTCTTCATGTTTCCCTCATGTCTCTGCTTAAATGTCTCAGAGAGACCTATCCCGATGCCCCAACCTACATCAGATTCTCTTGCTGTACTCTGTAATCATACATTTTCATTGTATTTATCATAATTTTACATGATCTGTATTTACTTTCTGGAGTCCTTGGGTAGTGCATATGGTTTGTGCTTGGCTACTAACCTAAAGGTTGGTAGTTCAAACTCACCCTGCGGTGCTTTGGAAGAAAGGCCTTCTGTAAAGATTACAGCCAAGAAAACCCTATGGAGCAGTTCTACTATGTAACACATGGGATTGACATGAATCAGTATTGACTTGATGGCAGTGGGTTTGGGTTTGTTTGTTTATATACGTATACATATATATGGAGTCTCTGAGTGGTTCAAAGGATTAACATGCACGAATGCTAACCGAAAGGTTGAAGTTCGAGTCTACTCACAGGCTCCTCAGAAGAAAGGCCTAGCAAGCTACTTCCAAAAAGCAGCCATTGAAAACCTTATGGAATACAGTTCTACTCTGACACACATGGGGTTGCCATGAGTCAGAACAGGCTTGATGGAAACTTTTTTTTTTTTTTTACTTTACTCACTTATTCAACAAATACTTATTATGCATTTACTTGCTCTGCTCTAGACTCTGGGGATACAAAAGTGAATAAAACAGACAGAAATCCTTGCCCCCATATAGCTTATAATAGGGCAGATAGATAATAAATAAAAGAATGAGGAAAATATGCAGTGTGTTATCTGTAATAAGTGCTACGGAGAAAATGAAAGCACAAATGAGATAAAAAAGGGCCAGTCCACTGTGTGGGTGTGTGTAAGTTCGATTTAAAATAGGGTAGTCAGAATTGATCTCAATGAGGAGGGGTCATTTGAGCAAATACCAAAGGAATAAGGGAGTGTAAGCCATGCAGCTATCTAGCGAAAAGTGTTCCAGGGAGAGAAAACACCAAATGCTTCGTAAAGTGCCTGGTGTGTTTGAGGAACAGCAAGGAGGCCAGAGTGGTTGAAGGGGAGTGAGGCAAGAGGAGGTAGGAGATACAGCTGGAGAGGTTAAGACAGGACTAGAAGATGTAGGTTCTTAAAGGCCAACATAAGGATTTTGGCTTTTGCTGTGAGATTGTCGCTTTCCTTTAAGGACATTGCAGAAGATCTAACCTAATAAAAGGGTGACGCTGCAGATAAAACTGTAGGGGGCAAGGTGAGAAGCAAGGCATTAAGTCTGGAGGCTATTGCAATAATCCAGGCAAGTGACTGTTGTTTGGATCAGAGACATGGTGGAGGTGGTGAGCAGTGGTCAGGTTCTGGGTGTATCTTGAAGGAGCAAGCCTAAGGATTTTCACCTAGAATGGATGTAAATTATAGGAAAAAAAGAAAAGTTAGGGATGACTTTAAAGTTTTTGGCCCAAGAAACCAGAAAGATGGAGTTGCCCTTTAGTGTGCTATGCTTACTTTATTATCTGTGCGCCCTCCCACACCCAAACTGGAAATATAAGCTCCATTTGAACAGCAACCTTGCCTGTCTAGTTTATCACTCTATCTCCAGCATCTAGCTTGATGCCTGAAGCAGAGCAGGCATTTGATATTTATTGTAATGCATAAATGAATGATGCCTGGGAGAGCAAGAAAGTCCATTTTGCTCGAAATACAAAATTAGGGAATGGAAAGAGGGTATTTGGGAGCAGGGCACACCTTGAAGCGTTTTGGAATGGTATGGTCTATTAGAGTTATGCTGACCCCTGACAGCATGCGACCAGTCTACTTAACATACCTCACAGAACAAAGGATGAGTCAGACCCAGGTCATGTATCCATTCATTCATCGGAAAAATATTTGGGCACCTACTATGTGCTTGGCACCAGGGATTCAGTGATGAGCAAAACCAGGCAGGAACTCTGCTTTCCTGGTGCTTAAGGTCATTTGATCTTATGACCACCAAGTTCTGTACTATAGAATTAAGCCTTCTAAAAGTTAAAAATTCCCTTCTGAAATTTAGTCATCTTACATGCTGGGAATGAAGACAAAAACTTGTAGGACTCTATTGCCAGAATCTTTGTACTCCTAATCCTTGTCCTGAGCAGTTATAGCCCAACCAATGGATAGTACAAAGGAACAGAGAACCAGTAAGGCATCATCTCCAATTAGATATAAGATCTACTTCTCCTACAGGGACAAAGTGATATTATACAGCAAATGCCCAAACATGAATTTTCATGCTGAAATGTTTTCGTATCAAGTTTTACATTGGTCATTGTACAATGGATGATAGTGAATTAACTATGTTTCCTTCTCTTTATCTAGTTCAGATAAATCTGATCTTAACCCATAATAACAAAGTGGTCATCAGCAAAGGAAATAATCATCCTTACAGCTAGTTCCAGTATCTGTTAAATCAACAAATCACACTGCACTTTGTGTTGTGATTGTTCATCTCCTGGTCTCTTTGTATCGTTGGGTTGTGAACTGCTTGAAAACAGGGACTATGTCTTATTCATCTTTGCATCCTTAGAACTCAGCCAAGTGTTCAAAAAATATCTGTTGCAATGAGAATCCTGGAGCCTTATCATAGGTACTGAGACCAATAACTGATTTGAATGTAAAAGCCCAGGAACCAAGAAAGAATAGAGGGTGCATACAGTCCCACGGAGTCCAGGCCTGACTGGAACAGAACAGGACCTCCTAGTTCTTTCTCAAGCTGTAGAAAGCACCTTCTGATTCACAAGCTCTTCCTTGGTCCTCGGGAGTTTCGTTCTAGGATTTGCGGGTTACTGTGACCCCGTATTTCAGAAAGTCCATTAATTAATGACATTTATTAGAGATTACAGGAAGTCTTTTAGGTAATGGGGACTCTTGGGGGGAATGGACTGTGCAAATTTATAGAACTGTTTGGTCACTGAGGCCTAAAAGAGAAATCTTTATTAGTGAAAATCTTTGTGAGTTGTCTGTCAACCTTCCTGCCTCACAAGGTACATTCGAGTAGAGATGATGGAAGATCTTTCTTTGATGCTTGGTGATTAGCTGGGCCTCTGAGTTATTTTCCAGTAGGTTATTTTCCACTATCTGAGACTATAGGTGTAGGAAGTGTAGGAGATGGACTAAGTGAGTGGAGATCCCAGGACACTACCTGGAGGCTGCTTTGGTTTTTTTTTTCTTAGCTAACTCCCTGATCTCTTTTCAGCTCATTTTTCCTATCATATATGATTCTTGCTAAAAGAGTAGTGCCACAAACATCCCAGATAGCAAAGGTTCTGTCCTATTAAGATTTTACCGAGCATTTCAGTGGGATATCTGTAATCTTATACCAGTTGCCATGTACTCAATTCCAGCTTACAGTGATCTCATGTGTGTCAGAGTAGAACTGCGCTCAATAGGGTTTTCAGTGGTTGATTTTTCATAAGCAGATTGCCAGGTTTTTCTTCCCAGGTGGTCCCGGTGAACTCGAACCACCAACCTTTCCATTAGCAGTCAAGCGCATTAACATTTGTTCCACCCAGGGACCCCTATAATCCTGTAGGTACACTTACTTTAAGGGAAATGACTTTCACTCTAAAACCATCTTCCCTAAAATGGGATTTCAACAAAAGTACTACTGGACAGTTGGCATCAGGGGACTCTTGCAGTTCTTTTGATTTAACACACACCTAGCTGGAATCCACTCAATAGCAATGAGTTTTTTTGTTTGTTTAGTCCCAAAGAACTCGACATGTTTTTTTGCTGATATGCAAGGAGAATAATTAGTTACTGTTTGGAAAGCAAAAAAGTATAAGCGGCCAATTGTATATGTTAAATGCACTTTAATTTGAGGTTAGAATGTCCATTTTATACAATTCATGTACTTCCCAATCTTTTATCAATAGATGTGGTAACACCAAGAGGTACTATGAATACACCTACCTCTGTTAGTTCTGCTTATCTTGGGAGATTGTACAAAATAGAAGATGGGTCAGAGGAGGGTATGTTCCAGGATTATGGGGGTGAGATGGAGGGATGGGGGTGTGTGGTTAGAAGGGAAGTTAGGCTTAGAGAAACCACCAGTGAGGTAGAACATTTTGTTTACTTTTCCTTATCCAGGCAAATTGTGAACTTCTTAACTCTCCCAGCTCTAAAGGTAGAAAAAAGCAACAATGGAAAATGGTGCCTCTGGGAAAATGTAAACCCTGACCAAGTTTTATATAAACTCTTCCCTAGATTGGCCAGGGAAGCTTTCCAAAAGTTGGAAGCCTTAGGAAGGCCCTATTTCTCTTGAGAGCACACTTATAAAGAATCCCTGGTGTTGGCTTTGCTGATTGCTCAAGCCACTCTAAGTCCCACAGGGAAAAAGAATAAGGAAGGGCACCCCTGAATAGAGTTGGGGGGAGGCTACTTCCTGAAAAGAGTTGTCTGCAAAGTTCTGCTCTGAGGGCCTGTTGTTTGAATTGGACCAAAGAGAGGATCGATGTTATCTAGAAGAGTCTGTGCTGGTCCCCACTTATACTTTGTTGTGGTTGTGTGTCGTTGATTCCAACTCATAGCGATCCTATATGACAGTAGAACTGCCTCATAGCTTTTCCTAGGCTGTAATCTTTACAAGAGCAGATCAACAGGTCTTTTCTTCCCCAGAGCCACTGGTGGTTTTGAACCGCCAACCTCTCAGTTAGCAGCCCAATGCTTAACCGCTGTGTCACCAGGGCTCCTTCACTTACACTTCAGTAACTTTAAAAAGTACAGCAGCTTTTCCCAAAGTGAGGGCCAGAATGCCCTTGGGGACTGAAGGAATTGGAGAGAGGACTGATGCTTCAACAGACTCAGTAGCAAAGACATACTTCTCCCTTACTTGCCCAAGGCCTATCACATACAATATAGCATTCAGAGGTTCTTTTTTCCTTCCCTTTATTCTCGTCTCTTTTCATGAACTTTGTTCGGATTCAAGCTCTGTATGTACCCTAAATTTGCTTTTTCACTTCTCTCTTGTTACTAACTCTACCAATCTCAACCTGGTGACAAACCCTGACTCTTTGCTCGCCCACGTTCTTTTTTCACAGCTGCTCCTAATTATCAGGCAGCCTGCACTTTTGGCCTCCCTTTCAACCCTAAACTCCTATGACAATAATCAACCACGGCAAAAACCCTTAAGATATGACAACAGATGTCTTCACAAAACCTATAAAATTAGGTTAAATGACAAAGCCTTGATAGAAAATTAAGTAACTTCAGCATTAGAGATAGAGCTGCTGTAAAGTCATTTTAGGCAGGAGGAGGCAGTAATGGGGCATTTCTTCTAAGAGGTAGTATGAAACGTATACTAGCCAGGGAGCTAGGAGACCTAGTCTCAGCTCTACCATCAACTTTCTATGATCATAAGTGAGTTTATGATCTTAGTTTTCTCATTTTGAAAAAAAGAGAGTTGTGAAATCAGTGCTTTGCCAAGAGGGATATCCAAAGCACTGGTGGTTTGAGAAAGTTTTAGGTGATATATGGATAAATATTTTTACCCTAAGAGTTTGTATTTATTCTGTTTTATACTAGAAAAACACCATTTTCCCATTTCTAGTTTCATTTTAACAAATTCATTTAGGTAAAAATGTGAACCAAACTAAAGAAAAATATTGAGTAAAATAATAAGTACTACAGGTAGTACGCATGTATACTACAGGTATATACAGGAATACAACAAGAATGATGGTGTTATGCAAATTGACTTAGGTCTAGTGAACAATAGGTTAAATGATTCCTACTGGCTCTAGCATTCTAACACTTTACAGCATCTATTATGTGCCAAGTACTGTTCTAAGCACTTTATACATATTAAATCATGTAACCTTCACAATAACCTATAAGGTAGACACTATGATCTCTATTTTACAGATGAGGACACTGAGAAATAAAGAAGAACAAGTATAAGGTCATACAACTTCAATGTCAGAGCTAGGATTTGAACTTGGGTAGACTGGATCCAGAAGCCATATCCTTTATCTGCTATATCAGTGCTTCTCCAAGTATGGTTCCCAGACCAGAAGCCTCAGCATCACCTGGCAACTTGCTAGAAAAGCACATTCTAAGGCCCCCACTCTACACTTACTGGATCCGAAACTCTCAGAGTGGAGTCCAACAATTTCTGTTTTAACAAGTCCTCCAGGTGATTCCGATGCATATTCAGGTTCAAAAGCCACTGAACTACACTATAGGGAGCCCTGTTGGTGCAGTGGTTAAGCACTCAGCTGCTAACCAAAAGGTTGGCAGTTCAAATCCACCAGCTCCTCCACGGGAGAAAGATGTGGCAGTCTGCTTCCGTAAAGATTTACAGCCTTGGAAATCCTATGAAGCAGCTCTACTCTCTCCTATGGGACCACTGTGAGTCAGACTCAATGGCAACAGGGTTTTGTTTGTTTGTTTTGGTACTACACTGTTCTGAATCAATGGCAGCAAGTGTGGAATGATAGGAAAGTGATTTGGATGGCAAACTGAGGTTGAGTGAAGGTTTATGTAAAACTGGAGAAACTTGGACATGTCTGATAGCAGAAGAGAAGGAGGAGCTAGTTAAAAATTAGGGAAACAGGAGAAAAGGAAGCGTTGTAGCTTGAAATCACAAAGTACAACGAACACAGCTAAATCTCAAAGGACTGAAGAAGATAGAGTTTGTCTTAGTTATCTAGTGCTGCTATAACAGAAATACCACAGATGGGAGGCTTTAACAAACAGAAATTTGTTTTCTCACAGTTTGGGAGGCTAGAAGTCCGAATTCAGAGCACCAGCTCTAGGAGAAGGCTTTCTCTGTGCACTCTAGGGGAAAATCCTTGCCTCAGCTTCTCTGGCATTCTTCTTGGCATTCCTTGAAGATCTCCATGTGGCATCTATCTTTCCCCTATTCGTGCTTGCTTCTCTCTGTGTCTATGCTGCTCCTTATATCACTCAGAAGTGACCTGGTTTAAGACACACCTTACACTGATACAGCTTCATTAACATAACAAAGAACCCCAATCCAAAGAGCATTACTTCACAGGTATTAAAAAAAAAAAACCCGTTGCCGTTGAGTTGATTCCCACTCTTAGAGACCCTATAGGACAGAGTAGAACTGCCCCATAGAGTTTCCAAGAAGCGCCTGGTAGATTCAAACTGCTGACCTCTTGGTTAGCAGCCATAGCTCTTAACCACTACGCCACCAGGGTTTATAGGGGTTAGGATTCTAACACCTATTTTGGGGGGGACACAGTTCAATCCATAACAGAGATAGACCCAGGAAAGAAGCTAATGGTTTGCATTTTTCACCCATATGACGAAAGACTGACCAACAAACAGTTCTTAGTGGCAGTGGAGGGGAACTGACCAGAGTTTGAGGAAAGAGATGACCAATTCAAGCAAACCACAACACTGACATGGGGAAATAATACTTTCTTACAGTGCTTAGGTCAGAGTAGCAGCTAGAGATGAAGATTTTCTAATGAGCCAATCCCAGTTAATATTAGGATTTTGTGATAGCCACGAAAATGTGCCACTCAGATCTCCTGCTGTGGGGAGTACAACTGACAGATGGCTCCAGCTGCTGACCCTCAGAATCTATTACTGCGTTTGAGTAAAGGCCACACTTCCAAAGGGCTGTTCCCACCCAATGACTGAGCATGGCAGGACTACAAAGGGAGGCCCATTCCTGTGAGACAGGGGACTCCTCTGATGGGTGATATTGGCTTGAGAACTCCTCATTGGCTAGGTTGAAATTTTCTTAAAAGTGTGCTGCAGTCTGAGACTCTGCTTAAACAATCCTCTTTCCTTTCCTTTCTCCTTCACAAGGGTCAAGACCTGCACCACAATCTGACAGCTCTATCACCTACTCTGGCTTCCTTCCCACTTCACCTCAAAGTACCTCCTCCAATAAACCTCTTACATGTCTAATGCCATCTTGGCATCTACTTTACAGAGGTTCAGAATTAATACATAGTTCATATCTGACCATGATTTGCTGTATAGGGACTCTGGAAATATTTCAGGGCTGGATGATTTAAGGTTAAGAGTAATATCCATGTGATCAAAAAATCAAACCTGATGCCATCGAGTCAATTCAGACTCATAGCAACCCTATAAGACAGAGTAGAACTGCCCCATAGGGTTTCCAAGGAGCAGCTGGTGAATTCAAACTGCTGACCATTTGGTTAGCAGCCAAGCTCTTAACCACTGTGCCACCAGGGCTCTGAACTTCCATGTAAAGGGAACTAGAAATGGAGATTTCCGGCAGCCTTAATCCTGGACCCTTAGAACAGGGGACCTGCTTCGCTCAGATTCCCTCAGTACTGAAGAGAAAATGGTCAGGCATTTTAAAATTAGCATTTGTACAGCTTGCCTTTACACTGTTTGGTTCTCTACATGGTTCCATAGGAAAAGCTCAGACACAAGGTTTTCAGCCTAGTAGTGTGGAGAGAGTCAATGATCTGAATGAAATGGGTGGATCCTAGTGTTTCATGAGGTACTGTCACCCTTGAATGATTGGTAGGTATCTAATTCCATGTAAAAATGAGGATGGTAGTGACATTGAGGCTGGGTTCTCTAGAGGAGCAAAACCAGTGAAGTGTATACACACACACACACACACACACACAGAGAGATTTATTTCAAGGAAACGGGGCTCAGGCTCACACAGATGTGGAGGCTGGCAAATCCCAAATTCGTGGGTCAGACATCAGACTGGACATGGTTGCAGGAGCTGACAAATCCCAAAATTTGCAGGTCACACGGCAGGCTGCTGGCTCACATCCCAAGAACCGGAGGTCAGAAGATGACAAGTCACATGCAGGATCCAGAGAAGGCAAGCTTTGCCATAACATCTATATGTACTGGCTACCAGCCACACTCCCAAGGAAACTCCCCTTTCAACTGATTGGCTGCTCACATCAGATCACAAAATGGAGGATGATTACACAATATCTGCCAAACCACTCAGAATCATGGCCTAGCCAAGTTGACATAGAACTTTATCCATCACAGACAGCAAGATTAAGAAGAATGATTTATCAAAAGCTGGAGGGGTTAATGTTGACAGTCTGATTTTCCTTTCTAAGAGTGTACCGTTAAAATAATACACACACTCTTTTACAGGGGCTTCTGCCACACCAGATATCCCTGGGAAGACTAGCCATCTTCTGCCACACCAGATATCCCTGGGAAGACTAGCCATCTTAGGAATCAACATCTGAAAGGAGACCACCTGCAAACAGAATAGAGCTCCTAAAGGATGAGCCGTAGATCTCACTGAAAGAGATGATGGGAAAAAACCCAAACCTTTTCCATTTTGGACATGGTGGGGAAGACATTCACACTCTCTTCTCTGCCAAGGAACCCTGGGTGTCTGTCCGCTTCTTTCAAGACTTCAGGGTATGGCAGGAGGCAAGCCAGTCTTGGAAAGGAAATCATAGGTGTAAATCACTAGCTGAAGGGCGAGTCTTCCAATGGATGCTGGGAGATTAGGCCTCTCTTACTCATGCCTTCAGAAGAGCTGAGCTACTTCAAACACACTGAAATACAGTTTACTTAAAGGATTATAAGGAAGCAATTGAAAGGACAAGAATGGGGTCTTGAAGACACAACAAAAAGTTAAAAAAAAGGAGGGAGGGTAAACTATCCTAATACAACTTGCTGCTTTACTGAGGATGTTGAACAGCAGGGGAAACTTTAGGATATAAACACATTTTCTAAACAGAGGCACTGCATGTTTGTTTAGAAACAAATGCATCTGGCAATTAGATGATAATGCCATTACCTACAATTATACTCTTCTCCTGATTGCTCATTTGCAGTAATTACACTATTTAATAAATAATAATAGTATTGCCCCCTTTGCAAATCATTTAACTTAGGTCACAAAGAAAATCTAAGGAACTGGTAACCAATGCTCCTAGGTTCCTGCTGCTACTTCTGATTAGAATAGCAGGTTTCTCTTCCCTCTACTGAAACTGTGAGGGCAAAACTCTTAGCTATTGCCTGAAAATTTTATCAATGTTATCAGACTAATCAAACATCATTTTGGCACAGGAACAACCCCTATTGAGAGCAGAGGTCATGAGGAAGAGGAGCAAGTTATTAGGTGGAGAGAAACACATTAACAAAGGCAAAAATCCAGGAATTTGCTAATGATAACAATTTGTTACATTACAGTTTGTTACATTTGTTAATCGGCACTACACATTTCAGCAGATCCTACTAAGCTAGGGTTGGTCATATCAATTAACGGGCTGCTATTTCTTCCAATCAGGTGACACATGATACAGGTGTCTGGAAAACATGTTAAGTTTGACCCATGGGGAAAATATGCCAAATAATCTGTTTGGACATGGCCATCCTAAAATCAACTGTTTGATTTAGTTTAATAGCCAGGCCTACCCAGCCTCAACTGTTCAGGTAAGTAGACATCCTTTCCAGTAAACTCAAGACTGACGTTAATCCTGCACCAAACATCCTAGGTACAGTTACCCTGTGGCGCACTAGAGATGGTATTGTGCTAAACGCTGAGTCAGTGTTTTAGTCATCTAGTGCTGCTATAACAGAAATACCACAAGTGGATGGCTTTAACAAAAAGAAATTTATTCTCTCACAGTCTAGTAGGTTACAAGTTCAAATTCAGGGTGTCAGCTCCAGGGGACAGCTTTCTCTCTCTGTTGGCTCTGGAGGAAGATTCCTTGTCATTGATCTTCCTTTGGTCGAGGAGCTTCTCAGGCACAGGAACCCCAGGTCCAAAGAATGCACTCTGCTCCAGGGGTTGCTTTCTTGGTGGTATGAGGTCCCCAGCTCTCTGCTTGCTTCCCTTTCCTTTTTATCTCTTGCGAGATAACAGGTGGTTCAGGCCACTCCCCAGAGAAACTCTTTATCTTGGATCAGGGAGGTGGCCTGAATAAGGGTGGTGTTACAATCCCACCCTAATCCTCTCAACATAAAATTACAACTACAAAACGGAGGACAACCACACATGGCCTAACCAAGTTGATACACACATTTTTGTGGGGACATAAATCAATTCATGACAGTCAGTAGGCTGGGATTTAGTCCCATTTTTGCTATCAACTGACTGTGTAACCTTGGACAACTTCCTTCCATTCTTTGGTCCTCAGTCTTCTCATCTATAAAACAAGGTTGACAGATTGAGTGCTCTCAAAGGTTCCTTTCAGCTGTAGAACTATATGTATTTTATTGTATTTTTGTTTCTTACAAATTGATCATGTCCACATTAGCAAAGATTAAAGAGGGCAAATATGTTTCATCTTAAATGTTGTTATGTAATTGACTTAGCTGCTCTTGAAAGTGGCTGCTTGGAGCATTGTATTGAGAGGAATTCTGAGGCTAGGCCCAAGATCAGCTGGAAAGAATGCCAAGAGCAAAGAAACTGGTGGGGGATGATAGCTTTCATGCTATGAATTTGCCATCCCACACATAGATATTACTTTTTGGGTTGTTGTTGTTAGTTGCCACTGAGTTAGCTCTGACTCACGGTGAACTTACATATAACAGAACAAAATATTGCCTAGTTGTGAGCAATCTTCATGATCACTGGTATGTTTGAGTCCATTGTTGTGTCAATCCATCTCATTGAGGGTTTCCATAGTTCTCCCTGACTTTCTACTTTACTAAATATGCTGTCCTTTTCTTGCAATTGGTCTTTCCTGATGAAGTGTCCAAAGTGTTAAGTGAACTGAAGTCTGACCATCCTCACTTCTAAGGAGCATTTTGGTTATATTTCTTCTAAGGCTGATTTATTCATTCTTCTGGAAGTCCATCATGAATATTAAATTTTCTTCGCCAACGCCACAGTTGTAATGCATCAATTCTTCTGTCTTCCCTTTTCATTATTTAACTTTCGAATGCATATGAGGAGATTGAAAAGACGATGTCTTGGGTCAGACTCACCTTAGTCATCAAAGTGACACCTTTGTTTTTTTTAAAACTTTAAAGAGGTCTTTTGCAGCAGATTTGCCCAATGTAACATGCCATGTGATTTCCTAACTGCTGCTTCCATGAACGTTGACTACTCACTCAAGTAGAATGAAATAGTTGACAGCTTCAATTTTTTCTCCATTTATCATGATACTGTTTATAAGCTCAGTTATGAGGATTTTCATTTTCTTCACATTCAGGTGTAATCCATACCGAAGGCTGTAGTCTTTGACCTTCATCAGTAAGTGCTTCAAGTTGTCCTCAATTTCCACAAGCAAGGTTGTGTCATCTGCATATTGCAGTTTGTTATTGAGACTTCCTCTAATCCTGATGCCGTGTTCTTCTTCATATAGTCTGGCTTTTTGGATTATTTTGTTCAGCATACAGATTTACAGATTGAATAAGTAAAGTGAAAGGATACCACCCTGTCATACACCTTTCCCAATATGAAATACACAGTATCCTCTTGTTCTGTCTGTACAACGGCCTCTTTGGTCCATGTACAGGTTCCACATGAGCACAATAAAGTGTTCTAGAATTCTCATTTTTTGCAATGTTTTTCATAATTTGTTACGATCCACACAATTGAATGCCTTCACATAGTCAATAAAATACAGGTAAACATCTTTCTGGTATTTCCTGCTTTTGGCCAAGATCCACTTGACATCAGCAATGATAGTCCTCATTCCACATCCTCTTGTGAATCCAGCTGGAATTTCTGGCAGTTCCCTGTTGATGTACAGCTGCAGTCATCTTTGAATTATTTTCAGCAGAATTTTGCTAGCATGTGATATTAATGATATTGTGTGATAATTTACACACTCTGAACAGGTCATATTAGAAGCCTCTATTCTAAAACCAGTTTATGAATCCAGAGTTTAATATTTTTTAAAGTATTCCCAAAGCTTACCATGATTGCTACATGCTCTCTAAGCACTATGATAGAAAAGTCTTGACTAAATAATAAGTAACACTACTATTACTAATATTGATAATTAATTATAACAATTATTATTATTTACTATACTATTACAAATAGTTCGAATCCACCAGGCGCTCCTTGGAAACTCTATGGGGCAGTTCTACTCTGTCCTATAGGGTCACTATGAGTCAGAATCGACTTGACGGCAGTGGGTTGGGGTTTTTTTGGTTATTTACAAATATAGTAAATTTGGAAGAGGGAAAGGTAAATCCAGGAACAGCATTTACTCACTGGTCCATAGCTGATTTTCAACTCAATGAGTTGTATGATGAGGACCTTCTTGTGTCTATCAGTACATTTGCTACCATTTTTAATTCAGACAGGTTAATAACTCTCTGCAGTTAATGCTATGGGATATAGATAAAAAAAACTATTAAATGACAAAGAAACATTTTGTGAATTAAGTAAACAAGCTCTTTTTTGTATGAGAAGTGTTTAATTAATGTGGTATGATGGAAGTTGACTCATTGTGCAATCTGCTGTGTATGTCTGAAAATGCCCTGCGGTGACATTGTTTTCCTAGCATAACATAGTGCTGTGAAAAGCATACTAACATTTCAAGGGGGGAAAAATGATACTAGTTCAATTGTTTGCTATACCCTTCTACTTTTCAGTGGAACTAATTAGAACTCAGGAGTTGGGCCTCTTGAAAACTTAACACATCTAGAATATTTGATTGGGTCCTACCACCTTTCCATATTTGGAGGAAAAGCATTCCTACTGAACAGTGGTTACCAACCACTTCTTTAATCTTCCCCAAGTTGGAAGTCATCATTAACACAGATAATGTCGTCTGCGATGAGCTGGCCAACACTACTACTAATCATTTAGAATTGTGCTGTCTTGGTAGGCATTAACTATATATGACTGTTAAATGTAAGTTAACTAAAATTAAACTAAAAATTCAGTTCCTCAGTCACATTAGCCACATGCCAAGTGCTCAGTAGCTCTATGTGGCTAGAGGCTACTATATTGGACATCACAGATATAGAAGATTTCTTTCACCACAGAAAGTTCTACTGGATAAGATAATGACGCTCTAAAAAGCACCAAGTGTTATACCTGGAATGGGTAGAGGTTCCAAGATGATTTAGAGTGGGCTGCTAGGAAAGTTCAGAGCTGGAAGATGTCTTAGAAATTCAACTCCCTTAATTTACAGATGAGGAAACTAAAGCCCAGAAAAAGTCACACAGCTAATTTGTAGCAGAAATGGGACTAGTATCCAGGTTTCCTGATTTCTGAGGCCTCTGCTCATTCCACGATCCTGTTAATATACCTAAAGCATTTTCTTAGTTACTCTACTAGTGCAGGGCCACCTTCCACCAGTATCAGCAGCTCTAGTCCAGTAGTCAGATGTTCCTGTCATCTCCCCAGCACCACCACCACCACTGTTTATATAGTTTAGAAAGAAAACATCAGGAGAACACTGGATAGGGTTGTAGGTGGGGAGAAGTATGCAATTATGCAAGTGAATACCTAGCTCCAGAATTAAGAGTAAACATTGTAACTGATCTATAAATATTTAACCAAAGTCATACATCTGGGCCCCAAAAAAGGGGGTTTGTTCTTGGCATTTACAATTAAAATGGATTAATCCCCTGACACAATGTTAGTACTAACTTTTCTTGACTATAAACACGTCCCAGAATACTCTGCAGTGAGTATAAATGTATAGGAACAGATTATTCACTGGATAGCCAGTTCCTGGCAAAGACACAATAATCTATTCTCAGAGCACAGGGATGGGGGCATTCATCAGCGAGGGTTTTGTTGGATCCTGTTTTCCATGGGAAGAAAAGAAAATGGTCTTGTTTATAAGGACAATTAAGCTGTCCTCCAGAGGTCTGGCTGTTGGGTCTCATTTGGATAGGTCCAAGGATGAATTCAAAACACATGGCAGTTCCAGGATTTTATACTTTTATTGGCCACCATTACCTTGACTGCCCTGAACCAGGTACTGTGTGAGGCATTGGGGCTACAGGGATGACTAGGCCTCCGTTCACTGCCCTCACATTGCATCTTTTTAAAAAATATTTCGTTGTGTTTTACACAATTCATGCTCTCATCATTTCCACCCTGCCTGCTCTGTTTCCATCCATCCAGTTTCCTTGCCCCTCCTTGTCTTCTCATCTTTGCTTTTGTGTAAATGTTGACTGTTCGGTCTCGTATAATGGATTGTTTAAAGGAGGACATTCCTCATGGATGTTATTATTTATTTTATAAAAGGCCAATCTATTATTTCCCTGAAAGGTGACGTCCGGGAGTGGCTTCAGTTCCAGGTTAAGAGGGTATTTTAGGGCAATAGTCTCGGGGGTTTCTCTGGTCTCTATCACTCACATTGCTTTATAACCAGACTAAACCTTGAACTGCAAGATTCAGAACATGTTATCTCTCCAAGGAAGTTCTGAAATGGGAGGGGCAAGGAAAAAAAAACTTGTATTAACAGAAATTGGTCCTCTAAGCCCCAGGGTTTCTTTGGGAGACCCTTTTTACCTCCCTCCTTTGGAGGCCCCCACGTGTTTGTCAGTTTGTCATACTGTGGGGGCTTATGTGTTGTTGTGATGCTGGAAGCTATGCTACCAGTATTCAAGTACCAACAGGGTCACCCATGGTGGACAGGTTTCAGCTGAGCTTCCAGACTAAGACACACCAGGAAGAAGGACCCGGCAGTCTACTTCTGAAAAAAATTAGCCAGTGAAAACCTTATGAATAGCAGCAAAACACTGTCTGATACAGTGTGGAAGATGGGACCCCCGGACTGGAAGGCACTCAAAAGACAACTGGGGAAGAGCTGCCTCCTCAAAGTCGACCTTAACGACATGGATGGAGTCAAGCTTTCAGGACCTTTATTTGCTGATGTAGCATGATTCAAAATGAGAAGAAACAGCTGCAAACATCTATTAATAATTGGAACATGGAATGTATGACGTATGAATCTAGGAAAATTGGAAATCACCAAAAATGAAATGGAACCCACAAAGATTGCTATCCTAGGCATTAGAGAGCTGAAATAGACTAGTATTGACCATTTTGAATCAGATAATCATATAGTCTACTATGCCAGGAATGGCAACTTGAAGAGGAATGGCGTATGCATTCGTTGTCAAAAGGAACATTTCAAGATCTATCCTGAGGTACAATGCTGTCAGTGATAGGATAATATCCATACACCTACAAGAAAGACTAATTAATACAACTATTATTCAGATTTACTCACTAACCACTAAGGCCACAGATGAAGAAACTGAAGATTTCTACCAGCTTCTGCAGTCTGAAATTGATCGAACATGCAATCAGGATCCATTGATAATTCCTGGTGATTGGAATGAGAAAGTTGGAAACAAAGGAGAAGGACCAGTAGTTGCAACATGTGGCCTGGATGACAGATGCAGGAGAGCACATGATAGAATTTTGCAAGACCAATGACTTCTTCATTGCAAATACCTTTTTTCACCAACATAAACGGCGACTACACACATGGACCTCGCCAGATGGAAAACACAGGAATCAAATTAACTACATCTGTGGAAAGAGACAATGGAGAAGCTCAATATCATCAGTCAGAACAAGGCCAGGGGCTGACTGCAGAACAGACCATCAATTGCTCATATGCAAGGTCAAGTTGAAACTGAAGAAAATTAGAACAATTCGACAAGAGCCAAAGTACAACCTTGACATAGCGCACCTAAACGTAGAGACCATCTCAAAAATAGATTTGACGTGTTGAACACTGATGACCGAAGACCAGATGAGTTGTGGAATTACATCAAAGCCATTGTCCTTGAAGGAAGCAAGAGGTCATTAAAAAGACCAGAAAGAAAGAAAAGACCAAAATGGATGTCTGAAGAGACTCTGACACTTATTCTTGAACGCTGAGTAGCTAAAGCAGATGGAAAAAATGATGAAGTAAAAGAACTGAACAGAAGATTTCAAAGGGTGGCTCGAGAAAACAAAGTAAAGTATTAAAATGGCATGTGCAAAGAGCTGGAGATAGAAGGCCAAAAGAAAAGAAAACGCTTGGCATTTCTCTAGCTGAAAGAACTGAAGAAAAAATCCAAGCCTCACGTTGCAATAGTGAAAGATTCCGTGAGGAAAATATTAAATGACACAGGAAGCATCAAAAGAAGATGGAAAGAATACACAGAATCATTATATCAAAAATAAGTGATCGATATTCAACCATTTCACGAGGTAGCATATGATGAGGAACTGATGGTAATGAAGGACAAAGTCCAAGCTGCAATGAAGGCATTGGTGAAAAACAAGGCTCCAGAAATTGATGGAATATCAATTGAGATGTTTCAACAAACAGATGCAGCGCTGGAGGTGCTCACTCATCTATGCCAGGAAATATGGAAGACAGCTTCCTGGCCAACTGACAAAGAAGAGATCCATATTTATGCCTATTCCCAAGAAAGGTGATCCAACCGAACGTGGAAATTATAGAAGAATATCATTAATATCACATGCAAGCAAAATTCTGCTGAAGATCATTCAAAAACGGCTGCAGCAGTAATATCGACAGGGAACTGCCAGAAATTTAGGCCGGTTTCAGAAGAGGATGTGGAACCAGGGATATCATTGCTGATGTCAGATGGATCCTGGCTGAAAGCACAGAATACAAGAAAGATGCTTACCTGTATTTTATTGACTATGCAAAGGCATTTGACTGTGTGGATCATAACAAATTATGGATAACACTGCAAAGAATGGGAATTCCAGAACACTTAATTGTGCTTCATGAGGAGCCTGTACATAGATCAAGAGGCAGTTGTTCAAACAGAACGAGGGGGTATTGCATGGTTTAAAGTCAGGAAAGGTGTGCGTCAGGGTTGTATCCTTTTACCATACCTACTCAATCTGTATGCTGAACAAATAATCCGAGAAGCTGGACTATATGAAGAAGTACGGGGCATCAGGATTGGAGGAAGACTCATTAACAACCTGTGTTATGCAGATGACACAACCTTTCTTGCTGAAAGTGAAAAGGACTTGAAACACTTGCTAATGAAGATCAAAGACCACAGCCTTCAGTATGGATTACACCTCAACAAAAGAAAACAAAAATCCTCACAACTGGACCAATGAGCAACGTCGTGATAAACGGAGAAAACATTGAAGTTGTCAAGGATTTCATTTTGCCTGGATCCACAATCAACAGCCACGGAAGCCACAGTCAAGAAATCAAGAGACACATTGCATTGGGCAAATCTGTTGCAAAAGACCTCCTAAAAGTGTTCAAAAGCAAAGATGTCTCTTTGAGGACTAAGATGCCCCAACCCAAGCCATGGTATTTTCGATCACATCATATGGATGCAAAAGCTGAACAATGAATAAGGAAGACCAAAGAAGAATTGATGCCTTGGAATTGTGGTGTTAGCGAAGAATATTGAATACAGCATGGACTGCCAAAAGAATGAACAAAACTGTATTGGAAGATGTACAACCAGAATGCTCCTTAGAAGCAAGGATGATGAGACTACGTCTTACATACTTTGGACATGTTATCAGGAGGGACCAGTCCCTGGAGAAGGACATCATGCTTGTTAAAATAGAGGGTCAGCACAAAAGAAGACCCTCAAGAAGATGGACTGACACAGCGGCTGCAAAAATGGGCTTACGCGTAACGATTGTGAGCATTGTGCAGGACTGGGCAGTGTTTTGTTCTGTGTATCACCACATAGGTTTGCTATAAGTTGGAGCTGACTCAATGGCACCTACCAACAGCAACCACTTTTGGAGTCATTTCTCCACCAAGACAATCATGGCTCTTCCTTCCTGAGAATATCGGAGGTATTAGGGACTTGTGCTACTTCTGTTTATTGCTTAAAAACAAAGATCTAAAGAGGGAATGTTTAAATCAAATATATTAATCACTGAGGCAGGAGAAGGTGGAAGCCAGAGGTGAGCAGATTAGGGAGATCTATCATCTAGCTACATCTACTGCCCAGTGAAACACTTTCAATCCGAGCTTCTGCTACAAGTAGAAAGCCTTACGCAGAACAATTTATTTATTCATATTGGTAATAGATGGCCTCTGCATGACCTCCTAACACCAGTGTACACGAAAGGCCAGGCGTGAAGGGGAGTTCACTCAATGTTTACCCAAACTCCTGATGGAAGGTCTTGTTTGTACATCTCATTCTACTTTCCATAAACATTCTACCTATTGATGGTTGCCTTATACAGGGCCATACCCAGTGCACTGAACCTTTGTCCCAGGCTATGGTATGCAGGAGAGCACTTGAGCTTCAGAATTAAAGTCGCTGCTTGCTGTGCTGCTTCCTGCTTTGGAGGAGAAGAAGGGCCAAGTGAGCCAGAAGTTTCAGCAATTTCTTCCGTAGCTGATAATTAAGTTGGTATGTGTGGAGGGCAGAAAGAACATACTTCTTTCTTCTAAAAAAAGGGCCTCTTTCCCTGGGGCCTGTTGTTTCACCAAATGCAGAGTAAAGAACTGCAGGAAGACAGGGTTTTTTTCCATTGGTAATTTGTAATAAAGTACCTTTAAAGGCAACAGATCATAATTCTGATTACGACTGGGGAAGTAAGTGCGCACTGAGCATGCCAAGGACCCAGAAGTTTGCAAATGAGGAAAACTCTGTGGGAGCCAGGCTGCCTGGGGTTAAGTGAAAGAACAGGGACTTTGAAGTCAGAATAAGTTGAGTGGCTCTACCACTTATTAGCTATGTGACTCTGGGCAAATTACTTACCTTCCTTTAGCCTCAGTTTGCTCACCTGCAAAATGGGGGGTTAGAATAACACCTTCCTCATAGGCTGGTAAAAAGGATTAAATTAGATAACAATGACTTTGATAAAGCCTCTTAGATCAGTGCCTGGCAAATCATAACAATGAATCATAGCTAGTGTTATTATCTGAGCAGGTTACTACACTGCTTTGATATCCACTTCAAAATCCGTTTTAGGGTTCCTCAGAAAGTTAAACACAGAATTACCACATGACCCGTCAATTCCACTCCAAGGTATGTTATGGATTGAATTCTGTCCCCCCAAAACGTGTGTCAACTTGGCTAGGCCACGATTCCCAGTATTGTGTTATTGTCCACCATTTTGTCATTTGATGTGATTATCCTGTGTGCTGTAAATCCTACCTCTATGATGTTAATAAGGTGGGGTTAGAGACAGTTATATCAATGGGTCAGGACTCAATCTACAAGTTTAGGTTGCATCTTAAGCCAATCTCTTTTGAGATATAAAAGAGACAAAGAAGTAGAGAGACATGGGGATCTCATACCACCAAGAAAACAGAGCCGAGAGCAGAGTTCGTCCTTTGGATACAGGGTTCCTGCACTGAGAAACTCCTAGACCAGGGGAAGATTGATGACAAGGACCTTTCCCCAGAGAAGACAGAGAGAGAAAGCTTTTCCCTGAACCTGGCACCCTGAATTTGGATCTAGCCTCCTAGACTGTAAGAGAATAAATTTTTCTTTGTTAAAGCTATCCACTTGTGGTATTTCTGTTATAGCAGCACTAGATAACTAGGAAAGTATACATGCCCAAGAGAAATGAAAACATGTCCACACAGAAACTTATGCATGGCTGTTCATAACAGTATTATTGATAATAGTCAAAAAGTGGAAACAACCCAAATATCTATCAACAGATGGATGGATAAACAAAATGGGGTACAGTCATACGATGGAATATCATTCAGCCATAAAAAGGAATGAAGTCCTGATTCATGACATCACGGATGAATCTTGAAAACATCATGCCAAGTAAAAGAAATGAGATATTTAGAATACGTAAATCCATAGAGTCAGAACACAGATGGGTGGTTGTCAGGGGTTATGGGGAGGGGAAAATGGGAAGTGACTGCTTAAATGGGTACAGGGTTTCCTTTCGGGATGATGGAAATGGTTTGGAACTAGATAAGTTGGTGGTTTCACAGCATCATGACTGTAATTTCATGTTATGCAAATCTCACCTCAATAACAAAAAATCCATATCAGCCTTTCCCAAAGCATGATTTCTGGACAATCTGCCTTAGAATCACCTGGGGAAGCTTGTTAAAAGTAGATTCCTAGGTGATATTTTAGATCTAAAGAATCAGAACTTCTTGGGCTTGGGTTTGGGAATCAGTCATTTTAGCAAATACTCTGGGTGATTCTGCTTCACATTAAGAACCATTCATCCATGTAATAGGGCCAATTATACCTGGCTTGTTTGCCTTATAAAAAATAAATAATTCATATGTGGAAAATTGTGTACATTACTTGAGGCAAATGATGTTATAGACATTCTAAGTGTTATTAACTAACATTATTTAGATATCAGGAAAGGATATGGACTGAAGTGCACATTCCAGGTTCAGGGAGAATCCTGAAACACAGGGAACATCCTCTGCCTTCAATGCTTCCCTCTTTGTCCACAAGGGGTGTAAGAATTAGCAAAGGTGTGCCTTGACTGGATTCCACAAAGATGGAGTAATAACTTTTGGGTGTACTATGAGCCAGGGACTGTGTTAGACATTGGTGATACGGCAGCCTTCATTGAGCTCATAGTCTAGTTGGAGGAGACAGGCAGTAAATGATTTAAAAAATTACGAATTGTAATAAGTGCTATAAGGAAAGAAAATATAATGCAGAGGTAAGAGAATAATGGAGGCCTTTATTAGAGAGCGTATTTCTTCTGAGACTAAAGGATGATTCATTCATAAATTTATTTACTCACTTCTTTTTTTCCCAAGAAAAATGGAGCTTATATCTAGAAAACCCATTGTTGTTAAGTCGATTCTAACTCATAGTGACCCTTTATCTAGAGGAAGACAAAAAAAAATCCAAGTAGTTACAAGTCAATGGGTGCTACAGAGAAACGCATAGTGCTAAGGGATTATGTGTCTGAGGGAAGATGTTATCAAGAGAGGCCCAATACAGGGGTGACCCTTACAGAAAGTGATGCTTGAGCTGTGAACTGGAGGGTGGGTAAGCCAGGTGAAGATGGTGGGGGTAGGAGTGGGCGTGGGAGGGGAAACAGTTGATGAGCATTTCAGAAAGGTGCAATAACATGTTGAAGGTCAAGAAGTTGAAGAGAATATGGTGTTTTTGAGGATGTCAGAATGGCTGCTGAGGGTAGAGAGAGGGCACTAGAACAAGGCGGAGAGGAAGACAGGGTCACCAGATCATGAGCCCCCAGAATGCCATAATGAGGAGTTTGGACTTTATCCTGAGGGCAGTGGGAAACCATTAAACTGGTTTTTAGTCAGGGAAGAAACAAAATGCATAAGCCACACATGATAACCAGAGAACAAAATGGCATAGCAAATAATGCTGTTGTTGGGTGTTGCTGAGTCGATTCTGACTCATAGCAACCCACGTGACAGAGAGGCACTGCCCCCATAGGGTTTTCTTGGCCATAATCTTTATGGAAGCAGATTGCTAGGTCTTTCTCCCATGCAACTGCTAAATGGGTTCGAACCTCCAACATTTTGGTTAACAATTGAGTGCTTAACCATTGTGCTACCAGGGCTCCTTAAGGAGCAGGAATGCATGGCTCAGAACTATATGTACTATATATGCAAGGTTAAGTTGCTAGGGCTGGAAGGGCATCATGCAAGGCAAATGCGAGCTGGACCTGATAAATGGGAGAGACTTGGATTGGAGGAAATGGTTCATTTTGAATGGAGGGAAACATCTGAGTGGAGTGGAAAGTTTAAAATGAGCATGGCCACTTGGGAGGATGGAGCATGAGGGAACCACCCTTCTCTTTCCTTAGTGGAAATGTCAGTTTTGTTGCTGGTATTTTGATGTTGGAAGACTATGACAGTATTCTGGAAAATCACTTTGTGAAATGAGTGACAGGGGAGATACCAGGGTCACAAATTAAAAGCAATCTGAAGAAAAGGGTTAAAGGAAGAATGGAGTTAGTAATCGCTCAAATATTCTTTGTTTTCCAAATGAGAAAAAAAAAAAAAAAACTAGAGGTGCTCCTCCACCCAGAAACAGGAAGGTATTGAGAAACCCACTCTCAAAGATACAGGTTTGAGATGGGAAGAGATAATGAAAATAGCCCAAGCGCTGTATGAAGGCAGACCCTATAACTGTGTTGCTCCTGATGAGGCCTCAGCATTTAGCATACTGCCTGGTAAATGGTAGGGACTCAGTAAATATTGAATGAATGAAAAAAAGATTAAAGGAAAGGAGGGTATCTTCTCTCAAGATAATATGAGTACTACTAAGACTAGACCCAGATGTTAGTGTAAATCTTGTGTCCAGGGTACCTCAAGGTATGAAGGGCCTGGGTTTC
Source organism: Elephas maximus indicus (assembly GCF_024166365.1). Lineage (NCBI taxonomy): Eukaryota > Metazoa > Chordata > Mammalia > Proboscidea > Elephantidae > Elephas > Elephas maximus. The sequence goes on along the minus strand of NC_064846.1, from coordinate 49,573,132 downwards.
CTATGAGCACAGTTGGGAAGATTGTTGTTGGTAGCTGCCATTGAGTTGACCCCATCTCACTAAGGGGGTTCCATGCCCTCGATGGCCTTCTACTTCACTAAACATGATGTAATCCTCTAACAACTGATCCCTCTTGATAACATGTTCAAAGCGAGTGAGTTGGACAATGTTCTATTATGATCCATAAGATTTTCCATGGCTAATTTTTGGAAGTAGATTGCCAGGCCTTTTTTCTTAGTCTGTCTTAGTCTGGAAGCTCTGCCAAAACCTGTCCATCATGGGTGACCCTGCTGGTATTTGAAATACTGGTGGCATAGGTTCCAGCATCACAGCAACGTGGAAGCCACTACACTACGACAAACTTACAGATAGATGATGGTGAGGGAGGTAAAGGGGTAGAATTTATTGTTTATTATCAGTTTGGCTCAAGCTCTGTATTAGTTTTCTATTGCTGCTGTAACAAATTACCACAGACTTAGGAGCTTAAAACAACATTAGTTTATTATATCACAACTCTAGAGGTCTGAAGTCTGAAACAGGTCTCATCAGGTTAAAATTAAGGTGTTGGCAGGGCTGAGTTCCTTTCTGGGGGCTCCAGAGAAGAATCTGTTTCCTTGCCTTTTGCAACTTTTATGGGCCACCCCCATTCCTTGGCTTCTGGCTCCCTTATCTATCTTCAAAGCCAGCAATGTTGGACCGAATCTCTCTCACTTCACATCATTCTGACACATTCTCTTCTGTCTCCCTCTTCCACTTATAAGGACCCTAGGAATTACATTGGACCCACCTAGATAATCCAGATAATCTTCCCATCTCAAGTTCATTTGATTAGCAACCTTACTTCTATCTGCAACCTAATTTCCCCTTGCCATGTAACCTGCCTATTTATAGGTCCCAGAGATTAGGATGTGGGCTTCTTTGGGAGGGAGCATTATTCTGACTACTACAAGCTCTAATCCATAAAACTGATAAATATTCTCTACTGGACAGTGCTCCTTTCCTGCAAGCCCACAGCATACAAAATACTTAACACAGCACATGGACCATACGGTAGAAGCTCTCTTGTATTCTCTTGTATAACACTATCAGAACAAGCAGTTGGTTGATTAAAGCAGAGAATCACACAAAATAATACAGACAGTCCGTAAGCATTTCATTTCAACTTAAAACATACAAACGTACATTCATTCACCAATTTGGTGATGTGATATAAGGCCTAGGCTTTTTGAGTGTGGATCATCTGATTGGAATTTCACAATCTGTCTCGCGTAAGTTGCAACCCTAATACACTCCATTTGATTTCCAATTTCAGGGTTTTCTTTTTCCCTCTTTTTAAACAACAGACCAGTTTTTAAAAGCAACTATTCTTTATCAAGTCTTTTCAAAACATCAAACTTAGTTTTCATGGAAACAGTAGCTTCCTTTTTATACTCATATTTCATAAATTTACATTAAAATTACCTACTTAACAATAGCAAGTACAACTTGCATAAATGGGTTTGGGAACAAACATAACCAATTCTTGGTAAGCTTTCAATTCAAGCATGTGAGAAGTGCCCACTAGCTCAAGGGCAGTAACTCAGTGCCCATGAGCTTTCAATGTGCCTTGAGCACTGATCAGTATATATTCGGTAGGAATGAAAAGCATCAACTTAATCTATCAAGTCAGTTGAGTGAAGGTCAGTGACGAGAGCTTTCACTATATTTAAGAGTTCACTAAAATGGAACAATCAATAGAGACTACATAGTCTCAATGTACTTTTATAATCAATTCATCTTCTAAGTCTCCCAAAATGTACACCATCTAATATTAATGTTGTTGTTACTGTTAGGTGCTGTCGACTGGATTTCAACTCACAGCAATCCCATGTGACAGAGCAGAACTGCCCAATAGGGTTTTCTAGGCTGTAATCTTTACAGGAGCAGATTGCCACGTCTTTCTCCCGTGGAATCACTGGGTAGGTTCAAATCATCAACCTTTTGGTTAGCAGCCAAGTGCTTAACCATTATGCCACCAGGGCTCCTTAATATTAATAAAAAACCCACTGCCAGTGAGTCGATTCCAACTCACAGTGACCCTATTGGGCAGAGTAAAATTGCCCCATATTGTTTCCAAGGCTGTAAATCTTTATGGAAGCAGACTGCCCATCTTTCAGCTGCTCTGCTGGTGGGTTCAAACTGCCAAACTTTCAGTTTATAGCTGAGCACTTTAACCACTGAGCCACCAGGGCTCCTAATATTAATAATAGCTAATACTTAGTACTTACTATGCATAAGGCACTGTACCAAGCACTTCCTAAGTATTATCTTATTTAATCCTCACATCAACCACACGAGATAGGAGGTATTGTGCCTATTTTATAGATGAGATATCTAAGAATTAGAGTTAAGAAACCTGCCAAATGTCATACATATAACGACATTCAAGACAAGGCAGTCTAGCTGTAGAGCCCACACTTACTACTATTATAACATGTTGCCACCCAGCAGGCAAGTAAGGCAAGAGTCATACCCCAGGGTGCCGTACTTCCAACTGCCTCCTTGCTTCCTCTTCATAGACCAATGGTAGAATGTTCCAAAGCAGGAGGCACAATATCTATGGCAACTTCCCTAGCCAGTCTTCTCTGCTTCCTTACTGCCTCTGACATGGTAGCTGTATAGCTGTCTCTTCGTAAGGATGAGCCAGCAAGACAATCAAGGGCCAAAAGTAGATCCTGTTAGAATTTACTGAGGTTCTTTATCATCAACAATTGTTTTCAGCAGTAACTTTTTTACAACCTTGTGTCTATTTACTTTCCCTCTGGATTTAGCTTAGAGTGCTGGAGGTTCATACACAACCATCATCCTCTCTTGGTTCTCCAACTATAGACATATTACCTTGTGCCTCTAGGAATCGCTGCAAGTAATCTGTCTTCCAGTCTTCTGGGGGAGAGATGAGGAAGGAGAAGATCAGAACTCAGCCTCTTTGCTGTGTCTGAGCCACACTAGTCCTTAGAACCAAAAGAGGGTAAAGTAGAGCCTCACACAATGGTAGTGTCAGCCATCCATATCAATTAGCAGCTGGAAGTTATACTGCAGTAAAAAGTCAGAAGAGAGAACTGTGCTAAGAAAACCAACCCCCGCACCCCCCAAAAAATCAAGCCCGATGCCGTCAAGTCGATTCCTACTCATAGTGATCCTAAAGGACAGAGTAGAACTGCCCCACAGGGTTTCCAAGGAGCGGCTCGTGGATTTGAACTGCCAACCTTTTGGTTAGTAGCTGAGCTCTTAACCACAGGGCTCCTTAGGAGTGCAAGTCTATTGAAATCCAGAGGCATAGGGTTGCCATGGAGACTTATACCTGAAAAAAATCTCTGGCTGTACCAGAGATATCAGGTCAAAGCTTTCCAGGCTAGATTTGGGCAGCTTGGTTTAAAATTCTACCCAGAAAAAACTGGGCAGAGTGGGTCAGATTCCTGATATAAGGGCCACTGAAGAAACTCTCTACAAAGGTAGTCAGGGAAGGGCTAAGACAGAACCAACCTATTTACATCTAAGTGAAGCTCAGAGTCAGCTATAAGCACATTGACAGGTTTTAGGTGATTATAATATTCCCATTCTTCAAAGAACCATAATATGTGGGAGTTTGAAGGGATTCTAAGAGGTCATTTTGATCAACTCTCATGGGATGTTCAGATTAAAAACAAAACAACTCTATCTGTTTTTCTTAAAACTGTAGAGAGACAAACGAGAATGTTTCAGGGACAAGAGAGTATATATATGTCTGTGTGTGTCAAAGGGGGCCTTCATCCATCCCCTCTCCCCAACCACCCCACACTGCAAACAGGTCCAAATGGAAGAGTAGGTGGTGAAGGAGGCAAATGGGATTTCTGGGGCATAAGAAAGGAGAAAAAAAGGGACCAGGTCACAGGGAGTCATCCCTAAAGAGAAAAGAAACATGGACCTTTATCTTGCTGATAGGGCACATGTTACATAGAATCTTAGACTTCAGTGTGGAAAAAGCAGAGTGTATTAGAAGTCATGAGAATTGGGTTTGCATTTCAGGACTGCCCCAAATTTTCTGTGTGACCTTGGGCAAATCATTTCAGTTCTCTGGGTCTCAGATTTATCACATTCTTTGCCCCTTCCTCTATCTATGTCATTTGACTTGTTTCTTCCATAAGAGGAGCCGGTTACAGTGAAACCTGTGAGAACCAAACTCGATGAGACTGCCTTGTTTTTCCAGGTCTCACAAGTTTTCTACCTTGACAGGGTGCAATCTTATTACTTTTCTATCATTCTCTACTAGTGGAAAATATTTGAGTTTTCTTTCTCTGACAGTTTTCTGCCCAGTCACATCAGTAAAGTTAGCGTCACCAGTGCAGTAACTCATGGTATTACCCCTCCATGCTAATTACCACAATATTGTAGCTAAAACACCAGAAAATCTGACAAAATCAGAGACTATAAAAACATCAGCAGCAAAGAAAACAACAGTGCATGCTTGTACTATGTGCAGACAAAACCACATGATTCGAACTGTCATTGTAATTGGATAATAATGACTGCTCTGACCAGAGCATATTAGAAGGTTCAAAAGTAAATTCGCATGGAGTTTTACCCTTCTAGGCATACTGATACACGTAAGCTTGGCTTATGAAAAAATTTTTTGTTGTTATAACTTTTTTCCCATTCCCATCAAGTTGAATCGGACTCATAGCTACCCTATAGAACTGAGTAGAACTGCTCCATAGGGTTTCCAAGACTGTAAATCTTTATGGAGGCAGACTGCCACATCTTCCTTCCATGGAGCAGCTGGTAGGTTCGAACTGCCAACCTTTTAGTTAACAGCTGAGTGCTTTAACCACTGCACCATAAAGTTTCCTTATATAACTACAGGGATATTTTTATAAAAAATAATAAATTTCTGTTGAAACACTGCACAAAAATTTTATAGACATTTTGGTGTCGTCCCCTCTGTCAGTGTCACTCAGTGTGGTCCACTACAGACACCACTGTTTCTGCCTTACGCAGGTTCTGGCTCTCACAGGTTTTACTGTCTATTTTCCGTTCATTGAGTCTGTCTTCAACCATGTAACTGCTTTGGCAAACAGAATAATGTGGAAGTAACAGTGAGCCAGTTCTTAGTCCAGGCCTTAAGAGGCTTTATGTGTTTCCATTCACTCTTGCCTCTCTGCCTTAACCATTAAAAGAACATGCTCAGGCTAGCCCATGGGCCCTAGGAGGGGGATGAAGAATACATGAAGTAGAGACACACCCAGTCTATATCAGTTAATCCCCAGTCTGTCACAGACTCATGACTGAGAACAACCTGGATCAGTCAATGCCCAGCAAACCTGCAGACCAGTGAAAAATAATAAATGTTGTTTTAAGCCACACAGTGACAGCTAATTGATACACTACCTAATAGAGGCGGTGCAGGTCTCAATGAGATAATATACATGAGAGTACTTTTTCAAGACTTCTAAGGTTTATACAAATATAATGGATGGTTCTGAGAGTAGCTATGTAGCTTGAATGCTTGGAATGCTAGGGTAAAGTAGAATTTGGTCTTGTTCTGCTACTGCAGGTTTTAATTGAAAGGGTCATCTTTGCCACAAGAAAGTCAGGGGAGCTAAGTCCCAAAGTTCCACTCCAGTGACCTCATCCTGAAGCCATGGCTGCCCATAAGTCCCTGTTTAGGCACTTAAGGAAGGTTAGTTAAAACAGAGCCTAGAGCAAAAGAGGGAAATAGAAAAAGGATCGCTTAATGAGAAGACTTTTAGACTTCTTCGGTTGAAGCAGAACGGGATGCCAACAACTCTTCACTCTGCCTCTTGTTCTGTTCATTGAATCAGTCATAAAATTCACCAGTGCTGGTGGAGTCTTGTGGGTTGTGGCCGGCAGGCTTGCTGGGCAATAATTCTTTCAGCAATCTATTCCAAGCAACTGTCTCTGAGAGTTCCAAAAGCTAAACACAGGAAAACCACACCAGCCACAGGCCTCATTAACCAATAAACCCTTGATAGAAAGCAGGATCTCATGCAGTTGTTTCTGGTACAAAACTCTCCCAGGGGAGGGGAACAGTTGTAGTTAAAAATCCCATTGGGCTGACTAAAGATGCTCCTATCCTTCACAATTTACTTCTGAGTTTGGGTCAGGTCAGTATTTCTACCAATAAAATAAATATCAGAAGGGATATTTAGAAGATATTGGCAAGAAAAGTTTAAGTAAATGTAAGAACACAGGCAAGAGTATTTTGAGAAATAATACTAACTGGGCTCAGTGGAATAGAGAGTAAAGTATTTACACTCCTAAGGATTCAGGGCAGACTCAACCATTTAAGGGAGGGAGGAACGACCATCTGCTGCTCCAGCTACAAGTGACCAGCTTACTTGTCACACGCCAAGGCTTGAACCGCAGCCAAAAATACAAATCACAACCAGATATAAAACCCCAGAAATTCCACCTTGGGGTCTATAGGGGAAAAACACTGTGTTCTCTCTTTATTGGCAGCCGGGGTTACTTGTAGTTCTTACTTATGCAACTGTCCAAAGGGAGTTCTGTCCTTTAGAGGGTTAGAAGCAAGCCAACTATTTTAAACTACTTTATTTCCACCATATTTTCCTTGCAAAATCCATCTCTCATCTGTCCACCCTGGACACGGGAGAGTCTACCGTAAACGAATTCTTTTATTACCCTACTGCCTAGCTGCCTTCAGGGATACCCAAGAATAACGGAAATCTATTTAACCAATTTACTATTCCTCTCACCACAAAACCAAAATATATACCTTTTGATAAAATTCCTCATTACCATTCTACCAAGCCCAAAGCTTGCAACCTTCCCCATCCATCACCCCACATTCAGTCAGTCCTTTCAATTTGTCTTTTCTTCTGGTGCATCTCTTGATTTGTCCTGATCCTCTCCCCTTCCACTGCTCTGCCCTAGGCTAGGCTCTCTTTCCTCATGCTTTGCTTACTGTAACTGCCTGTAAGCTTCCTGGCCTCTAGATTTTTTTTAACTTTCCTTCATGTTGCACTTAGGTTACTTTCCTCAGCCTCCATTTTGAAAAATCAGTTCATTCCCCTACTTTTCAAGGAATAAGAATGGCCTCTGGTTTCGATAGCATCATAGCCTCTATGTGGCAGCCCTACAACTCTAATTTCACTCCCCGTGCCAACCACCAATTTCAGACTGGTGCCTGGAACACTAATTCTCACCTTTTGGACTTTACTTAAACCATTTCCTTTGGCTGAAAAACTCCTAAAGGACCTCTTTAACACTCTTACTACCCCATGTATGCACAGCTGGCCTCAAGTTTCTATCTGCCCATGAAAATTTTCATAATAATACTAATGAGTGGAAACCTAATTAAAAACAAAGTGAACAGCAACAACAAAGGCAAGAGGGGCAGGTGGATTCCAGTCTTCTTGTCGCTGGATTATTGGTGGCTTCCTCAGCAATTCCTTCCCCCCACACCCCTCCATTTCTATTTCAATGGAACCACTTTAATTCAAGATGGCACTCTCTACCTCTATCTGCCAATGGTTCTCAGCCTTGGCTGAGTGTTAAAATCACCCAGAGAGTTTTTAAAATTCAGGACACCCAGGTTGTACACCAGACCAATTAAATCAACATCTCTGGCAGTGGTGTGTCCCAGGTATCAGTATTTTTTATATTGTTCCAGGAATTCTAAGGTTGAGAACCACCAATCCATATGACCACTATACCTTCTTGCTAGCTTTTCCCCACCTCTTGCTGCTCTCATCCATCCCACATTTTGTTGTTGTTTTTGTTGCTGTTAAGTGTCATTGAGTCAGTTCTGACTCAGAGAGCCCCTGTATACAACAGAACAAAACACTGCCCCATCCTGCACCCTCCTCACAATCATTGTTATGTTTGAGCCACTGTTGCAGACACATTTTACTGCTGTCTAAAGGCTTATCTCCAAGTATGCCATTCCCCTACTCAAAATCTTTTAATGATATATGAAATGGATAAATAGGTTAGAGAATAATAATAAAAAAACCCACTGCCGTCGAGTCAATTGAGTCAATTCTGACTCATAGTGACCCTATAGGACAGAGTAGAACTGCCCCATGGAGTTTCCAAGGAGCACTTGGTGGGTTTGAACTGCCAACCATTTGGTTCTACTCTGAAATACATGGGGTCATCAAGACTCAGAAGCGACTCAATAGCAACTGGTTGGGTTTGGTTTTTTGGCATAGGAAGGGAATGGGAATTCTGCCTACCACAATATAGAATCATATACATATATATATATACACATGGGGGAAAAGTCTGAAAGTCTATATATGGAGAAGTTAACACTAATCATCTCTGTTGAGGGCTTCCAGATGGTGTTCTTTCTAACATGATTAAATTTTATTCTAGAAAACATATGTATTATTCAGAGAAAAGGCAGGAAAAAGAGGAGGAAAGAAAGGAAGGAGGGAGGAAGAATGGGAAAAAGGAACAAAAAGGAAAAGAAGAAAGAAAGGAAGACCCTTCAGTTGCTTTACTGAACTAAGCATAAATTCATTCTGTCAAAACGGGTTCTCCATAACATAATCCCAACTATGTTCCCGGAGTCTTCTCCCAATACTTCCTTCTAGTGATCCCATATTCAACTCAAACTAAGTACCCTGGGCCTGCATTTACCCTATGCTTATCTACCCGTATGGCACATTCATATTATTTGTTTCACCTCCACTGTTTCATTTTAGTCAAAATCCTATCCATCCTTCAAGGCCCGTTGTTATCTCCTCTACGATGTCTTTCCTGATCCCACCAACCATGCAGTGTTTCCTCTTGCTTTCGAAATCCCTAAGCAGTAGAGCATAGGTGTTTAAGATGACAGGTTCTAGGGTCATATTGCCTAGGTTCCATGCCCAGCTCTTGCCAGTTTCTAGCTGGGTAATCTGGTGTAGGTGGCTTGAACTTTAAGCCTCAGTTTCTTCATTTAAAAGGTGGGGATAACAACATTATCTGCTTCATAGAGTCGTGGTGAGGATTAAATAAGATCATATGTAAACCTTTTGAACAATGCCTGGCCTGTATATAATTCACTCTTAATAAATGGGAACTATTATAATAATCCTATTCTATCTTAGACTTATCTGTATAGTTGACTTATTTTCTCTATAAAACTTTATGCTATTTAAGAGTAATCACTATGCTTTATTCATCTCTGCATTCTCTCTAGTGCCTAGTACAGTGCTTGGTACATAGTAGGCAGCTCATACTTTGTCAAATGAAATGATTCTTTGTATTTGTCTCCTCGTTCCTCCCCAAACCCCAAAAGCCAGGGTCTATTTGGGGATGTATAAGATAAGAGTTGGTTTGGAAGGCAGGCTGACTGGATTTCAACCTGTTGCTATTGTGTGGAAACCCTGGTGGCGTAGTGGTTAAGTGCTATGGCTGCTAACCGAAAGGTCAGCAGTTTGAACCTACCAGATGCTCCTTGGAAACTCTATGGGGCAGTTCTACTTTGTCCTATAGGGTTGCTATGAGTAGGAATTGACTCGACAGCAAAGGGCCTGGGCTTGGCCACTGTGTGTCCTTTGTCAAGTTATTTAACCTCTCAAGACCTCAGTTCCCTCATATGTAAAGTAGGATTATTGACAGCACTTATGCTATTTTCTAAGGAATAGACGAAAAAAAGAAAAAACATCTAGCATGGTCCCTGGTACCTAATAAGTCCTCAGTAAATCTTCATTTCTTACGTATAATCGAAGTAGATGACTATCTTTTTGTTAATGGAAATGTCACTTTTCCTACATCCATCTGGCTTATAGTCAGAGCTTCATTCCTCTCAGCTCTTCCCTGCACCTTCTTCTGTAATATGCCACAGGGCAGCAAACACTGGCTACTTTGTCTTCTTGGTATGGTTGGTGGCATCTAAGGAGACCTGCTTCTGACGTGAGAATGCTGCCAGGTACTGTGTAGATGGGCCTACTGTAAGTTGGGACTGCTGCTCGGAGGAGATAAGTCAATTGGGAGAAGGAGGGGGTGGAGGCTGTAATTCATAATCACGGGGAACTAGTAGAGTTGTGTATTAGTTTCCCAGAACTGCTGTAACAAAGTACTACAAACTGGGTGGCTTAAAACAACAGAAATTTACATATTCTCTCACAATTCTGGAGGCTAGAAGCCTGAATTCAGGGTGTCAGCAGGGCTATGATCTCTCTGAAGACTCCAAGGGAAGATCCTTCTTTGTCTCTCTCAGTTCTGTAGATGTATCTTCACATGGCCGGCCTTTCTTCCTCTGTCTCTCTGTGTCTCTTCTCTTTCATAAAGACACCACTCAGATTGGATTAGGACACACCCTAATCTGGTATGACCTCATGTTAACTGAAAGATCCTACTTCCAAGCAAGGTCATGTTCATAGGTACGAGGGGTTAGAACATCAACATAAATTTTGGGGGCGCACACGTCAATCCATAACAAGTGAGAACACCGGAAATGAAATCTCTAAGTCAGAAATCGAAAGAAGACCACACATGCCTTCAGAAGGAAATCAACTATGTGGGACTGAGATGAGGATGGGAGTGTAAATGAGTGGAGCTTTGAAGTTCAAGCCCAAAACATAACCTTTGCCATGTAAAATTCCCCAGCCAAAGGCACAGACACTAAATAGGAAGCAAATGCTCCATTAAACAAGGCAATGCCATCAATGATGCCTCCCAGGCCATTTCTCCAAAACACTGGATTCCTCCTTTTTGGGTTTCTTTGTAATGATGTATGAGTATGTTAATTCTAAGTGAGGAAATTTCATTTGTGATTTCTTAAGAACTGACTTTATCCAAGGAAAACCACCACCCTTTATGACAAATCTCTCCTCCAATTATGCCACTCAGATTATGCCAGTCAAATTTCCAGTCCTGTGCTTAAAAGAAACCCAACACTACACTCTGTTTAGCTTTGTTTAGCTCTCTGTCCTTGCACAGTGAGGCATGGTGAGGCACACTAGGATTGCCAACCCCTGCCAGGCTCCCTGGGAAGTTAAGGCTGTGCCTTGACCCCACCAAATGACATACTGAATTGTCATTCAGCTAGTAAGCCACGTTACCTCACTGTGGACCTGGATTCTGAGTCATAAATTCTCATTTCCTTTGCCTGTATAATAATAGGTCGCCACATTGGTAAAAGATACCAATTGATGTTCCAAAGAAATAGCTATAATATTAAGAGCTACCATTTATTTAGCACCTACTATGTGCCAGATGGAGCACTGGTGGCCAGTGGTTAAGAGTTTGGCTGCTAACCAAAAGGTCGGCAGTTCGAATCCACCAGCCCTTGGAAACCCTACGGGGCAGTTCTACTCTGTCCTATAGGGTTGCTATGAGTCAGAATTGACTTGGCGGCAATGGGTTTGGTTTTACGGGTTTATTGCCAGATGCTTTGCATGTGTGATCTCAGTTAATCCTCACAACAACTGCTAGGTACTCTTATCCCCTTGTAAAGAATGAGGACATATGGGGGCAGCAAGGTGGAAAGCTGAACAATATCTCCTTTTGTTGACCCCCACTTGGCTCAGGACACCCCAAAGCAATGTTTTCTTGTTCCTAAAACAAGTGGCTCTTTCTAAGACAACATTTTAGAAGTGACTGCTACTAGACTGATAGGTGGCATGGAGAAGTGGGTCACCAGAATGGAAGCAGAAAACTGAGGGCTCCAGCTTCTAATTTGCTAGGGACCCTCAGAAAAACACCCTTGCCTTTCTGGGGCTCTGTCTTCTCATCTGTAACATTATAGGATAGGACTAGATTAATGGCTTGCAAACTTTTGAAAGCCGTGGAACCTTTGTTCAAGCAAAATCTTACAGAAGCCCAAAGTAGTGCCACTGGTTGAAAGGAGGTGGAAGCAAGAAGGGCAGGGAGGCAGATTTTGAGGCACTCTCCTGAACCTTAGGGCTCGAGGGTCCACAGTTTGATAATAGTTAAACTAGGTGATAACTAAAGGTCCTTCCCAGCTCTAACATTCTACAGCTCATAAACTGGGTAATTTATCCCTAGACTTTGCAGTATATTCTCTCTTCACCAAGGAGAAAATGGAACATCTTCCAAGATGGAGACCATGCCTTGACAGTCTCATATTTTTGCTCAATGCTGAACACATAAAAGGTGTTCGGTAAATATTTGTTATGTGCCAATTGGTTCAAAGAGAATGTTTGCCTTGGAGTAGCTCCTCAAGATGAACATTCTCCTTTAGCCACAGGGTGGCCCTCTAAAGTTTCGGGAAGCAAGGAGTCTCAAAGACTATCATTCTATTCTCTTCAGTACCTAAAGCTGACCATTGTGAGATCTGACATCCTGATTACAGGGAACAGCAGGACATAGTGCTTTATAGCTGAAGCACTTAAGAAAGCCTTTAAAATCTACCATGACAATGGCATACAAGGTGACAAGAATGTATTAGACACGGCTTCCAAGAAAAAAGAGGGCTTGGAAAGAAGGTAGGGGCTCTTTAATAGAGGGAGTTGGGGGAAGGAAGATTGTTGGATACTAATTTGCTGTTTGAAAGAGGTTCCGGTGACAGAAGTCAACATCTGAAGAAGGGCCACACTTGAGAACTATAAGCGAGATGAGGAAGCCCAAAATATAGAAGCAGAACTGTAACACGTTCAATAGGATTTAGTGTTTTATTTATTGATTTGGTAATACTACTCTATTGCCCTGCTTGACTGGTGGAAGACAGACAGCTCTTGTGCTTGCAGTTTAATCCACTGAAAAGAAAGATACAAAGACCTAAAGCTGAATTGTCCTTTTGTATATTGGTGAAACTCTCAACGAGTTTTTTTTTTTTCTTAAAGACCACAAAAAACTCTTTGATTTGCCTCATCTGGGGCAATTCACTATTTGGATCCAGACAGCTCACAGATCTGGAGTAAACCAGTTCAAAGCATGTTATGTTTTCTAAATAGAAAAAAAAAAAGTGGGGTCAGAAAGACAGGTGCTCAGCTAGCAAATGTTTGCAATTTACAGTATTACATTAACAGTCATCGACAGTTCAAGCTTTCACCCCAAATTTGATAGTCATGGTTAATGAAAGATTACTCAAAATAAATGGAACCAAGTTCTAGCTTTCTGAGCTCATGAGGCAGCAAATTTCAAACACATCCCCAAGACTAACAAAGGTTTACTTCTCACTTTCACCTGGAAAACAATTTAACCTTTTTTTTAAAATAATTTTTATTGTGCTTTAAGTGAAAGTTTACAAATCAAGTCAGTCTGTCACATATAAGCTTATATACACCTTACTACATACTCCCACTTACTCTCCCCCTAATGAGTCAGCCCGCTCCCTCCTTCCAGTCACTCCTTTCGTGACAATTTTGCTAGTTTCTAACCCTCTCTACCCTCCTATCTCCCCTCCAGACAGGAGATGCCAACACAGTCTCAAGTGTCCACTCTTCGTCAGCATCTCTCTCCAACCCATTGTCCACTCCCTTCCATGTCTGATGAGTTGTCTTCGGGAATGGTTCCTGTCCTGGGCCAACAGAAGGTTTGGGGACCATGACCGCTGGGATTCCTCTAGTCTCAGTCAGACCATTAAGTCTGGTCTTTTTATGAGAATTTGGGGTCTGTATCCCACTGATCTCCTGCTCCCTCAGGGGTTCTCTGTTGTGCTCCCTGTCAGGGCAGTCATCGGTTGTGGCCGGGCACCATCCAGTTCTTCTGGCCTCAGGATGATGTAAGTCTCTGGTTCACGTGGCCCTTTCTGTCTCTTGGGATCATAGTTATCGTGTGACCTTGGTGTTCTTCATTCTCCTTTGATCCAGGTGGGTTGAGACCAATTGATGCATCTTAGATGGCCGCTTGTTGGCATTTAAGACCCCAGACGCCACGTTTCAAAGTGGGATGCAGAATGTTTTCATAATAGAATTATTTTGCCAATTGACTTAGAAGTCCCCTTAAGCCATAGTCCCCAAACCCCCGCCCTTGCTCCGCTGACCTTTGAAGCATTCAGTTTATCCCAGAAACTTCTTTGCTTTTGGTCCAGTCCAGTTGCTCTGACCTTCCGTGTATTGAGTATTGTCCTTCTCTTCACCTAAGGTAGTTCTTATCTACTAACTAATCAGTAAATAACCCTCTCTCACCCTCCCTCCCTCCCCCCCTCGTAACCACAAAAGTATGTGTTCTTCTCAGTTTATACTATTTCTCAAGATCTTATAATAGTGGTCTTATACAATATTTGTCCTTTTGCCTCTGACTAATTTCGCTCAGCATAATGCCTTCCAGGTTCCTCCATGTTATGAAATGTTTCACAGATTCGTCACTCTTCTTTATCGATGCGTAGTATTCCATTGTGTGAATATACCACAATTTATTTAACCATTCATCCATTGATGGACACCTTGGTTTCTTCCAGCTTTTTGCTATTGTAAACAGAGCTGCAATAAACATGGGTGTGCATATATCTGTTCGTGTAAAGGCTCTTATTTCTCTAGGGTATATTGCGAGGAGTGGGGTTTCTGGGTTGTATGGTAGTTCTATTTCTAACTTTTTAAGAAAACGCCAGATAGATTTCCAAAGTGGTTGTACCATTTTACACTCCCACCAGCAGTGTATAAGAGTTCCAATCTCTCCGCAGCCTCTCCAACATTTATTATTTTGTGTTTTTTGGATTAATGCCAGCCTTGTTGGAGTGAGATGGAATCTCATTGTAGTTTTAATTTGCATTTCTCTAATGGCTAATGATCGAGAGCATTTTCTCATGTATCTGTTAGCTGCCTGAATATCTTCTTTAGTGAAGTGTGTGTTCATATCCTTTGCCCACTTTTTGATTGGGTTGCTTGTCTTTTTGTGGTTGAGTTTTAACAGAATTATATAGATTTTAGAGATAAGGCACTGGTCGAGATGTCATAGCTGAAAATTCTTTCCCAATCTGTAGGTAGTCTTTTTACTCTTTTGGTGAAGTCTTTAGATGAGCATAGGTGTTTGATTTTTAGGAGCTCCCAGTTAACTGGTTTCTCTTCGTCATTTTTGGTAATGTTTTGTATTCTGTTTATGCCTTGTATTAGGCCTTCTAACGTCCCTATTTTTTCTTTCATGATCTTTATCGTTTTAGCCTTTATGTTTAGGTCTTTGATCCACTTGGAGTTAGTTTTTGTCCATGGTGTGAGGCATGGGTCCTGTTTTATTTTTTTGCAAATGGATATCCAGTTATGCCAGCACCATTTGTTAAAAAGACTATCTTTTCCCCAATTAACTGACACTAGGCCTTTGTCAAATATCAGCTGCTCATATGTGGATGGATTTATATCTGGGTTCTCAATTCTGTTCCATTGGTCTTTGTGCCTATTGTTGTACCAGTACCAGTCTGTTTTGACTACTGTGGCTGTAGAATAGTTCTAATCAGGTAGGGTGAGGCCTCCCACTTTCTTCTTCTTTTTCAGTAATGCGTTACTTATCCGAGGCTTCCTTCCCTTCCATATGAAGTTGGTGATTTGTTTCTCCATCACATTAAAAAATGTCATTGGGATTTGGATCGGAAGTGCATTGTATGTATAGATGGCTTTTGGTAGAATAGACATTTTTACTATGTTAAGTCTTCCTATCCATGAGCAAGCTATGTTTTTCCACTTACGTAGGTCCTTTTTAGTTTCTTGCACTAGTACTTTGTAGTTTTCTTTGTATAGGTCTTTTACATCTTTGGTAAGATTTATTCCTAAGTATTTTATCTTCTTGAGGGCTACTGTGAATGGTATTGATTTGGTGATTTCCTCTTCGATGTTTTTTTTGTTGATGTAGAGGAATCCAAGTGTTTTTGTATGTTTATCTTATAATCTGAGACTCTGCCAAACTCTTCTATTAGTTTCAGTAGTTTTCTGGAGGATTCCGTAGGGTTTTCTGTGTATAAAATCATGTCATCTGCAAATAGAGATAATTTTACTTCCTCCTTGCCAATCCGGATGCCCTTTATTTCTTTGTCAAGCCTAATTGCTCTGGCTAGGACCTCTAGCACAATGCTGAATAAGAGCGGTGAACAATTTAACCTTTTAATGTCCATTTTCTCATTGTGAAAACACACACCCAATTCCATGAGTTATCTTCCCTTTTATGTCAACTCTCTATCCTTTCCCTTTATTTTATCAAAACATCAGAGCCTTACTGAAAACAAAATCGCACTTGACAAATCAGGGCTTAAACTGGTTCATTCTGGTTGGAACCCCTGGTTTACAGTAGGAGAGCCCAAAAGGCACTCAACCCCTGAGGCCACAGTCTGGGGCCCAAGTCAGCACTGGAAGTTCCATCCCAACCTCTTCCACCAAAGCATTTCTCCAGGTTGCTAGTTTGCTATAAAACCCTTCCATGAATGTTATATTTTGAGAATCACTGTTACTTGGTACTATGGATTGAATTCTGTCCCCCAGAACTGTGTGTCAACTTGGCTAGGTCCTGATTTCCAGTACTGTGTGACTGTCCTCCATTTTATGATCTGATATAATTTTCCTATGTGTTATAAATCCTAACCTCTATGATGTTAATGAGGCAGGATTAGAAGTAGTCGTGTTAATGAGGCAGGATTCAATCAACAGGATTAGGTTGTATCTTGAGTCAATCTGTTTTGAGATACAAAAGAGAGAAACAAGCAGAGAGGAGAGGGACCTCACACCACCAAGAAAGATGAGCTGGGAGCAAAGTGTGTCCTTTGCACCTGGAGTCCCTGTGCTGAGAAGCTCCTAGACCAGGCCCCTCCACCAGGACTGACAGAGAGAGAAAGCCTTTTTCTGGAGCTGGTGCCCTGAATTCAGACTTCTAGCCTCCTAGACTATGATAGAATACATATCTGTTTGTTAAAGGCAACTACTTGTAGTATTTCTGTTTCAGCGGCACTAGATAACTAAGACAGAATTTGGTACCAGGAGCGGGGTGCCACTCTAACAGATACCTACAATGAGGAAGCAGTTTTGGAATTGAGTAATGGGCAGTAGCTGGAAGAGCTTTAAAGTGCATAACAGTGAAAGCCTAGATTGCCTTGAAGAGACCATTGGTGGAATTATGGACTTTAAAGACAATTCTGGTGAGGGCTAAGAAGGAACTGAGGAGAGCTGTAACACCACAGATGACACAGATAGTGAGAAGCAGCAGCGGAGGAACAGCAACAGCAGAACCAGTAGACTGGC
Source organism: Elephas maximus indicus (assembly GCF_024166365.1). NCBI lineage: Eukaryota > Metazoa > Chordata > Mammalia > Proboscidea > Elephantidae > Elephas > Elephas maximus. The sequence goes on along the minus strand of NC_064846.1, from coordinate 49,556,018 downwards.
ACAAGACAGCACAGGAGCTGACCCATGGAGAAGAGAGATTTCCAGCTGAGGTTTTTTTGTGGTGCCTCCAGGTACTTATTGGTAGAGCTAAAGAGCTTTGGAACACTTGCCCGAGCAGGCAGACACTGGGCCAGCCCAAGAGGTCCAAGGGGCTGAGGGCTCGAGGGGCCAAGAGGCCAAGGAACCAGGAAGCAGAAGCTGAAGAGACAAGGAGCACAGGAAGGAGAACTGCCTCAGTCTAAAAGTGTAGGGCCACAACCTCTGGGGTCTCCAGGGATGGGACAATGGCCTGCTGGATCTCAAAGGTGGGGACAAGGCCTCTTCGGTTTCAAAGAGTCAGATTTTCACCAACTCAGTTCTGGAGTGTGGGGCTGCCATTCATGAATGTCAGCAGAATGGGGCCTGACCTGATGCCCAAAGCTGAGGAGGTGAGGCTGCCATGACCAAGGGACAGAAGAATGGGGCCTGCAAGGGCCAATGGGGTATGGTCACGACTCAGATGGACTAGGAGAATGGGGTTGCCCAAATCCAAGAGTGCAGAGTTGCTGTCCCAGTGGGCCTGGAAGGTGCAGCTGAAGCCCAAGGCTGAGGGACCTTCACCCAGAATCCACAGAATGTGGCCAATACCCAGAGTATGGAGGGCAGGGCCATTGCTTAGATGGCGTCAGGGAACAGAGGATTATTTTCAAGTCTTGAGAGCTAATGTAATGTGTTCTGCTGGTTTTTTTTTTTTACTTGATTGTGTGGTTGTCCTTCATTTTATGATCTGATGTAATTTTCCTATGTGTTGTAAATTCTAACCTCTATGATGTTAATGAGGCAGCATTAGAGGCAGTTTTGTTAGTGAGGCAGGGCACACTCTAGAGGATTAGGTTGTATCTTGAGATATAAAAGGGAAAAGCAAGCAGAGAAAAGAGGGACCTCATACCACCAAGAAAGAAGGGCCAGGAGTGGAGCGCATCCTTTGGACTCAGGATCCCTGTGCTTAGAAGCTCTTGACCAGGAGAAGATTGATGACAAGGACCTTCCCCTAGAAATAACAAAGAGAGAAAGCCTTCCCCTGGAGCTGGTGCCCTCAATTCAGACTTGTAGCCTTCTAGACTATGAGAGAATACATTTCTGTTTGTTAAAGCTATCCACTTGTGGTATTTCTGTTACAGCAGCACTAGATAACTAAGACGCTTGGTGTAAAGAATTATAATGGTGGTGATGCTAATGTTAGTGAAATAGCATGATTACAGGAGGAAAAAGCTTGGGGGGGGTGGAACTGTCATACTGCAATGTCTGAGCAGGAGGTTGTTAAAGCAATCAAAGCAATTAGCAACTGGAAAGCTCTCAGCCCTGATTTCTTGCAGATTTTTTGGTTTGAGTTGCTCAAGATAGCACACGGAGTTAGTGTAAAATGCTCTGTAGGAACACCCAGTGAGCCAGCCAATACACTTGGTTTGTATGGCACCTCGAAGGAACTGCCTTTCTCAGCACACTTTCTTGCCTGACAAAAACAGATCACCTACCATCCTTGAAAAGAATGGCATCCATTTTGGTACTTTGAGAGTAATAATACCACTAGAAATACTGAAAGACTGTTCAGAATGACCAAAGAGTTGTAATGACCAGGTGATTTGAGATTTAGGCCAACAGAAAAAAGCTTGGGTAGGAGTTAGATGGTCCATAGAAAAGATTATATCCATCATGTGCCAAATCTTTCTTCACCAGGAAGAAAGTACTGGATTACAAGGCATGCAACGTGGATGCTCCTCTGGTAGATAAAAAAAAAGAGTTTTGGATTTCAGCTGCAGGTATTAGTGACTTTATTAGGAAAGAAAGCAAGTGAGCTGCTTCAGGACTAGGGCATAAACACATTCAGTTACCCTGGTTTCTTGGCCAGGATAAACATAGGCATAAGTCAAACAAAATGTTAAATGCCACCTCTGGCTTGGTGTCTTTGATTGGAGAAATGGAGCAACTCTGGCAGTTTGTTTGAGATAAGCTCAAAATTAAATGGAGGTGTGGGGGTTGGAAGTCAAACAGCCTTAGACCAAATTACTCAGATTTTTAATTTCTGGGTAACAAAAACACTAAGGCGAAACCTCAATCTGATTATTACCAGCTAGAGGTAATGTTATTTGAACTGTATCAGGAGCTCTCTTGCACTATGACAAGGCACTGAATTAAGAAGTGATGGATAGTTGTTCCCCTATTTCAGTCCTCCCATTCCTCACTAAGTGATAGAGCTCTGACATTTTAGCTAGGCACATAACAGCCCAGAATAAAGACTACAATTTTTTACATCACTTTCAGATGAGTATAAACTTGGGACTTAGTTTTGGCAAAGGGGATGTAAACAAAACTGATTTCATGTGATTTCTACGAAGTAACTTTAAATGGAGAGGCTCTTTTCTCTTAGTCTCTCATCCTGCTGGTTGAAATACAGATATGATGTCTGGAGCTAGAGCAACCATTTGGACCACGAACTGGAAATCATATGTTGAGAATGGTGGAGCAACAAGACTGAAGGAGCCTAGGTCCCCAGTGACCCTGGAGCTTCCATACAAGCCCTCAAGGAAGCATCCATTTCAGGAGGTAGCATTTGATCAAGAACTGATGGTACTGAAGGAAGAAGTCCAAGCTGCTCTGAAGGCATTGGCAAAAAACAAGGCTCCAGGAACTGACGGAATACCAGTGGAGATGTTTCAACAAACGGATGTAACATTGGAAGTGCTCACTAGTCTATGCAAAGAAATTTGAGAGACAGCTACCTGGCCAACTATCTGGAAGAGACTAATATTTGTGCCCATGCCAAAGAAAGGTGATCCAACAGAATGCGGAAATTATTGAACAGTATCGTTAATATCCCGTGCAAGTAAAATTTTGCTGAAGATCATTCAAAAATGGTTGCAGCAGTACATTGACAGGGAACTGCCAGAAATTCAAGCTGGATTCAGAAGGGGGCATGAAACAAGGGCTATCACTGCTGATGTTAGATGTATCTTGGCTGAAAGCAGAGAATACCAGAAAGATGTTTACCTATGTTTTATTTACTGTGCAAAGGCATTCGACTGTGTGGATCATAACAAATTATGGAAAACATTGCAAAAAATGGGAATTCTGGAATACTTAACTGTGCTCATGAGGTACCTCTACATAGACCAAGAGGCAGTCATTCAAACAGAACAAGGGGATACTGCGTGATTTCTAAAATCAGGAAAGGTGTGCATCAGGGGTGTATCCTTTCACCATACCTATTCAATCTGTATGCTGAGCAAATAATTTGAGAAGCTGGACTGTATGAAGAAGAACAGGTCATCAGGATTGGAGGAAGACTCATTAACAACGTGCAATATGCAGATGACACAATTTTGCCTACTGAAAGTGAAGAGGACTTGAAGCACTTACTGATGAAGATCAAAGACCACAGCCTTCAGTATGAATTGCACCTCAACATAAAGAAAACAAAAATCCCCACAACCAGACCAATAAGCAACATCACGATAACTGGAGAAAAGATTGAGGTTGTCAAGGATTTCATTTTACTTGGATACACAATCAACGCCCATGGAAGCAGCAGTCAGTAAATAAGAAGATGCATTGCACTGGGCAAATTTGCTGCTAAAGATCCCTTTTTTATTATTTATCTTTTAATTTATTGTGCTTTAAGTGAAAGTTTACTAATCAAGTCAGTCTCTCATACAAAAACTTACACACACCTGGTACATACTCCTAGCTGCTCTCCCCCTAAGGAGACAGCACACTCCTCCTCTCCACCCTGTATTCCCCATGCCCATTCAACCAGCTCCTGTCCCCCTCTGCCTTCTCATCTCACCTCCAGAAAGGAGCTGCCCATATAATCTCATGTGTCTACTTGGGTCAAGAAGCTTACTTCTCACCAGTATTATTTTCTATCCCATTGTCCAGTCCAATCCGTGTCTGAAGAGTTCGCTTCGGGAATGGTTCCTGTCCTGGGCCAACAGAAGGTCTGGAAGCCATGACCACCGGGGTCCTTCTAGTCTCAGTCAGACCATTAACTCTGGTCTTTTTACGAGAATTTGGGGTCTGCATCCCACTACCTTTCTGCTCCCTCAGGGGTTCTCTGTTATGTTCCCTGTCAGGGCAGTCATCAGTTGTAGCCAGGCAACATCTGGTTCTTCTGGTCTCAGGCTGATGTAGCCTCTGGTTTACGTGGCCCTTTCTGTCTACTGGGCTCATAATTACCTCGTGTCTTTGGTGTTCTTCATTCTCCTTTGCTCCACGTGGGTTAATACCAATTGATGCATCTTAAATGGCCGCTTGCTAGCACTGAAGACCCCAAATGCCACTCATCAAAGTGGGATGCAGAACGTTTTCTTAATACATTTTGTTATGCCAATTGACCTAGATGTCCCCTGAAACCATGGTCCCCACACCCCTGTCTGGCCTTTGAAGCGTTCAGTTGTATTCAGGAAACTTCTGCAAAAGACCTCTTTAAAGTGTTAAAAAACAAGGATGTCACTTTAAGGAATAAGGTGCACCTGGCCCAAGCCATTGTGTTTTCAATCGCCTCATATGCAAGTGAAAGCTGGACAATGAATTGATGCCTTTGAATTATGGTGTCTTCAAAGAATATTGACTATATCATTGAGGGCCAGAAGAACAAACAAATCTGTCTTCGAAGAATTACAGCCAAAATGCTCCTTAGAAGCATGGATGGCAAGACTTCATTTCACATACTTTGGACATGTTATCAGGAGGGACCAATCCCTGGAGAAGGACATTATGTTTGGTAAAGTAGATAGAGGGTTAGTGAAAAAGAGGAAGGCCCTCAACAAGATGGATTGACACAGTGGCTGCAATAACGGGCTCAAATGTCGCAACGGTTGTGAGGCAGGCGTAGGGATGGGGCAGTGTTTCGTTCTGTTGTATATAAGGTCACTACCAGTTAGTACTGACTTGACAGCACCTAAGAACAACAATTGAGGCAAACTCTTCTGAGTGCTCCATGTGATACACTATGAATTAGGAAATTTTTCACTCTGGCTGGTGAAAACAGGCACTATTCCCAGCCCTGTGTGATCTCCAAGGTTTGTTTCTTCTCCTTCTTTTGGGTGGTTCTTCTCTCAGTCTAGGTTAGTTTCCTCATACATATGTGCTGATCAGTAGTCAGTGAAGATTTAAGGGGGTTCCTCTGAGATCTCTGGAGTTCCCTCTATGAGTGGGTGTCTCTTCTCCATTGCTCTATCCTTCAAATTCTAGCTACCTTGGTCTCCCCAGACTCCTAGCTCCACCTCGTCATCACAAAAAGTCTGTCAGACTCTGTTTGGATTCTCACTCCCTGTGTCACTACCTGGAAACCCTGTCTAGACTGTAACCTGGGGCAATCATAGGGCTCTCCTCCTTTGTTTCCCATCTCTCAGGGGGTCAGTGTTCTTTGTTGCCTGGTGTCCAGTGTCTGAAAGCCACTGTTTTCACTTGGTCTGTGTTTTTCACTTGTTTCGGGCAGGAGGATAAATCCAGTCCCTGTTACTCCATCTTGGCCAGAAGTGGGAATTTTTATATCAGAGAGAAATAAATGATTATGTTGTTTAAGCCACTGTTATTTTGGGTTTTCTGTCATTTGCAGCCAATTCTAACAAATACTTAATCTATTTAGAATAACTTCTGATTTTAATATAGAGAAGCTAAGATCTTTAGAACAGCCAGAGACTTAAACAGCATCTGAGTAAGGTCAAATACCTGGAAGAAAACCGAAAACCCTGTCATTTCCATGAAAAGTGTAGTGCTTAAGCAGCCAAATCAATTCCAGCTGGTGCCAGTTGACTACAGTACATTTTTTAATTGAGTGTAATTAATTTTCATTTATGGAGACAGTGGTTCCAAGTGGACAGAAATTTATTTAACAAACTTTTCTTGAGCACCTACTGTAGCCTAGGCACTTGGCTAAGTTCTGGGGATACAGGTATGTATAGACTGGAGCATAGTCCTCCACCAGCAGTTCATAATTTAGATAAGGAACTCTTAAGGCCCCTTGTCATGTAAAAAGCTCAAGAATTTGGCTAAGAGGCTTAGTGCCAGCTTATTTTTTTAAAATAAATTTCACTTTTTTCTCTTTTAATTAGGGATAATGCCTTTTCAACTCCTGACTCTGCAGTGAACCAAGTAATTTATACTTTCAGCATAAAGAAGTTTCTCCTGGAATAGGATATTCACACAAACTCAGTGTTTTACTGGTATGATTGCAATAGAGAAATGTGTTAGACTTCACCCTAACCAAATGATTAAGCTTAACTTTGCCAATAATGGGAAAAACGATATCATGTTCCTCCTGAGGTGAGGCACTGAGGACATAATACTGTAGTCAACAAAAGGTTTAAACTGAAAATACTTATAAGCAAGTATTTAATAAACCCTAATTTTGTTAATGGAGGAACATTCTGTAAAACTGCCCTGGACGCTTCAAAAATGTCAATGTAATAAAAGACAAAAAGAAGAAGAAGATGGGGACTGGGGAACTGTTCTAGATTATAGGAGACCGAAAAGACTAACAACTAAATACAATACATAATCCTTTATTGGGTTATGAATCAAAAGAACAAAGCTATAAAGACATTATTGGGACAACTGGGGAAGTCTGAAAACAGACTTTTTACTTGTATATTGTATCAATGTTATATTTCTTGAGTGCGATGACTGTATTGTAGTTACACAAGAGAGTGCCCTTCTTCTTAGGAGATTCATACTCAAGTATTCAGGGGTAAAGAATCAGTCTTTAGTGAGTTAGTCAACTAACTCTTGAAACATTCAGAAAAATTAGAGAGAGAGAGAGAAAGGAAATGTGAGGAAGCATTTAAAGACTGGTGAATCCAAGAGAAGGACATATGGCTGTTCATTGCACTACTCTTGCAACTTTTCTGAAGTTTTGAATTTCTTCCAAATAAAGAGTTGGCAGGTAAATGAAGCTTGCAAAAAGTAAAAAAAAAGAAAGAAAGAAAAAAACTCTAATCCCTATTATAGGTGCTAGCTTTAGCTTTACTGAGAGGTTTCATGAGGGGCAAGACATGGACTTACAGGCAGCAACCAGAAGCTCCTTCGATTCTCTGGGCTTTTCCTTAATTTGAACCACTTTCTGGATTATCCTAACCCATTGCCTGGTGCTTGCTTCACCCTCCCTTTTTCAGTTATCAAAACCAGGATCCCTGAGCAATTGTTGTTGTTAACTGCTGTAGAGTAGGCCCTGATTCATGTACAGTGAAACAAAATGCTGCCTGGTCCTGCGCCACCTCCATAATTGGCTCAGGATTGGACCACTGTGCTCCATAGGGTTTTCCCTGGCAGATTTTCAGAAGTAGATCACCGGACCTTTCTTCCTAGTCTGTCTTAGTCTGTATGCTCTTCTGAAACCTGTTCAGCATCTGGGAACCCAGGTCTCCAGTGTGGGAGGCAAGAATTCTACTACTCAACCACCAAGGGTTCCTCCCTGAACAGGGCCCATACTTTAATTCTCACTGAATTTATATAAACTCAGGAAAGTGATGGACTCAAAGTTAGAATTCTGCTTCCAGTGGTATGCTGGAGCTGGCTTGCACTTGCTTGCCTGGGAGAGCTGGAACCAGACAGGACTGCCTTGTTTTTCTGGGTCTCACAAGTTTTCCACCTTTGATAGGGTGTAGTCTTACCACTTTTCTATTGCTCTTTAATAGTGGAAAATATTTGAGTTTTCCTTCTCTGACAAGTTTCCACCTTACACAGGTTCCGGCTTTCACAAGTTTTACTGTACATTGGTAGTTTGAAATCAATCACAGTGGGACTATGTATACAAGGGATATCTGCAAATGCTTCAACTCAAGGCCCCTCTCTCCTAAGAGCGGGTTGTAAACATTTACCAGCATACCACTGACTTCAACCCTTACCCTGTGAGGGGTGATCTGAAGACACTGTGTTTTTCAGTCTTTCTAAAGGACCCTAAAGCTCTCCGAAGTTTGCTAAAAAACTATCTCATAGAAACCTTCCTGGTGGCCTTTATTTAGCCCAAAAGAGTAGGCCTTGACTAAACTGAAGATGTGGCTAAGAAAAAGGCAGTCTACAGTAGAAAGAAAAAAAATGTTGGTTCTGCCCTCATATTCAAAAAAAGGCTTCTCAGTGGATGACAATTTAATGAAGTGGAAAAGAGTGTTGGACCAGGAGACAAACAGCTCTGTCACTTAGTAGATGTATAAACTTTAAGCAAGGCACTTAACGTCTCTGAGCCACAATTTTCTCATCTGCAAAATGGAAGTACGATTGGTAGTATCCAGTCTCATAGGATTGTTATTAGGTAGTATGGGATTCTTATACCTATATTCTCAAGTTGAGACAATCATATAATCATAAGAGCTAACACTTAATGAATGCTTTCTAGAAGACAAGCATTGTACTAATTTATTTAGACATATAATCTCACTTATTCCACACACAATTTTATGAGTTTGGAATTATTAATTACTCCCTTGATCTTGGTACTGTGACCAAAATAGCGTCATGCATGCCTACAGTAGGTTTGTTATATCGTGAATTAATGAATTTAGTCTGTATAACAACCCTATGAGCAAGCAAGGTAAGTGCTTATAGCCTTAACTAAGCCCCAAATAAAAATCCAAAAGCCAAACCCATTGCCACTGAGTCGATTCCAACTCATAGCAACCCTATAGGACAGAGTAGAACTACCCCATAGAGTTTCCAAGGAGCACCTGGTAGATTCAAACCACTGACCGCTCTTTAACCACTACACCACCAGGGTTTCTGAATAAAAAAAAAAAAACCACTTTTTTTTCCCCAAATAGTGTCTTGCTAATAAGCAGAAGAGCAGGGAGTAGAACTAAGTCCTCTGAACTCCCAGTTTAGTGCTCTGATACCTGTGTGACTTTGGTCATGACACTACCCATTTTCTAGTCTTAGCTTCTTCATCTGCAAAAGAAAGGGGTTGAATTTGAAGATCACAAAGGGCCTTCTAACTCAAATATGTCTTGAGTCTGGGGTGACCAGTTCATCATAGTTTGTCCGGAAATTTCCCAGTTTTAGCACAGAAAGTCCCATTTCCTGGGAAACTCCCCCTCCGTCCTGGGCAAACTGGGACAGTCGGTATCCCTACTTGAGTTTGCCCTCTCATTCACAGAACACAGAGCCAGGCCTCTCTCCAAGAAGACCTGCCCGGCTCCAGTTACCTTCTGCCCTCAGCTCTCATTAGCACTTTATTAACTAATACTTTCTCAGTCTCGTTTGTGGGCTCCTATTCCTTTGCCTGTCCAAGATTTTTCTCGTAATCCTACCTTCTGGTGATAATCATTGATAACTTTTTGGTGTATGTCCTTTCAGTCTTTTAGATAAAAAATCGGGCCAGAATTATAATTTATTATCATTACAAAATCATGATCATATTGTATAAATACTTGTTTTCCATATTTTTCACTTAACATCATAAGCGTTTCCCCAAGTCATTAAATATTCTTCAAAGAAGCATCATTTTAATGGCTATATGATATTCCCCTGCAAGGGACATACCACACTTCTTTATTTAACCATTCCCCTGTTTTAAGATATTTAGGCTTTTCTCATTTTTTTTTACTATTATAAATAAGGCTCATATGAATATCCTCAACATAAACCTTTCTTTATTGCTTTGATTATTCCCTTTACTAAAATTCATAAGAGTAGAATTACTGGGTCAAACGCTATAAACATTTTTAAGGCTATTGATGCATATAGCCAGAGTACAGAGAGGATTAATTGGGAAGGGAATTTTCCAGTATTATTTTTCAGAGATACATTTGGAAATGGTTTGAGCAATATCTGGATGGTTATGGAGCTTCATTTAACAAATGGCTCTGTGGAGAGATTAAGTTACTTGGGAAACCATTTTAAAGCTAAACTATAAGAATGCGAACAAAATTGTTAATGAAATATTAATCAATGTGTATTGTACTGTTTACTGTAGATGACATTTTAAATTTAGATAAAAAAGATGACACAGCAGAAGTCCCTTTTATAATCATTGTGTAGAGTATATGTATGCCCATTATGTCATATGGCTTAATTTTATAATTTAGAATTATTATAGTACTACTGTTAACTAATAGGACAATTGTTTGTTATATTTTTTAAATAATTTTTATTGTGCTTTAAGTGAAAGTTTACAAATCAAGTCATTCTCTCACACAAAAACTTATATACACCTTGCTACATACTCCCAATTACTCTCCTCCTAATGAGACAGCCCGCACTCTCCCTCCACTCTCTCTTTTATTAGTTATATTTTTAATTTATTTGATTCAGTGTCCTTGATCTGAAACACATCTCCAATTATAACATTGTTCTTCAGGAAGTGGGCTTCTTTGGATGTCACTTCCAGGATTGTATTTACAGTAAAAAGCAGGCAACTCTTTTTTTTTGTTTTTGTTTTTTTTAAATAATTTTTATTGAGCTTTAAGTGAACGTTTACAAATCAAGTCAGTCTGTCACATATAAGCTTATATACACCTTACTCCATACTCCCACTTATAGTCTCTCCTTTGGTGACAATTTTGCCAGTTTCTAACCCTCTCTACCCTCCTATCTCCCCTCCAGACAGGAGATGCCAACACAGTCTCAAGTGTCCACCTGATACAAGTAGCTCACTCTTCATCAGCATCTCTCTCCAACCCATTGTCCACTCCCTTCCATGTCTGATGAGTTGTCTTCGGGAATGGTTCCTGTCCTGGGCCAACAGAAGGTTTGGGGACCATGACCACTGGGATTCCTCTAGTCTCAGTTAGACCATTAAGTCTGGTCTTTTTATGAGAATTTGGGGTCTGCATCCCACTGATCTCCTGCTCCTTCAGGGGTTCTCTGTTGTGCTCCCTGCCAGGGCAGTCATCGGTTGTGGCCAGGCACCATCTAGTTCTTCTGGTCTCAGGATGATGTAAGTCTCTGGTTCATGTGGCCCTTTCTGTCTCTTGGGCTTATAGTTATCGTGTGACCTTGGTGTTTTTCATTCTCCTTTGATCCAGGTGGGTTGAGACCAATTGATGCATCTTAGATGGCCGCTTGTTAGCATTTAAGACCCCAGACACCACATTTCACAGTGGGATGCAGAATGTTTTCATAATAGAATTATTTTGCCAATTGACTTAGAAGTCCCCTTAAGCCATAGTCCCCAAACCCCCGCCCTTGCTCTGCTGACCTTTGAAGCATTACAGTTTATCCCGGAAACTTCTTTGAAAAAGCAGGCAACTCTTATACTCTCATTCCTTCCTCCTGCCACTGGCCACCAAACCAAACCCAAACCCATTACCATCGAGTTGATTCCGACTCATAGCGACCCTATAGGACGGAGTAGAAGTGCCCCATAGGGTTTCCAAGGAGCAGCTGGTGGATTCAAACTGCCGACCTTTTGGTCAGCAGCCAAATGCTTTAACGACTGCGCCACTAGGGCTCCCTGCTGTCCAGTAGAAGGGCAAAAATATTCTGAGGTAGCTCACAGTGTATCTCCATCCTCCAAAGGGAACAACGTGGTTTCCCACAGAGACTGTACACTTATCACTGTTTTCCTTCTTGATCTGTTTCCTGCTAAGGGTATTTCTATAGCACCCAGATGCTACCCTTGAAAAATGAAGTCACTCCTTAGAAGAATGTCAGCTTTTTAAGGGAAAAAAGGCCATCTCCTCTTGCTTCTTGTATTTTCCTTTATAGATCAAGAGAAATTAAAACCAAATCAGTTGCTGTCAAGTCAGTTCTGACTCATGGAGACCCCATGTGTTACAGAGTAGAACGGAGCTCCATATGGTTTTATTGGCTGTAATCTTTACAAAAGCAGATCGCCAGGCCATTCTTCCATGATGCCTCTGGATGGATTTGAACTGCCAACCTTTCGGTTAGTAGCAGAAAGCAAACCATTTGTACCACCCAGGAACCTTAGATCAAGAGAAAGAGATAAAAATTTAAAGGTGGAGTGACAGAAGCTATTATTCTATCTGTGACCACTGAAAACTAGAATATATGCAGCAATCAAGACAAAATTTCCAGGACACACCTATACGACAAAGCAAATTTGTGTATAAAAGCAAGAGAAACAAACCCCTCAAAATCACTGCAGTAAGAGGCCTCAGTTCAACTCACTATTAGTCTTTGCCCTTCACCAGTGGTCTCAAACTCCTGGCTTACTCTTGCTTTCACACCATGGAAAACAACTTTCACTTCAATAACTCTGGCTAAGCAGCAAATTAGCTTTATTCACTTTATCCCTGTGTTTCAGGCTCTAAGTGTGTGGCCTGTGGTTGCCAGCAACACTCTAGTGTTTTGGGAGGCACTGTTATAGTACAGTGGTTGAGGTTGTATATGTTGGAGCCAGACAGGTCTGGGTTTAAATCCAAGTTTCTCCACTTTCCAGCTATGTGATCCTTTGTTTCCTCATATAAAGAAAAATGGAGAGGATAATACTACTTACTCTCCTGAGACTGTAGTAAGAATTAAATGAGATAATCCATGCATAGTGAAGCCTTTAGCAAAATGCCTGGCATAAGGTAAGTACTTAATTAATGGCAACTATTTAGTTGAAAAATATATATATATATATATATATATTTTATTTAGGAAGCTCTGGTGGTGCAACAGTTAAGCACTCGGCTATTAACCGAAAGGTCGGTGGTTCAAACCCACCAGCTGAACTACAGGAGAAGAGACCTGGTGATCTGCTCTTACAAAGATCATAGCCTAGGAAACCCTATGGGGCAGTTCTGCTCTGTCATATAGGGTTGCTATGAGTTGGAATCAACTTTGTGGCACACAGTAGCATTACTATTATTAGGAGTCCCTAAGTGGCACAAATGGTTACTAACTGAAAGGTTGGCGTTCTGAGTCCACCCAGCGGTGCCCCAGAAGAAAGGTCTGGCAATCTACTTCAGAAAGATCACAGCCATTGAAAACCCTATGGAGCGCATTTCCACTGTGACACACATGGGGTCACCATGAATCGGACTCCACTTGAAGGTAACTGGCTGCTACAATTATTAGTCATTTGAGTCTCTGATACTTTATCTTAGATTGTAGAGGGGCAACCTGCTCTTTGGACCTCTGCTAACCACTCACCCTGCCCATGATTGGGCTGAATGCTGAAATCTGCTTAAGACCAAAACTGGTAACCTGGCTTGAAATGTATATTCCAAATTACCATCCCAACCTGCTAACTCTAAAATGGCTCATGGGTTATATTCTAACCTCCATTTGGGCCTTTGGCCTCTACCCAACCACCTGGGTCTGCTAGGACAACTGATGTAGATCTTCTCAGGTAGATCAGCCCCAACCTGACACTGTACACGTCCAGGTTATGCTAAGTATCCTACAGATCAAGTGAAGTTTTGCTTTTTGATGACAACAGAGGAGTCATTGTAGATTCTTAAAGAGAGAAATGATGAGAGGAAAGCAGTCAGAAATTTAATGCCAAAAGTGATCATTATGCTTTTAGTAGATTAAACTGGCAAGAATGTGCAGGAACTATTGAACTTGACTGGTATACTACCTGGCATAGTATCATGCAGTTGCTTGCTTAACAAATGGTTTTTTATCAAAGCTTGCCCTGTGGGTAGATTATAGGCTATGTAACTTGATGGCTGTTCTATATAGTTCCCCATTGTACCCATTCACTGAGGCCACCAAAATAACTAATGCCATTTATTCAGCATGTACTCTATTTCAAGGCATTGCATTAAACACTTAGCATTTATATTTAATTTGTTCATGACTAGCAGTCCTGTGACATATGTACTATTATTATATCCATTTTAAATTTGAGGAAACTGAGGCTTACGAGGGTTAACTGCCCAGGGTAACATATTTAGCATGGGAAAACCAGACCAGACTTTAAAACCCAAGTTTCATGTCAAAATTCTATTTTTACCACTACTTTAAATAGGGTGGTGCCACTGAATAACACGATCAGATGCTAACTGAAAAGGTTAGCAGTCTGAGTCCACCCAGACAGAAGCTCCCTGGAAGAAAGGCCTGGTGATCTACTTAAAAAAAATAAAATCAGCTATTGAAAATTCTATGGAGCATAGCTCTATTCTGACACACATGGGGTCGCCATGAGTTAGAATTAACTCTACAGAAACTGGGTATATAAATAATGATTTACTATTAAGCAAAAGTAAGCCTAAGAGGGTGTAACAAGTTAAGATTTTAAAGTCTTTTAGATTGTCAGTGTAAATTAATATCACTAGTTGAGAGCAGATTTTGACAGGGGAATTGTATGCTGTATGTAAGTGTATGTATGAGGGGGAGATGCAGGCAGGAGGGTGGTTGTGAAGGGCACCAAAGCAATCAATCCCTTAAGGGACAAAGGAGAGGAGGGTGGGAAGTGCTAGACAGAAATATGAAAGTTACATTTTTTCCTTTGGATTCCCTATTAATGAACAGAGCAATGCACCACGACACAAATAAAAGACCATTAGGGTGGTAGAAAGAGATGCATGGGCTTGAGGGCCAGAGAAATCTGCCTTTGAATTTCAGTTCCGCCACTTACATGCTGTGGAAACTTGGCATATCACTTAACCTCTCTAAATCTTTGTTTCCTCATGTGTAAAATGTGGTTTAAAGTACCTACTCCTCAGGTTGTTGTTGTTAGGTGCTGTGGAGTCAATTCCGACTCATAGCAACCCCATGTGACAGAGTAGAGCTGCCCCCACAGGGTTTTCTAAGCTGTAATCTTTATGGGAACAAACTGCCAGGTCTTTCTCCTGTGGAGCCACTGGGTGGGTTCAAACCACCAACCTTTTGGTTAGCAGTCAAGCACTTAACCATTTTCGATACCAGTGTACCTTAAGGCTACAGCAAAAATTAAATGAGACAGGGCGAGGAAAATGTTCTAGAATTAGACAGTGGTGATAGTTGTGCAACCTTATGAGTATACTAAAAACCACTAAACTGTACTTTCAAAAATGGTGAATTTTGTGGTATGTTAATTATATCTCAATTTAAAAAATTAGAGACCACATATGTAAAATATCTAGCACAATGCCTGGCACAGAGTAGATACTTTAGAAATGACAACAATCTATTACTGTGATTATTATACTACTCTCATTGTTATGTGTTATTGTCACTTTTATAAGGATGATGATGATGAAAAAAATGAGGATCGATCCCTGTATCTCAGTAAGAAAAATACGTCTCTGTGAGCACATTAGTCATGAGGAGGACATGAGCAGGAGGTTTCTGGATACATTTAGATCACAGATGGGATTACTGGGCCAGGAGCTCATTTGGCATCTACAGGAGGCTCAAGGGACTCAAGCAGCTGGGTCACCATTCCAGAATGAATTACAACTTCCCCCTTGGGCTCTATCAACACTTCTTTCAGGAGCCTTGGATTTCTGTGAGCCCAGATGGATATTAGGGGATCTTTGACAAATCATAGTAGAATTGCCAAAAGCTACCTATAGCCCAATTGGTTCGAAAATCAGGGTGGTCTCCCTGTCATTTATGTATTCATTAAGCACTAACTTGAAGGCCTAAAAACAAGACTCAAAAACAAAAACAAAACAAAACACATATTTAAGAAATTTAGAAACTAAGTTAATTTTTAGAAGAACTTTGAGTTGATGGCAAGTTCAAACTCAAAGGAAAAAATGTTGATTTGAAAATAAAGTTGTATTAACATAATTCCTTCTGATGTCCATGGTTTGCGTATTGTGGATTAAAAAAAATTTTTTGGTTATTTATGTAAGCTCAATTTAAATTTTTCCTCACACTTGGGCAGGTCCCATCTGACAATTTACAGGCAGGCTGACCCATTTGCAAAGCCGGTTGGTTACTGCATATGGGCTGAACCACAAGTGAACAGGAGTGTAGGTTTTGGATGGTCAAGGACTAGAAACATACGGGTTTTATTTAATACTATTTCTAAGTCAGGGTCCAAGCTGTGGACATTTTGTTAGGAGTGAGTGGTGAAGGGGAGAAGGGAAAGGCTAGCCATCATTTACTGCCACACTTGGCAGTAGTTAATGGCATGAAAATGATTAAAAAAAAAAAAAACTAGACATTCCATTTTCAATGGAAAAAAGAAACTTGGTTCAAAGAGTTTATTTGGTTATTACCTCATTTTCATCAAAATGCTGCCAAATCACACTATTAGAATGATCAGCAACACCTAATGGATGTTTTGAATGTCTACAAGTTTTCTAATAAAATGTGGGATATATGCTTTTTCTAATGGCTTTCCCTGAGGAAGCAGATTCTCAGGGTAATATAAATGCCACTTGCAAATTTGTAAAGATGGTGGTAGGAGTTAACAAGTGTACAAAGTTGCTCAGAGTTCAAGAGGGCTGAAAATGAAGTTAAACCAGTACCGTGAGAAAACTGAACTTATGTTACTTACTCTGTCAAACCCAACAGATAAGCTCTGTTCACGCTAACATTTTGGCCACAGTCCCACTTCTCTCCCTTAACTGGGAGAGAAGGTATTGGGATGATTAACGGATGAGAACTGCTGCTTCCCCCCTCCCCCAGCTTCTATGGTCCCATCATTTATGGAGAGGGGAGTGAAAATGGCTAGGGTGTAACTCCCTCCTGGATGTCCATTCCCAAGAGCCTCAAATATCCCCATTCCCTAAATCAAGCTCTTTCAAACCTTTCTCTCCTCTAAGGCCCTACTCCAGGCTTATGCCCTCATCAACTACTCCTGCCACAGTGAACTGTTTTTTCTGGCTTGTGACTTGGGTATGTACTCTGTGATTGATAAGGCCCTATTTATGGGAGGACCAAGACAAACTGAACATTAATCCTGTTATCAGGTGGCTCATAGTTCACTAGGGAAAAGTAATAATAATAACAATAGCAATAACATCAATGGTAGGAGTTGTAGTGGTGGTGACGACCATTTATTGAATGCTTATAGTATGTTAAGCATAATGTATGTAACATAATGTATGTACCTTTACATACATTATCTCATTTAAGTCTCAAAACAAATATTATTGATCGATTTGATTCATTCATGCATCTATTCATTCAACAAAACCAATCAAACCAAGTCCCTCTCCTCTTAGAGCAAAGAACATTGAGAACTTCTGTCCGCTGAGATAGGAGGAGAATCAAAGGAGTAGTATCCTGGATGTCAAGAAAGTTTTTCAATAAAGAGGGTGTGAAAAGTGATCTTGAATGCTAACGGTAGTTTAAGTAAAATGAGGACTGAAAAAACGAGCATTGGAATTAACAATGTGGATGTTGCTGTGACCTTTATAAAAGAAGACTGGTGGCAACAATGAAAGCTTGATGAGGGTAGGTTCAACAGAGAATGGAAGAAGTGGAGACTTTCAGTATCAACTATTTCAAAGAGTTTCGCTGTAAGGAGGGCAGAGAAACAGGACCATAACTAGAGGAGAGGGTGAGGTTAAGGGGGGTTTTGATAATACTAATGTTGTTGTTGTTCTTAGGTGCCATCGAGTTGGTTCCAATTCATAGTGACCCTATGCACAACAGAATGAAACACTACCCAGTCCTGCGCCATTCTCACAATTGTTGCTATGCTTGAGCCCAGTGTTGAAGCCACTATGTCAATGCATCTATCTTGTTGAGGGTCTTCCTCTCTTCTGCTGACCCCGAACTTTACCAAGCATGATGTACTTCTCCAGGGACTGGTCCCTCCTGATAACATGTCCAAAGTATGTAAGACGCAGTCTCACCAACCTTGCTTCTAAGGAGCTTTCCGGTTGTACTTCTCCCAAGACAGGTTTGTTCATTCTTTTGGCAGTCCATGGTATATTCAATATTCTTCACCAACACCACAATTCAAAGGTGTCAGCTCTTCTTCAGTCTTCCTTATTCATTGTCCAGATTTCACATGCATATGAGGTGATTGAAAACACCATGGCTTGGGTCAGACACACCTTAGTCTTCAAGGTGACATCTTTGCTTTGCAACACTTTAAAGAGGTCCTTTGCATCAGATTTGCTCAATGCAATGCATCTTTTGATTTCTTGACTGCTGCTTCCATGGGTGTTGATGGTGCATCCAAGTAAAATGAAATCGTTGACAACTTCAATCTTTTCTCCGTTTATCATGATGTTGCTTATTGGTTCAGTTGCGAGGGTTTTTGTTTTCTTTATGTTGAGGTGTAATCCATACTGAAGGCTGTAGTCTTTGATCTTCATCAATAAGTGCTTCAAGTCCTCTTCACTTTCAGATTATTAATGAGTCTTCCTCCAATCCTGATGCCCCATTCTTCTTCATATAGTCCAGCTTCTCAGATTATTTGCTCAGCATACAGATTGAATAGGTATGACGAAGGGATACAACCCTAACGCACACCTTTCCTGACTTTAAACCATGCAGTATCTTCTTGTTCTGCTCGAACAACTGCCTCTTGATCCATGTACAGATTCCTCATGAGCACAATTAAGTGTTCTGGAATTCCCATTCTCCATAATGTTATCCATAATTTGTTATGATCTACACAGTTGAATGCCTTTGCATAGTCAATAAAACACAGGTAAACATCTTTGTGGTATTCTGTTTTCAGCCAGGATATATCTGACATCAGCAATGATATTCCTGGTTCCAGGTCCTCTTCTAAATATGGCTTGAATTTCTGGCAGTTCCCTGTCGATACACTGCTGCAGCCACTTTTGAATGATCTTCAACAAAATTTTGCTTGCGTGTGATATGAACAATATTGTTTGATAATTTCTGCATTCAGTTGGATCACCTGTCTTGGGAATAGGCATAAACAAGTGAGCACTTCCAGCACTGTATCTGTCTGTTGAAACATCTCAATTGGTATTCCGTCAATTCCTGGAGCCCTGTTTTTCACTGATGCCTTCAGTGCAGCTTGCACTTCTTCCTTCAGTACCATTGGTTCCTGATCATATTCTGCCACCTGAAATGGCTGAAGGTTGACCAATTCTTTTTAGTATAGTGACTCTGTCTATTCCTTCCATCTTCTTTTGATTCTTCCTGTGTTGTTTAATATTTTCCCCATAGAATCCTTTAGTATTGCAACTCAAGGCTTGAATGCCTTCCTCAGTTCAGCTTGAGAAACGCTCAGCATGTTCTTCCCTTTTGGGTTTCTATGTCCAGGGCTTTGCACATGTCATCATAATACTTTACTTTGTCTTCTCGAGCCACCTTTTGAAATCTTCAGTTCAGCTCTTTTACGTCATCATTTTTTCCTTTTGCTTTACCTACTTGATGTTCGACAAGTTTCAGAGTCTCTTCTGACATCCATTTAGGTCTTTTCTGTCTCTCCTGTCTTTTTAATGACCTCTTGCTTTCTTCAGGTATGATGTCCTTGATGTCGTTTCACAACTTGTCTGGTCTTTGGTCATTAATGCTCAACATGTCAAATCTATTCTTGAGATGGTCTCTAAATTCAGGTTGTACTTTGGCTCTTGTAGACTTGTTCTAATTTTCTTCAGCTTCAACTTGAACTTGCATATGAGCAATTGATGGTCTGTTCCACAGTCAGCCCCTGGCCTTGTTTTGACTGATATTGAGCTTTTCCATCGTCTCTTTCCACAGATGTAGTCAATTTGATTCCTGTGTATTCCATCTGGTGACGTCCATGTGTATAGTCACCGTTTATGTTGGTGAAAGAAGGTATTTGGAATGAAGAAGTCACTGGTCTTGCAAAATTCAATCATGAGATCTCAGCATTGTTTCTATCACCAAGGCCATATTTTTCAACTACCAGTCCCTCTTCTTTGTTTCCAACTGTCGTATTCCAATCATCAGTAATTATCGGCACATCCTGATTGCATGTTTGATCAATTTCAGACTGCAGAAATTGGTAAAAATCTTCAATTTCTTCATCTTTGGCCTTAGTGGTTGGTGTGTACATTTGAAAAATAGTCGTATTAAATGGTAGGCATATGGATATTATCCTATCACTGATAGTGTTGTACTTCAGGATAGATCTTGAAATGTTCTTTTTGATGATGAATACAACACGACTCTTCTTCAAGTTGTCGTTCCCAGCATAGTAGACCATATGATTGATTGTCTGATTTGAAATACCAGCCATTTCAGTTCACTAATGCCTAGGATACCCATCTTTTGGGGTCCATTTCATTTTTGACGATTTCCAATTTTCCTAGATTCATACTTCATACATTCCAGGTTCTGACTATTAATGGATGTTTGCAACTGTTTCTTCTCACTTTGAGTCATGCCACATCAGCAAATAAAGGTCCCGAAAGCTTGACTCCATCCACATTATTAAGGTCGACTCCACTTTGAGGAGGCAGCTCTTCTCCCAGTTGTCTATTGAGCACCTTCCAACCTGGGGAACTCATCTTCTGGCACTATATCAGACAATGTTCTGCTGCTATTCATAAGGTTTTCACTGGCTAATTCTTTTCAGAAGTAGACAACCAGGTCCTTCTTCCTAGTCTATCTTAGTCTGGAAGGTCAGCTGAAACCCGTCCTCCATGGGTGACCCTGCTGGTATTTGAATATTGGTGGCATAGCTTCCAGCATCACAGCAACACACAAGCCCCCATAGTAGGACAAACTGACAGACGCATGGGAGCTTATAATTAATGGAGCACTTATTACATGCCAGGCACTGCGGTAATTCTTTTATATGTAGTATTAGCCTATTTAAGTATATCAACTCTGTGAGACAGGTACTATTACTCTTAGGTCATATATGAGGAAACTGAAGCTCAGAATGGTTATGTCCTTTGTCTAACACAGGGTTTCTCAACCTTGGCACTACTGACATTTTGGGCTAGATAATTCTGTGTTTTAGGAGGCTGCCCTGTGCATTATAAGATGTTTAGAAACATCCCTATCCACTCGACACCAGTAGCATCCTTCTCCCCAGAGTTGTGTGAACCAAAAGTGTCTCCAGGCATGGCCAAGTGTTCCCTGGGGGACAAAACTGCCCCTGGTTGAGAACTGCTAGGTAAAGATTATACACCTAGTAAATGGTAGAGAGAGGTCTTAAAAGATTTGCCTGACTCCAAAGACCATGCTCTAACCACTGCACTAAGAGTACTATCAAGATGGCAATTTCTTCCACTGTGTTTTGGGTACCTGTGGGACCCTGGGAAATAGAAGAAATATCTGTATACTGGGGTAAGGGCAAATTGGACTCAACAATTCTTTTATTTGTCCTCTAACGTGCATTCCTGCTCATGAGCTCTGTGGCTCCTCTTGTGCATGCAGGCCCAGAATTGAATGTGTTCTCTCTCTCTCTCAGTCTCTCTTTCTCCCTCTCTCACACACACACACCTGCCCTTCATAATCAAGGGAAGATTTAAAAAAAAAAGTCCTTAGAGACTCATACTGGCTGATTTTAAAACATATTATACCACTACGGTAATCAAAACAGCCTGGTACTGGATAACAATAGACACATAGACCAATGGAATAGGTTTGAGAGTCCAGAAATAAACCCACAAATCTATGGTCAACTGATTTTTGACAAGGATGTTAAGTCCATTTGATGTTAGAAAGAAAGAATCTCTTCAATAACGGTACTGGGAAAATTCAATTCCCACATGCAGAAAATAAAACAGGATCTATGCCTCACAGCATACACAAAAACAACTCAAAATGGACTAAGGATCTAAATGTGAAAACTAAAACCATAAAAGTCTTAGAAGAAAATGCAATGGCAAAGCTGTCAGTCTTGGCTTTTCACAATGGATTATTTAATGTAAAAACAAAAGCACAAACAGCAAAAGACAAAATAAATAAATGGGCCCTCATAAAAATTAAACTTTTGTTCATGAAAAGACTTTACCAAAAAAGTGAAAAGACAAGCTACTGACTGAGAGAATATCTTTGGAAACCACCTATCCGATAAAAATCTAATAACCAAAATATATATAAAACTTTGAGAACTTAACAAAAAGACAAATAACCCAATCATAAAATGGGCAAAGGACTTGAATAGACACTGTACCAATGAGGACATTCAAATGGCCACCAAATACACGAAAAGATGCCCAACATCATTAGCTATCAGAGAGATGCAAATCAAAACCACAATGAGATACCATTTCACTCCCACTAGGATGGCCAAGATTAAAAAAAAAAAAACAGAAAATAACAAATGTTGGTGAGGATATAGGGAAACTGGGACCCTTATCCATTGCTGGTGAGACTGCAAACTGGTACAGTCTTCTGGAAAACAATGTGGTGGTTCCTAAAAACAGAAATACCATATGACCCAGAAATTCCACTTCTAGGTATATGCCCAAAAGTATTGAAAGCAGAGACTCAAACAGAGACTTGTACACCAATGTTCATTGCAGCACTACTCACACAGCCAAAATGCGGAGACAACCTAAATGTCCACCAACAGATGAATGGATAAACAAAATGTGGTACATACGTGCAATGGAATACTATTTAGACAGTAGGAGAAATGAAGTCTTGATATATGCTACAGTATGAATGGAACTTGAAGACATTATGCTGAGTGAAATACGTGAGTCACAAAAGGGCAAATACTGTATGACCTCACTTATATAAAAAGACAAGAACAGGCAAATGCATAGAGACCAAAGTTTATCAGTGGTTACCAGAGGTGGAAGGGAGGGGAAGAGAGGGTGGTATTGCTTATGGAGTATTGAGTTTCAGATTATGGTGATGGAAAAATTGCATTGATTAAGGATAGGTTTGCATAGCTGATTAACGTAATTGCTGTCATTAAGTTGTACACATGTAAAAAGTTGAATTGGCAAAAGTTGTTTGATAGACACATTTACATGACAGAAAGAAAAAAAAGAGAGAGAGTAGAACTAGAAATTCTGGAGTAAGAGGGTGGGAAGCCTAAAGGGAGAAAGGAAAAAATTAGAGACCGGAGAAGAAAGAGGTGAATAAGGAAAGAGAGAATATGCCCCACGTTGACATACAAGATGCTCATCCATGTCTTGGTATCTGTCTCTGACATATGCATTATCAGGGCCAGCCCAAGGAAAGCTGAGCAATCCCTAAAGATTTGTGGACAAAATTCCTCCCCAGATATGCAGGGGCCTCATACTGAGCTTGCCTCTTAAGAGAGAGAGAGAGAGAGAGAAATCAGATAAATACCTCTACAGAAGAATCTTGATCAAAAGGGGGAAAGTGCAGAACAGAATTTCAAATTCTCATGGACTACAGACTTTCTGGAGCCATGGAGGCTGGATGAACCCCTGAACCTAGAGATAATCTTTAAACTTTAAATCAAAAATATCTCCTGAAGTCTTCTTAAAACCAAACAGTAGTTTAGCTTAACTAGTAAAAAATATCTGCCTTGAACATTATGAACTATCCTTTAAGAACTATCTCTATGGAATCAAATGGACAACAGAAACTTAAAAGATTAGATAGGAACCTTAGGGGGCAATGAGTTTGTTAACAGTGGAGGAACAACTCAGAAAAGGAAGATAAGAATGGTTGCCCAACTCAAAGAATGTAATCAATGTCACGGCATTGTACATGTACAAACTGTTGAACTGGTGTATGTTTAGCTGTGTACATTCTCAACAACAACAACAATAACAAAAATAAATTATATATATATTTAAAAACTCCTCAGAGTTGAAGCCTCTGCCCCACTCTGGGCCTCAGTTTCCCCATATGTAGGATGAAATGGTTGAACTAGATGATCCCTAAGATGCCTCCTAGCTTTGACATCTTGTGAGTCAAAGTGTCCTCTTTAAAAAAAATTTTTTTTTTTTTAGTCAGGTAAATGCTTTTTGTTTGTGGAAAAATGAGGCACCTTTGAGACTTTCAGTTTGGAAGCTGGCCCAAAGTTCCCAGGCTGTGTTTGCTTTTGTAATGTGTTTGCTTCTTCCAAACTGGTTTCTCTCACCCCTAAGGGCCAAAGACGGCTCTGGTTTGGGCCCACAGGCGCCAGTGGGCCAGTCGTTAGTGGCTGCCCTGAAGCCCCAGAAGCCCTGAGCTCTTCACTGGGGGCAGCTGCCTCTCCCAGGGCTGGCAGGAGGGAAGTTCTGTTGCTTCTGCTTCAGCCACCATTTCCTGCCAGGCTGGGGAGGGCTTGACGGCCAGGCCTTCTTGGCAGCATTGGGAATGACCCTGAAAGGTCCCCTCTGATACACTGGCAATGCTGGCACTGTGGGGCTGGCTGTGGGTGGGAATGGGTGCTGCTCTTGGGGCTCCCAAGAAGCAGGGGTTTCTTGGGGATGATTAAAGAGCCTGTGCTGATCCCTGAGTAGGATCAAGTTCCCCTCAGGAATCTGGGAAACTTCGATAGAGGCCCTGTGGGGGCTTGTCCAACTGTGGGCCTGGGAGTGTTTTGTCACTTGGCTGTAAAGGAGCCTTAAGGGAAAAAAAGGAGGGGAGGGGGCCCTGCCACAGGGACATGGAGGCCTTCAAGCCTGACTTCTTGTTTTACAGGGGAGTTGGAGCAGTGGAAGACAGATTTTTATCTCTTAGAGCTCAGTTTGGAATTGATTTTGAAGGTACAAACTCAGAGAGAAGTTAGTTTTACTCTGGTGCCAATCACTGGAGCCATGGGCGCCCAATTCTGACAATGGATTGCATGAGGTCACTAACCCCCCAGCCCATGCCTCAAAAACCAGCCCATGTTAGCCATTGCAGAACCCTGTGGGTCTTTGTGCTGTTGAGCCTCTCTGAGTTGTGTTTCTATCTGTGCAAGGGTGGGTGCCTTTGGAGTCTGTGGGGATCCATATTAGTATCTACACGGATATACAGGTTTAGGTACATTTCTGAGTTTGTGGAGCGTCTGAATCAATTTTAAGGATAATTAAAAGTTGCTCTATGTGAGTACGTTTAGCTTTTCTATGTATGCTCAGTTAATAATTATTCAACTAAATTGCAAAGACCATGTTTAACCCCTGGCTCTCTTTCCTCCCTGTGCTTTGTGAAGTTGAAGGCTCTGTTCTTACAGCAAAGGGGCCCTGTCTGGGGAACCTGTTTAGACCTGTCTCTTCCTTTTGTTTGCTTTCTTTTTGTCTCTCAGGGGAAACCTGGCTCCTAAACCCTGGTTACCCCTCATTCTGTTTCAGGCCTCGTAGCATGTTTCTCCACAGCTCCCTCCTTTGCTCATAGCTTTACTGGCATTCCCCCAGCAACCTGTGAAGGGAGCAGAAATCTTTGACTGGTGTCAGCTCTGAGAGACAGCCCAATGAAAGCAGTGGAATGCCAAGTCACTACAATTATTAGAACTAGCAAAGACATGTGACAGGGACGGAGACCATGGCTTCTTTGATATGGATGATAACCAAACATGTACACTAACCTCCCTGTCCAAAGGAATAAGCATTTTTCATTGAGTTTTCACAAATTAAAGAGTACATGGCCACACAACTTGAAGAATGTACTCCATCTCACTGTATTGTACATGTAGAAATTGTTAAATTTGTGTATGTTTTACTGTGTTTATTTTCAACAATAATAAAATTTTAAAGAGCAAAGCTAAACTTGTAAAATTGAGGATAAAAGTTATAAAAAGGCTTAGCTAAGTCCACAGTATGAGCCTGCTATATCACAGCAAGTAATTCAGGATAAGGGTACAACTCTAAGGTACTCTGCTGAGCTCTCCTCTGACCAAGTTTTAAAATCTGTCCTAGGTGAAACATTGACTTCCTTCTTTCATGACTCCCCAAACTCTGCCTTTCACCCACAACAAAATATGTCACGTAGAAGACAGATGCTGTTCCAGAACCCATTTAGTTAGCCTTTTTCACTGGGCTCCATAGTAACTGCAGGAGCTTTTAGCATTCCATGGAGAAAAGCATTTCATACTCCTATGTGAAATCAAGAGAGGGTCACCTCAATGTTGCAGATTCCGCTTGGTTTTAGGAAGGATTTTTCTCAATGGGGATCAGTAGTACCTAACCAGTGGAGATAACTGGTTTCCAAGGAGTTAAGAGGAATGTTAGGGAAAGGAACTAGCACTGTTTTCCAGCTAATTAAAAAAAAAAAGGTGATAAATTAATCTAAAATGAAGATAAGCCTCCATCATCAAAGAAAAAAACAAACCTCACTAGTTTAGATAAATGAGAGTGTATGTGGGTATGTGTGTGTGTTAAAGAATGGAGAGAACCATTAAAAATTTTGGATCTGAGCAACAGAAAATGTGAACTTCCCATCTGTTGTGGTAGGGGCTTTTGGACGTGCCACTTCACCTCTCAAAATAGGGAACATCATATCTGCTTATCATGTCTCTCCCTCCAATCCACCCTACGAAACTTTCATCAAATTAATCTTCCTAAAAAAGGCATTTTTGTTTTAATGTTTAAAAATGAGTTTGTTTAATCACTCCAGTCCATGCCATTCCTCCAAAAGGAATCGTAGAGTTCTTTTGGAGCTTTTCCTCTCTGCCATTCAGACTTTTAATTGATATAGTGCTGTGTAGTTAAGTGCTCTGTGTGTGTGTGTATGCGTGTGCGTGTGTTTGTATGGTCTTCCTAACTAGAAGTCTAGCGCTTGTAATACGCTTGCATTCCCCACAGTGCCTGCACCAATCTTTAGACCCCAGAGTGCTTTCTCAAAATGTTTGTTGAATGGGCTTGAACATCACATAACACAATGAGAAAAATAAAATACAGAGAATAAGATCTCTATTTTAAAAGTAAAGATGGTCATTAAAGAAATGGCCATGTGCCTCATTACTTAAAAGCTCTTTTGAAAAGATGATAATGACGCAAATTTCTGCAAAGCAATGTACATTTTCCCATCAACTTCTACTATAGCTTGGGAGAGATGCCATGTAATTAATTTTTTTTAAACATTCTTGGAAGACTTTCATTAATGCAGGTCTTCTCAGAGTAGACACCAAATTACTTCCCTGATATAAACTTGGTAATTTCATCTTCACACTTTTCTAACTCCATTGCAGTGAACTTCCATATAGTGAATGGCCTACATAAAGAGACAAACCCCCAACCCAATTAAACAACGGGCAAAAGATATGAACAGACACTTCAGCAAAGAAGACATCCAGGCAGCTAACGCACATATGATGAAATGCTTGCAATCCTTAGCCATTAGAGAGATGCAAATTAAAACTACAATGAGATATCATCTTACCCCAACATTACTGGCACTAATCAAAAAACAAAAAATAATAAATGCTAGAGAGGTTGTGGAGAGATTAGAACTCATACACTGCTGGTGGGAATGTAAAATGGTATAACCACTTTGGAAAACGGTATGGTGCTTCCTCAAAAAGCTAGAAACATCATATGACCACCAATCCTACTCTTAGGTATATACCCTAAAGAAATAAAAGCCATGATATGAATATACACACCCATGTTCACTGCAGCATTATTCACAGTAGCAAGATGGAGACAACCTAAACGCCCATCAACAGATGAATGGATTAACAAACTGTGGTACATACACACAAGGGAATATCATACAACAATAAAGAATAATGATAAATCCATGAAACATCTCACAATACTGATGAATCTGGAGGGTATTATGCAATGTGAAATAAGTCAATCAGAAAAGGACAAATATTTTATGAGACCAATATCATAAAGAAACAAGAAAAGGTTTACACTTGAAAAAAAAAAAAAACAAAAAACTCTCTTTGATGATTAGCAGGAATGGAATGGGGTACATTTTCAAATAGAAAGACGTGCCTTAATTCTGGTGAAGGGAAAGGCAATACACAATATGGGGAAAGCCAGCAAAACATGACCAAGGCATGGGAGGACACTGAAAGAGATGTAAGGACAAAGGACAACAATGGTAATTACTATAGCATAAACAATCTGGCAACAATAGTATTAACAAATACTAAAATTTACAAATGGATACATAGCTAAATAGATACGACAAGAGGTGTGGGGAGGTATAAGGGAACATACCCATCTACAGATATAGGTCTGGTGGTAGATATCGCTACATACATAACTGGTGATGCTTATATATCAATACAGACCATAAAGCACACAAGGGCCACAGTCAGGTCAACTTCTTAGATGTAACCAAATACCTCACGGGACGAAGTTCCTAAGCTCAAAGGCAAAGAACCATAGACTTGGGGGACTTGTACGTCAAATGGTACAACATAGTTCATAAAGACAAATTCTGCATCCTACTTTGCTGAGTAGCATCTGGGGTCTTAAATGCTTACACGCAGCCATCTAAGATACAACTATAGATCTCCTACCATTGGAGCAAAAGAGAATTAATAAAACAAAAGACTCAAAGGAGCAATCAGTCCAAAGGGCTAATGGACCACAGGAACCACAGCCCACGCAACCCTGAGACCAGAAGAACTAGATGGTGCCTGGCTACCTCTACCCAACCACTCTAACTGCGATCACAACAAAGGGTCCAAGACAAAGCAGGAGAAAAACTGCAGAACAACAACAACAACAAAACAAATTTACAAAAAAGACCAGACTTACTGATCTGATAGAGATTGGAGGAATCCCTGAGACTATGGCCTTAAGACACCCTTCTGAGCTGGAACTGAGCCATTACTGAAGATTACCCATCAGCCAAACCATAGACAGACCCATAAAATAAAAACACATGAGAGGAAAGTGTTCCTTAGAACAATCTATTATATGAGATCTCCCTGAGGGACCGAATTACTGGGCTTACAGTTGGGGACAGTGGTCTTGTGGGACATCTAGCTCAATTGGCATATCACAGTTTATGAGGAAAATGTTCTACATTCTACTTTGGTGAGTAGCGTCTGGGGTCTTAAAAGCCTGTGAGCAGCCATCTAGGATACTGCACTGGTCTCACCCCTTCGGGAGCAGAGGAGAATGAAGAAAACCAAAGATACAAGGGCAAGATTAGTCCAAAGGACTAATGGACCACATGTACCATGGCCTCCACCAGACTGAGTCCAGTACAACGAGGCGGTGCCTGGCTACCACCACTAACTACTCTGACAGGGATCACAATAGAGGGTCCTGGACAGAGCTGAAGAAAAATGTAGAACAAAATTCTAACTCAAAAAGAGAGACCAGACTTGCTGGCCTGACAGAGACTGGAGAAACCCTGAGACTATGACCCCTGGACACCCTTTCAGCTCAGCACGGAGGTCACTCCTGAGGTTTCACCCTTCAGCCAAAGATTGGACAGGCCCATAAAACAAAATGAGACTAAAGGGGCATACCAGCCCAGGGGCAAGGACTAGAAGGCAGGAGGGGACAGGAAAGCTGACAACAGGAAACCCAAAGTAGAGAAGGGGAGAGTGTTAATATGTTGTGGGGTTGGCAACCCATGTCACAAAACAATATGCGTATTGTTTAATGAGAAACTAATTTGCTCTGTAAAATTCACCTAAAGTACAATAAAAAAAAAATCTATTATATGAGAAATTGTTGAATGAGAACCAAAACTGCTGTGCAAACCTTTGCTGAAAACATAATAAAACAGTATCAAAGCAAAACAAAAAGGAGACAAACCCATATTGGAGATGTGAAAACTGACGTCAATCCTCACCAAACTTATAATCACCGGTGGAAAACAGGCTTTTCTTAACCATGGGTTTTATTTCTTTAACATTTAAAAGACAGGGATATTAGGAAACATTTTTAAATCCAGACAAGGATATAAACAGATGTTATGCATGCAGTCTGGAGTTACTTCTTATTCACTAGGACAGGGGAAGAATGGTGATTGATTTTTTGATACCTGGTCTATGTCTAGGGAACCCTGGTGCTGCAGTGGTTAAGTGCATGGCTGCTAATAGAAAGGTCTGCGGTTCTAACCAACTAGGCACTCCTTGGGACAAAGATGTGGCAGTCAGCTTCCGTAAAGGCTTACAGCTTAGGAAACTCTACAGGACAGTTCTACTCTGTCCTATACGGTCACTATGAGTCAGACTCGATGGCAACAGGTTTGGTTTTGGTCTACGTCTTATTAGCAGATTTTCTCCACTACAGGTGTTCCTCCATTCACAGTTCAACCACAATGAGGCGTACAGGGAGCTCAGCTGATTATGGTCATGGGACTAATAAGCCATTTCATATGGTAGAAAGAACACCGGGCAGGAAGATGGAAAACTTGGGGTCAAATCTCAGCTATGCCATTTATAAGCTGTGCTACTTTGGGAAAGTCTCATAACCTCTCTGAAACGATTTCTTCTGAGCATCCTCATATTTAAAGTGAGAAAAGAGCATTCTCAGGCCTTTTGTCACCACCGATGTGCCATAGCAGCCACACACACATAATATACCATTCCCCAGACCACCTCGGGTTGGATCCACCCTCTCAGGATTGAGATTTTGTGATTTTTAATTTCTTTTGCAGCCTCACTTCTTCCAACTTATGAGATCTCCATTGCTTTATTTTACATATAGTTGTCAGGGTGAGGCTCTAAAGATGGTTGCATGGCTATCCTACAGAGAAAGAGCAAGGGACCTTGAAACAGATTTTTTTTTCGCTCATCTGGAGTTCATTTTCCTCTGCTTGTGGATCCCCATCTATTTTCAGTATGGTCTAGACCAGTGGTTTCTAAATCCTTTTGATTGTGTGCCCTTTTCAGTTAAAAAAAAAAAAAACTTTGAGCAAGCTCCCTCAGTACATATATATTTATAAAATATATTATTTTATTAATAATTATATAAATTGTATATCTCACATGCACATAATGAAACACGTACAAAAATAAAAATGTAAACGAGATAAAGGTGAAACAAATAGCATTTTAAATGTCTTGTTAATCTTGGTGGCTTTGTCACATTATTAGCTAATATTTCGAGACACAATATACAGTTAGGGCAAGTTCTTTCATTATTGAGAGTGGATATAAATCCGTATTTCATATAGTCTTTTTAATTATTCTTACATTACTTTTTTGTCAACCACATGTCAAATGTAATTAGATTGCCATGTTTTTTTATCGAGCCCAAGGAAACAGCAATGTCTCCGAGTAAACAGGAAAAAAGTGAGGGGCCTAGGGTCACCTTGTCCATCTTGTGGCATTGCACTCTTCCCTCAGGAAACCTTACAGAGCATATGCAACATGAAAGCTGAGGAAAGACCCGCTTGGGCAGGGTGCCAGTCACAATACATCTATTCCATATTCAAAAGGCTTGCTAATCATATTAATTATAGGCAGGGGCAGATTATCCAATAGGTGAAGTAAGCATGGCGCTTACATTGCTTACCAGATCATCTGTAGTCAACAATTTCACGTTTTTCACCACATCGAAGATTCTGGTTCCAGGTATGGCTGGTATCTGTTTCTCTTCCAACCCCACAGCACCCTTCTACTGAATCAAAGCCTCTTTTCAAATTTACAATCCCTGACAGGGGTGGATGACCCAGTAAGCAAGGTAAGCATGGGTTTGATGTTGTGAAACTCACGTGAAATTGTTCACTGCAGATGATCTGGTAAGCACCGTGCTTACCATGCCTATTAGATAATCTGTCCCTCATTACAGGTGATACATAGTGCTTACAGGGTACCACATACTGCTCCAAGAACTTTGCATGAATTAAATCACTTAACCCAAATCTTAATTTCTTTCTTGTTTTTTTCAATTTAAATATAAAAAGGAGTTACAATATTTTCTTCATGCATCCCAATGGATTGACTTACATGCCTCCCCCTAGTTTTGAAGACACTGATCCAGGCTCTGAGATTAAGGCTCTCTGGAAAAGTGGGTGCATCTATAAAGTACATCACAAAAACTTCTCCTTGATATCCTGCTGCTGCAGTTTTCATGCCTGCTGATAGCTGACTTGAAAAGACAGGGACTGGAGCCAAAGATAGGTAACATAGGAACCAACCTCAGGAGAAACTAGGTGAGGAGGCCACGGTGGGAAAAAATAGAAGTGAGGAATGGAGAACTAGAAATTCTGGAGCAAGAGGGTGGGAAGCCTAAAGGGAGAAAGGAAAAAATTAGAGACCAGAGAAGAAAGAGGTGAATAAGGAAAGAGAGAATATGCCCCACGTCGACATACAAGATGCTCATCCATGTCTTGGTATTTGTCTCCGACATATGCATTATCAGGGCCAGCCCAAGGAAAGCTAAGCAATCCCTAAAGATTTGTGGACAAAATTCCTCCCCAGATATGCAGGGGCCTCATACTGAGCCTGCCTCTTAAGAGAGGGAGAGAAAAAAAATGAGATAAATACCTCTTAGCAACGAAATAAGGACACTTAGCGGCATAAAAGGATAAGCACTGAGCTGCTAACTGAAAGGCTGGCAATTCAAACCCACCCAGCGTTCTACAGGAGAAAGATCTGTCAATCTTCTTCCATAAAGATTACAGCCAAGAAAACTCTATGTGACCACTCTGGAAAACAATATGATGCTTTCTCAAAAAGCTATAAATAGAAATATCATATTATCCAACAATCCCACTCCTAGGTATATACCCTAAAGAAATAAGAGCCATAACACGAATAGACATAGGCACACCCACGTTGATTGCAGCATTATTCACAACAGCAAAAAGATGGAAACAACCTAAGTGCCCATCAGCAGATGAATGGATTAACAAACTGTGGTACATACACAGAATGGAATACTACCCAACAATAAAGAACAACAATGAGTCCTCAAAATATTTCACAACGTAGATGAATCTGGAGGGCATGCTGAGTGAAATAAGTCAATCACAAAAGAACAAATATTGTATAAGACCACAATTATAAAGTAACAACACAAGGTTTACATACAGAAAAAAACAAAACAAAACATTCTTTGATAATTGCCAGGAATGGAAGAGGGAGGGAGGGAAAATTACCAAATAGAAAACCAAGCCCGCTGCCATGAAGTCAATCTTGACTCATAGTGACCCTAGAGGACAGAGCAGAACTGCCCCATAGGGTTTCCAAGGAGCGGCTGGTGGATCGGAACTGCCAACCTTTGGTTAGCAGCCAGAGCTCCTAACAGGTAGAAGAAACAAAACTTATTGTTGTCAAGTTGATTCCGACTCATAGCGACCCTATAGGACAGAGTAGAACTGCTCCATGGGGTTTTCAAGGAGTGCCTGGTGGATTAGAGCTGCTGACCTTTTGGTTAGCAGCTGTAGCTCTTAACCACTACGCCACCAGGGTTTCCAACAGATAGAAGACATGTGTTAATATTGGTGAAGGGTAAGGCAATACACAATATGGGAGAAGTCAGCACCACATGACCAAGGCAAGAGAGGACACTGAGAGGAACACAAGAATAAAGGGCAACGGTAACTACTATAGCATAGACAATCCTGCAACAATAGTATTAACAAACAATAATTTACGAATGGATATATATAGGTTGATAGATATGCCAAGAGGTGTAGGAGGGTGTAAGGGAGCACACCCGTTGGCAGATACAGGTTTGGTGGTGGATATTTCTACAATACATGACTGTAGATGCTCCTCATATATTAATATAGACAATAGAGCACACAAGGGGCACAATCAGGGAAACGTTTTAGATGTAACCAAACAGTTTGCAGGGTGAAGTTCCTAGGCTCAAAGGCAAAGGACCATAGACTTGGGGGATATCTACGTCAACTGGCACAACATAGTTCATAAAGACAAAGTTCTGCGTCCTACTTTGGTGAGTAGTGCTTGGGCTCTTAAAAGCTTGTGAGTGGCCATCTAAGATACAACTATTGGTCTTTTCCCATCAGAGCAAAGGAGAGTGAAGAAAAGAAAAAGCTCAAGGGAGCAATCAGTCCAAAGGACTTATGGACCACATGAACCACAGCCTACACGACCTTGAGACCAGATGTGCTAGATGGTGCCCAGCTACCACTACTGACCACTCTGACTGGTATCACAACAGAGGGTCTTGGTCAGAGCGAGAAAAAATTGCAGAACAAAAAATCAAATTCACAAAAAAGACCAGACTTACTGGTCTGAAAGAGACTGGAGGAACCCCTGAGACTATGGCCCTAAGACACCCTTCTGATCTGGAACTGAAGCCATTCCTGGAGGCCACCTTCCAGCCGAACCATAGACAAGCCCATAAAACAAACAATGACACTCGAGAGGCATGTGCTCCTTAGAACAATCAATTATATGCGATTGAAAGGGCAATATTTGCCCCAAAGCAAAGATGAGAAGGCAGGAAGGGGGAGAAAATCAGGATGAAAGGAAACAGGGAAACCAGGGCAGAAATGGGGAGAGTGCTGACACATTGTGGGGAATGAAACCAAGGCCATGAAATACTTTATGTACAAACCGTCAAATGGGAATCTAAATTGCTCTGTAAACCTTTACCTAATGTACATGCACACACACACCAAACCCGCTGCCAGTGAGTTGATTCTGACTCATGGCGACCTTATAGAATACAGTATAACTGCCCCCGTAGAGTTTCCAAGCAGTGCCTGGTGGATTCAAACTGCCAACCTTTTGGTTAGCAGCCATAGCTCTTAACCACTATGCAACCAGGGTTCCCCCCCGCCCACACAAAACACTCTATGGGGCAGTTCTACTCTGTCACACGGAGTTGCTACAAGTTGGAATCAACTCGAAGGCACCCAACAACAACAAAATAGCAACGAACTATATTATTTCCACTAGAGACATTTGCAATTTATTCCAGCAATGCAGGGATAGGACAACGCTTAACCTAAAGTGTGAGTTTCCAAACCTAGAACCGTAGGCAGAATGATTCCTAGGCAAGGCAGGGAGTACTTCATGGGTTATCAGTGGTGAGGAGCAATCTCTGTGACTCTCTTCAAATCCCCCCATCCAGATGATCAAGGAGGGGCAGCATTGCACATTCCTTCAGGAGCATAACTTCAGCTGTCAGGAGCTTCCAGCATCAGCAATAAAGAAGCCATAGCAGTGATTTATGTCTGAGGCAGCTGCCAGGCCCCACTCCAGAGGTTAGAACACTGTCAAACATCGCCCTCCATATCTCACTGCAACACTAGAAAGCACGATAAGACACTCTAGGGGCAAGGGACTACCATGGTACAGTAATGTGGCGGCTGACTCTGATCATCAGAGCTGCCAGGTCCTTTGCAGTCACACAGCCCAAACCTCTCATTTTACTTATGGGTAAACTGAGACCCTGAGAGGGGAAAGCCTCACTTCAAAGTCATCCAGTTGGCAAAATTTAGGCATGGCACTTAGATCTCCGGATATCTAAAGCAGTATTCTTACCTCCACAGCTGTGTATTTACCTCCTTCTCTAGCTCCTTGAAGGTGCCCGAGCCCTGGTGGTGCAGTAGTTAAACAGTCAGCTGCTTAACTGAAAGGTCCAAGGTTTAAACTCACCAGTTGCTCTGCGGGTGAGAGATGTAGCATTCTGCCTTGGAGATATTATAGCCTTGGAAACCCTATGGGGCAGTTCTATTGTGCCCTATAGGGTCGCTATGAGTTGGAATTGACTCGAGGGCAATGAGGTTTGGTTTTCCAGCTCCTTGAAGGAGCCCTAGTGGCACTTTGGTTAAGCACTTGGCTGCTAACTGAAAGGTCGGCGGTTTGAACCTACCAGCAGCTCCATGGGAGAAATACCTGGAGATCTGCTTCTGTAAAGATTACAGCCTAGGAAACCCTATGGGGCAGTTCTACTCTGTCATACAGGATTGCCATGAGTCGGAATCAACTCAATTGCCCACAACTACAACCAGCTTCTTGGCTCTAACAGAAGCCTCCTTTACTAGTATGGATATAACATAGTCTATAAATTCCATAACGTTCTGATATGATCAAAGAATTATTAAGGTAACCATGGACATCTGCTAGGCTATGACTGTATCTTGATTCAGTGCAAAAACACTAAGTTTTAACATTATCATTAATTATCTGGGACTTGAGTCCGTGGGTGGCATAAACTGTCAAGCACTCAACAATTAGTCAAAAGGCTGGTAGTTCAAACCAACCCAGAGATGCCTCAGAAGAAAGTCCTGGCAATCTGCTTCTGAAAGGACTCAGCCTTGAAAACCCTATGGAGCATAGTTCTACTCTACAACATGTGAGGTCACCATGAGTTGTAATCAACTGGACAGTAGCTCGGGTTTTTTGTTTTTTTTTTAATCCTGGATCTAAATAACCACATTTTAATGCACAGGGACCCTTGATTTTCTATCTCCCTCCCCTACTGCCACCCAGTGGCTACTTCCCTGCTCAATTGCTACTCCCCCGACTCCCTGCTCCCCACAGGGAAGAGGAACAGGGGAAACTCGAGACCATCGACTTTGATTAAGGTTAAGAGGCTTTAAGCAAAAGATTTGGTGGAGATGAGGGTAGAATCAACACCGAAAAGAAAGTTAGGGATTAGCTATGACTCATAATTATTCATGAATGTCCTCACTTGGAGGAAGAACAGAGCTGGTAGTAAAAGAAAAGCATTTTGCTAAGTTCCTTGCTTTAACTTATGGCCTCTTGTTGCATTGGTAGACATCATTGTCAGAGAGTACAGGCCCAGAATAAGAAGCAGTCAGGCAAAAGAAGAGGCCAAGGTCAAAAACTCAAGGGAGTTCCATGGAGCAGAATCTCAAAGTAAACTATAAGAACCATAGTGCAAGGCAAAGCTGCGGCCCTTATAGATAACAGGTTCTAAAAGATGTAGCAATCACTGCCCTGGCTCTTTGCCTTCTTTAAGCAGAAGTGATTACTCGTCTCTTAGGTGTGACAGGGACCAGGAGGTGGAGAGCAGGGCTGGAACCATACCTGTGCAAAGGTAGTTGGTCAGTTGGTCAATCCTTCCTGAAACAGTTCAGAGTGATTACTGTGGACCTGGCACAGTAAACTATGCAGAGTTTAAGACAGACCAGTCTCTGCCCTTTAGGAATTCTTAATATAGTGAGGAGCAGACAAATGAACAGAGTATTGTAGTTCGGTATGATAGGAATGATGACAAGAGAGATAACCCAGCCTTGTAGATCCTGGGAAGGTTCACCAGGAGGTGAAGTCTGTTATTTTAAAGGATGGATAAATACAAGTAAGTTAGCTGAGAAAGGGCAGAGCAAGTGGAAGGATAGTATATGTAAAGGAAGTAGGACCCGCTGCCATCTAGTCAATTCCAACTCACAGGGAACCTGGAACTCATTAAAGAATGTGGCAGGTTCTGAGAACTGTAAATACTTTGGTGTATATGCATTTTTTTTTTAAGTTTTTGTTTTGTTTTCTAAAGCAGGAGCAGGGAGGGTTCCTAAAGATGAGAAATAATGTTGAAGAAGTAGTCAAGGACCACGTTATGGAGGACTTCTTTGTATGCCAATTGGAGTTAAGATTTTATCCTGAAATCTGTGAGGAGTCATTGAAGGATTTTAAGCAAGAGCATCATGATCATATTTATGTTTTGGGAAAATTAGGGCAGCTGAGTGGCAAATGGATGGGAAAAAGTGAGATTGAGGCTGGGAGACCAGTCTGGAGGTTCTTGTACTAATCTAGGCAAGAAATGATACAGGCCCTGATAAGGGGTATGGAGAAAAGTGGATGGATTTGAGTTCTGTCTAAGAAGATAAATGGACAGGAATTGATGATGAACTGGATGTGGTGGTGGGGAAGGAAAAGAGAAAAAAGGGATGATTCCCATGCTTCAGGCTTGAGCAAATAAGTGCTTGCTAGTTTCATTTGCTGAGATGGGGAACACAGAGGTAAGACTTAGGAAGGAGCACGTCTGGTGAGGGTTGGTGGGTGAGTTCTGCTTGAGACATGTTTGTGGTGCCAGTGAAAATTCAAGCAGAGATATCCAGCAAGAAATTGACCTGAAGCTAAGGAGAAAGGTCTGTGTTACAGAAAGAGCTTTAATATTTATCATTATATGGGTGGTAGTAGCTGAAAACTTTGGGATAAATGAAACCATCCTGGAAGAAGCCTACGGTGAGAAGAGAAGTGGGATGAGGACAGAACTCTGAGGAGTCCCAGCTGAAGCAGAAAAAGAACTAGGAGATAAAAGTATTATGAAGTACAAGGGAACAGCTTTCAGGAAAGGAGGTGTCTTGTCACGCTGGGAAGTCAAGGACAATAAGGACTAAGTATTGGATTGACAACAAGCAGGCCATTGGTAACCAACATCAGCAGAGATATGGGGGTGAGGCTAGCCTGCAGAGGGTTGAGGAGTGAGTGGGCAAGGTAGGTAAAGAAGCTTAAGGGCAGGCAGCTAGAGCAAGGCCTGGTCACCCAAGGAGGTCAAGTATAATATGAGCTCTTACTTTGGAGCAGTTGAGGACAAGGACATTGGTGTGTGTGGTAGTGGCTGGTCAGGGTGGAAGTGTGTGGGGATCACAGGGAGGAGGGAGAGATATACACAGGAATTGCCCAGTTCATGGAAAGGCCTCTTGGTAGCCATGGCACCAGTCAGCTGACACAGGGAATGCCAGCTGTTTGCAGAGGAGAGTAAATTAAAGGACTAGTTGTTAATGCATTCGCGCTCTGGAATTCATGGGAAACATACTTTGTGACAGTGAAGTAGCAGGACGCAGGCATGAGATAAGGACTTAAGAAACCTGGGCTTCATTTCACATGAAACTCAGGCTAGCCTCGTAAACTCTCTAGCTACAACATAGCTTCCCAAGCCATAAGACAGGGGCAAAGAGCCATTTTCTAGCAGGGTACTCAAACATTCCCTGCTGTTTTGAATTATCTGCGATAATGCTCCTTTAGATGGCATGGGTAATTAAGAGCCCACCATGTTGTACATAAGCATGAGAACACTGTTAGTTAAAACAGGGAAAACTCCAGATAGTGTAAAGGAACGCTAGCCATAGAACAAAACAAACAGATCTCCCCACCTCCAGACAAACACAGACTCATGAGTATAATGCAGAAATACCTTTTAAATTCTGTAGCGATGAAAGAGGTGGCGCAAACATCTAAGCACTCCGTTACTAGCCGAAAGGTTGGCAGTTCGAACTCAACCAAAGGCACCTAGGAAGACAGGCCTGGTGGTGTGCTTCCGAAAGTCACATCCTTGAAAATCCTATGGGACACAGTTCTACTCTACACATGGGGTTGCTCTGAGTCAGAATTGACTCCATGGCAACTAACAACAACAACAACAATAGGGATGAAATAGAAGGGATGCAAATATCAACCTGAAAGGTTTTGTTAAAAAAAATCAAGGAAGAGAATAACTCAAAAGAATGGTTCTTCCAAATCATAAAACCTGCCCCAAAGAAAGAAAACAGAAAGTCAAACATTATATCCAAACTGCTAGGCATGTCATTTTAAAAAGCTGACATTCTCCTAAAGTAGACTAAATATAGTTTAGCCACTAACAAGCTAGTGACCTTGGGCAAGTCACTCATCAGTTTCTTTATTTGCTGCACACAGATAATAATACAGATCCTGGGAGAAGATGCTTAGGAATGTAAAAAAGCACTGCACCAAGGATAGGCAAGGACTTTTACCAGGCAGAGCATACCTCTGAGAAATCAGTTTGTAGTCGCTGAAGCCATAAAGAGTTAGACCACAGGTTTACAGGAGTATTAGGTGTTGTGTAAACGTCCTAGTCAATTCAAGAGGTCTTTGGCAAAGGGAAAGTACACGCTGCCCAGCAAGCTATGTGCTTGATGTCTCCCCAAGGCAGGAAGTGAGCCTGCCAAGGGCTGTAGCATATCTCGGGGCTGACCCAATGTTCTGTTTCCCTCCCAACTAGTAGAGCTCGAGAAGAACAGCTTGAAATACAAATGGGGCACTCTGCTCAGCTAAGGAAAACAGTCTCAAATCTTTCTGACATCTGCACAAAAAGGGGTACCAAGGGGCTGTCCTGCAGGGTCAATAGTGCTGGGGCCAGTTTAAACAATCTTGGTTGGCCCTGGGAATGCTAGAGGGAAGGGAAAATGACTAAACAGGGCCTGGCTGGGCAGGCGACTTCAAGCATTCATGTTCACAAACAGTTTGTCCCATGTGTACTGGCCTCTTCATCTATTTGGGAAATAAGACATTCCTGCTCTTGACTTATGAAATATAGCTTGGTCTGGTTCAATAAACTTGAAAAACATCCTCAGGAACTTCGGGTTTACAAATAAGGCTTTAGGAACATGTTTAATTATGTGGACTCTGGGCCTTTTACATATTGATGTAAACAATCTATGTGGTGATATTCTATCATCCTCCACCCCACACCCCTTCGACCACTCAGATGTTTTCACAGGAGAAGCAGGACTAGGGTTCCAGATGTTTGGAACCAAAATGAGCACTTCTTAGGAGGGACTCCACTGCCCTCCATCTGCAAAGACAAAAATCTCAGCCAGGGGCTAAACTATGAGGTCATCGTAGGTATGTCTGCATTAGTGTAAGACTGACCTCAGTTCAGACATATAACAAGATTTTCTACTTTCAAAGGCTCCCCAACCCAACAAACAGTCCAGCGCTTCTTCTCATTTCCCTGGCTGTTGGGTCTGATCGACTGCCTCCCACCCTCCATGACCCATCAGGAAATGCCCCTTTGTGTCAAACTTCAAATCTCATCTGCTTCCACTAGGGTATTTCATTTGCTGTGTCTTTGCAGAGGTTCAGAAGAATGACTCTTCCTCAAGTCAACTATTAGATGCAGGCCCAGGAGACCCTCAGAGTCACTTACAGTGGCTGGGAGAGACCAGAATTCAAATGCCAGAGAGGAGAATGGAGGAAGAGCCAGAGAGCCTGACACACTCACTCTTTTAATAGGGACAGAGGGACAACTAAGGTAGAAAAGTACCTCCTTACAGAAGAATGCCAGCAGAAAAGATGGCGAGACTACATCTCACATACTTTGGACATGTTATCAGGAGCGATCAGTCCATGAAGAAGGACATCATGCTTGATGAAGCAGAGGGTGAGCAGAAAAGAAGAAGACCCCCAATGAGATGGATTGACACAGTGGCTGCAACAAGGGGCTCAGGCATAACAACGATTGTGAGGATGACGCAGGACTGGGCAGTGTTTCATTTTGTTGTACAGAGAGTCACTATGAGTTGGAACTGACTCAACGGCACCTAACAACAACAAAAACAGTTGAGCCAGCATTTACAAAGAACAACTCTAAAACAATAAGAATAATCCCTTAGAAATGCGGGTAGAGGATATGTTCTGGTAATTCACAGAAGAAATACACATGTCCAATGAATATATGAAAATACACTTAAACTCACATGTAGTTAGAAAATCAGGATGATTTTTACTCATCAGATTAGCAAAAATATCAACAGCCAACAAGACTGTAGAAACATGGGCACTTTGGTACAATGCTGGTGGGCGTGTAAGATGGAACAGACACTTTGGGGAGCGATTTGGCAGTAGCTTTTAAAATTAAAAATGTCTTTTTTTTTTTTTATTACCCTAGTGGGGCTCTGGTGGCATCGTGGTTAAGAGCTTGGCTGCTAACCAAAAGGCCGGCAGTTCGAATCCACCAGCAGCTCCTTGGAAACCCTCTGGGGGCAGTTCTACTCTGTTCTATTGAGTCGCTATGAATTGGAATCTATTTGATGGCAAATGGGTCTTTTATTACCCTAAAACCTATAACCTACCGCCATTGAGTTGATTCCCACTCATAGCGACCCTGTGTACAACAGAACAAAACACTGCCCAGTCCTGCACCATCCTCACAATCATTATGCTTCAGCCCATTGTTGCAGCCACTGCGTTAATCCATCTCGTTGAGGGTCCTCCTCTTTTCCACCGACCCTCTTCTGTAAAGAGATGATTTTCTACCTTAGTTGCCCTTCTGTCCCAATTAAAAGAGTGTCAGGTTCTCTGACTCTTCCTCCACACTCCTCTCTGGCTATGAGTTTATTACTCTAGTATCTGGTAATTCTAAACCTTAGTATCTATGCTAAAGATAAGCACGAGAAGGCCTGTTCAAGGATTCCACTGTAGTATTGCTATTTTGGAAGCCCTGGTGGCATAGTGGTTAACTGCTACGGCTGCAAACCAAGAGGTCAGCAGTTCAAATCCACGAGGCGCTCCTTGGAAACTCTGTGGGGCAGTTCTAGCCTGTCCTATATGATCGCTATGTGTCGGAATCGACTCGATGGCAGTGGGTTATTGCTATTTTACAAAATTGCAAAAATTTGGCAACAACCTAAGAGTTCATCAAAAGGGGAAATGCTGAATTCAACTATGGGGTAGATGAAAAGATCCTCAGGACATATTAAGATGGGGGGAGTTGTGAAATATATGTTTATGATTATATTTTAGAAAAGAAAACCAGAAAATGAAATTATTTTTATATATAAGTGGACATGTCTCTGATACATATGGAAAGTGCCAGAAAGACAACAGAGGGACTTAGAGAGCATCAAGGGAGATTTTCGCTTTGCCTATACTGCTTGTATATTGTTTAAGAATGTATTCATATATTTATTGTAGACTAATTTTTTTTCTAAGATATTTCCTGATTTTAGGTCAGAGGCAAGGGCATGGGCTTTGGTGGCTACCTTGAACATAGCTTCCCTGGAAGGCTTCCTTGGAACACCTTCCTTTCCTGACATTTTATGATTCTCTAATTCTATGTCTATAATTTACAATAAATCTGTTCCCTTTTGATGAGGAGATGGCTTTTTATTCTCTTCCCTCAAATTCTGGCATAGTTTGACATTTCACTTTATTCTAAGTGGGGGATAATGAAAGACAAAAGTGGAGCGGTCACTCTGTTCTCTGTTTGGCTATGTTTGGGAAGGTTTGCTTGACCTATTTATGCCACTTTCCTTTGACAGTGTAAGCTCTTAGGCTTGTTGTATGCGATAAAAGTGCAAACAGTGCTGAAAGTCAGAAGATCTGAATTCTACAGGGTAGCCATAAATTCTGAAAACAGATACTTTATTTTTTTGCAGACTGGAACCCCTTGAAGACTTCTTCTGGGTTAGGCAAAAGATTTTGGTTTATTCAGTGAAAATCAGGAAGGCAAATCACCTGGGGTGACGCAGCGCATATGCATATACAAGGATAGCTGAAAAAGCTGCATCAACGCACTGTGCATTGTGTGATTTTGCACAGCAATTTAAACTATGTATTACTAAAAAAAATGTATTACTAACGAGGGATAATACAGTGAATATATCACACAATGTTATTAATTATGCCTTAATGTAATATCTATAAACCATTTTTCATGTCTACATTTTCAGACTTCACAGTTTTTCTGTACTCTTGATTCTATCACTAACAAGCAGGGTGATTTTGGACAAGCCACGACCCCACTGTGCAGATAACAATTGGGGCACCTATTTCCCAGAGTGGTAGGGAAGAATCAAGTAGATATAAATGAGTTATGAAAATTTACACATATATATACCCATTGCCGTCAAGTCGATTCTGACTCATAGCAACCCTATAGGGCAGAGTAGTACTTCCCCACAGAATTTCCAAGCAGCGCCTAGTAGATTTGAACTGCCGATCTTTTCGTTAGCAGCTGTAGCACTTAACCACTACGCCACCAGGATTTCCACAGATATATAAGCACATCATAATCTGGTTCTGCAGAACCTAATTGGCTTTTGGAAATACTCCAGATGAAACCTTGAGAAAAGTCTGGCATTAAGTCAACAAAGGAAACCTCTTCCTGGTCCCTCAGAGGCATTGCCTAGCCTGGTTCTGCCTATCTATCATTAGTTAGAAAGCTCCATCAGCTGGTCTTCATCACTTTGCTTGTTCCATGAGGTCATGAGAATAAATTCTAAGCAGTCTAAGTCTAAAGAAAACACACACACTTCAGATAACAGCCCCTGTGACGATCTGTCTTTCAACAACGAAAGAAGCAACTTACTCTCGTCCCTTTCTCAGGAAAGCATTTACAGCCCCCACTGCAGTCTTGGCCCCCGCATAGCTTTCCATAGGACCTCTTCTCTCCCTATTAAAAAAAAAAAGAAGAAAAAGTTAGTAAACCGTGTGAACCAAGAAGCAGCGTTGCCCCAGGAAACATAACCCTTAGCTATACCTCTCTTAACCAAGTGGCTTAATGATCTCATCTGATGGTGTCATGAATCACATGAAAGAGAATCTTAAGCTAGCACACTTTTAAGATCAGGTCTATACCTTACCAAATAGAGGATCTGGTTTGGAAACTATGACTCATATGCCATTTGTTGTTAGAAATTCCAGTCATAAAATGGAGGAGAATTTCTTTACGGGGTACTGGAAACAGGTCCTAGATATACCCTTGTGTGAAAGTAGGTGTCCACTGACTTATGTATTCGTACTTATTGAGAGAAAGCAGTAGCTGAAGCAGAGAACGTGAGAGAAATTCAAGTGCTAGAAATGTAGTGACAGATGAAAATGGCCATGGTGTACTCTGCTCTCAAAACTGTGCTCTTTGGGCTCCATTTTCAGCACAACATCCAAACCCTGTGGTTAAGTGCTGTGCTGCTAACTGAAAGGCTGGCAGTTCGAACCCACCTAGCGGCTTCAGGGGAGAAAGACCTGGTGATCTGCTTCCTTAAAGATTACAGCCAAGGAAATCCTATGGGCCAGTTCTCCTCTGTCACACGAGGCCGCTGTGAGTTGAAAATCGACTCGACAGCACTTAGCAACAACAACATACAAATCCTACAGATTCCCCTTTGGCCAGTTACTGCAAAAAAATAAAAATTAGCATAACGTGCTTATGGAAACACCTTGCCGGGGGAGGGCACAGTTGGCACACAAACTTAGAAGTCACGTATTATCTGTGTAAAAATACGGTAGATCCAAATTCCTAAGGTGGTATTGTACAGTAGCTCCAAAATGCTCCAACCTCTTACCCCTCTCCTCTGCTCGAATATTATTATGATTATTATTACAAGCTAAATTTCTACAAGGCCCCACAGGACCTGACA
This sequence comes from Elephas maximus indicus, assembly GCF_024166365.1. NCBI lineage: Eukaryota > Metazoa > Chordata > Mammalia > Proboscidea > Elephantidae > Elephas > Elephas maximus. The sequence goes on along the minus strand of NC_064846.1, from coordinate 49,511,441 downwards.
CATGCAGACCCTCTCTGACCTCATACCCTCACTCTCCCCCACCTCACTCTGCTTCAATCGCGCTGGTGTTCATTCTGTTCTTTGAAATCAACAAGCCTGTTCCCGTCTTAGGGCCTTTGTCCTAGCTATTACTTCTGCCTGGTATGCTCTTCCCTTAGATTTTTTTTTTTAATTGATGGTCTCTTTTCATCATCCCTTCTCAGAGAAGTCTTTCCTGACCATCCAACCTAAGGCAGTTCCCAGTTACTTCCAATCATATCACTCTATCTTTTCATCATTATTCTGTCTTCCCCCACTAGAATGTAAGCACTATGTAAGCAGGGACCTTACTGGTCTTGTCCAACATTGTATCCTCAACACCTCAAACAGTGGATGGCACTGAGGAATATTTGATGCACACATGAATGGAGCTGGGATTTGAACCCAGGTCTGCCTAAGTCCAAAGCCTTGGCCTTAACCACGCCTTTAGTGTTTTCTAAATCCTCTGCCTACCAGAGCCTCAACTGGAGAACTCAAAAAATGAAGAAACTGGATCTGACCCTATCATCTTGGAAAAAAAGCAAAACATAAATTCTAACTATTATCTGTAACAAAAACTTTACCTCTGGGATGAATTTAGTATCATCCAACTTTTTTGTTTAATGCTGGTTTTTTGTTTCCAAGAGAGAGGCATATTTATGAGCCATCCTCACACTTAATCCTCCTTACCTCTTTGTATTATGAGCCTTTTCCTAATTCCCAGGGAGTGCTGTGAATTTCTCTTATCTCTTTAGACATTCCCACAGCACTTTATCACCACAACACCTCAGTAATAAGGTAGTGATGGCAGAGCTATGACAAAATATTGCTATTTTAGATTCCAAACACCTTCCTGATATGAGATATTTTATCTCTCTTATATGCCTTTGACATGGTAAGTGCTATTGTACACTTTCCAGTTTGCCCTCCATTTTACGGTATAGAGGACAGACAAGTTTTCATAAGGGTAAGATCAAGAGGTGCTGTGGGAGGTGAAAGCTGGGGGCTGGTGTAGAATAGAGAACAGAGAGAGAGAGCAACGCTGAAGTCAACCTTTGCCTATGCTGTCACTTTTGTCTAATGCTGAGTACTATATTTCTTGGGATTATGTATGATTTGTATTTGCATTTCTATACATTTCTGTATTTTTCCAGTCTTCAATGAGCATGTATAATTAGTAAGAAGAAAAAAAATACATAATTATTAAATTTTAAAAGTCACCCCCTTCAAAGGAGAGAACTCAACAGGCCTTGCCAAAGTTGAACTGGCATCTGTTGGGAGCTGTGGCTTGATTCCAAAATCCAGTGCCTGTTTGGGTGACCTGTCAACTTTGTATATCATGGACCAAAAGTTTCCAGAGCTCTAGCATGGAACAGTTCTATTCTGCACACTTGGGGTCACCACGAGTCAGAATCGGCTCAACAGCAACTAAATAATATCAGCATGGCGCAAGGAGGCCCAAGGCAGGAAAAAAATCCCCCAAATGGGAGCTGAACAAAAATGTAAGGACCAAAAGCTAAGGTTTCTTAGGAACTCAGCATAAGGAGGCAAAGACACCTAGCCCATAAAGACAGGAAGCCATCACTCTCCTCTGACACCCAGGAAAGTAACCAGAGAAGCCCTATTGGCTACAAGGCAGTTTCCTGTAATGTCAGCCCTGGCAGTTCCCCCAGGAGTTTTCAATTACAGTGAGGTGGGAGGAGTGAACGGAGTGGCTACCAGTAACATGTCAAGACTAGGCCCTGAGGAAGCCTCTGCCCTATCCTGGCTTGTCTGGAGACATTCCAACCCCTGCTCGACCAGGTCATGTCTCTGGTGTCATTCCCATCCTGGAATGCTCTCCCTCTTCCTTTCGAAATCCAACCCTTCTTACACCCATAGAAAATCAGAACTGGAAACTCATTGCCACTGAGTCAATTTCAACTCATAGTAACCCTATAGGACAGAGCAGAGCTGCCCCAAAGGGCTTCCAAGGTTGTAATCTTTATGGAAGCAGACTGCCACTTCTTTCTCCTACAGAGTGGCTAGTCGGTTCAAACCACCAACTTTTCAATTAGCAGTGGAGTGCTTAAGCACTGCACTACTAGGGCTTCTTATGAATGTCCAGAGCCTTTTAAATGTAGGGCAGGAAGCAGGACAATTCCTAGTCTGCAGAACATTGGTCACTCCTGGCTCCCACCAAGTCCCTCCAATTATTGTGACATTCAAAAATGTCCACCCAATCCAAAATACCCTGAGGGGATGGGATACTTCTGTTAAGAACCACTGGTCTAATCCAAATTCCTCATTTTCCAGGTGAGAACACCGAAGGAACTTACTTTGCCTTGGGTCACACAGCTAGCGAATGGACCCTAGCTCTTCTGATACTAATTCTTTCCACTATCCCATATCTCTCAAGGCCTAGTCCAATGTTCACCTGTTTCATGAATGGTCTAGCTTGCAGTGAAAAGCCACATTCCCCACTCATTGAGCAGGTGTCACACATTGCTGCAAGATAGCCCTTACAATGGTAGTTAGGTTGCACAGCTGAGAGTTAGGCTTAGTTAGGCTGCAGGTCTGTCTGCTCAATCAGACAGTAATGTCTAGAAGGTGAAGGTCAACCTATATTTACCTTTTATACCCCCACAGTGATAAAGGGGCAACCTTTATGCTCTAGCCACCACCTGAGGCAATACATCTTAGTTATATCTACACAGGTCTGCATTCCAGCTCTAACAGTTCTTAGTTTGGTGACCTCAGGCAAGTGACTTAATCTTTCTGATACGTAATTGGGGGTGGGCAACAGTATGTACTGATGAGGGGATGATAGGATTAAAATAAAGCATTCGAACACTGTGCCTGGCTCATAGTAAACACTCAGTGCCAGCTACTATTATTACATTAATATTAGTTACACGAGACCAGTCAGCATTTCTGCAACACTCTGGTTTCTCTCTGGAGGTGATAATCACGTAGTATGCACTGGTATCACTATGCCAGTTGTCTCTGGCTGGTGTTCATTCTGATTGGTCAGGACAATCATTCTGATTTGTTGATGTCTAGGAAGAACCAACTGTTAACTATTTTCAGTATCACCTCTGTCTCATCTATCTGTCCCTTAGCTGATAATGGTTCCTTTGTCTAGAATGCCTTCCTAGTCACTTTTCCCATTCACCACAATCTGAACTTCTACTCATTCTTTAAAACCCAGCTCAAACACTATCTTCTTGGTGAAGATGCTGAAAAACTTCCTCCTCTCAGCAATTTCAGGCAGAAGCTCTTAATCCCTCTTCTTTGTTGATGGTCCTTCTTTGCCATGTTTTTACTCAACTGATTCTATACGGTCATCAGACTTGGAACAGGGATATGCCTTATTTTTCTCTGTAGCCCTTACATAAGCAGGCACTCAGCGAAGAGCTGTGGAATAATAGTTCTCAGAATAATTGAGAGTTAAAAGTGTTAGGTCAGCTTCACCTAAAATTCTGCCTCTTCCCTTGGTTTCCTGAAAAAAAGGGCTATATCATAGTGTCTCTTCCCAGTCAATATGCTTTTCCAGGCATCATCAGTGCTTTCTGGCATGGGTAGTGGCAAGAATAACACAAAAGGCAACCCAGGAAAAGAGAAATGGGATGTAATAGGGGCTTAGGTGAAGTGAAAAATGGTTGGCAAAGGTGAATTATCTCTAAGAACATTTTTTCCAGAAGCCTGGGTCACAGAGGGCTGACTCTGCAATATTTTAACCATTCATTTCAACGAACATTAAGCATCCCCGTTTTCATGTGCTAGGTAAAGAGCCCTGCCAGTGCCGTGGTTAAGCGCTCGGTTGCTAAATAAAAGGTTGGTGGTTCAAACCCACCAGCCACTCTGTGGAAGAAAGGTGTGGCAGTCTACGTCCATTAAGGTCACAGCCTTGGAAACCCTATAAGGCAGTTCTGCTCTGTCCTATAGGGTCACTATGAGTCGAAATCAACTCAGTGACAATGGGTATGTGCATGTGCTAGGTACTGTGACACACATGGAGGATAGAGGCTGTATCACACAGTGATAGTTAAACAAAGTCCCTGCTATCATGGTGTTTACAATCTAGGGAGAAACACAGGCAGTAAACAAATAGACAAGTATTACATGCTTATTTGCCAGCTAATGATATGTGCTATGGAGGAAAATAAAGCAGAATAATAAAGGAGGAATGCGTTACGGAGGAAAATAAAGAGTTATGAAGTGTTGGGGTCAGGTTGTTATTTATACAGAGAAGTCAGGAAAGGCTTTGTTTATGAGGTGACTTTTAAGCACAGAAAGGTCATCCTCGAAGTGCAGGACCAGCAACACTGGCATCACCTGGGAACTTGTTAGAAAAGCAAGTTCTTCCCCCACCATCATGAGACCTAAAAAAAAAAAAAAAAGTTGCCATCGAGTCGATTCTGACTCATAGCGACCCACGAGACCTACTGAATCATAAGCTCTGGAGGTGGGACCCAACCAGGGGCAGGTTATCCAATAGTCAAGGTAAGCACTGAGCTTACCTTGCTTACCAGCTCATCTGTAGTGAACAATTTCACTATAGATTAGTAATTAAGTACAAGTAAGCCCATGCTTACCTTGCTTACTGGGTCATCTGCCCCTGGACCCCGTGATGTGTGTTTTAACAAACCTTCAGGTGATTCTGATGCACACTAAAGTTTGAGAGCCACTGCTGCAGAAAATGAGAGAGCAAGCTATGTAGATATCTGGGGGGAAAGAATGTTCCAGACAAAGGGAACAGCAAGTACAAAGACAATAAAAGGGAGAGCATACTTGATGTTTTGGATGAACAGCAACGAGGCCAGAATGGCTGATGTGGAGTGATAAGAGAAATGGGTAGATGATGAGGTCCGAAATGTAGCAAAGGATCAGATCATATAAAATTTTATAGACCACTGTAACAATTTTGTCTTTAAAAAAACATTGAAGGGTTTTTTAATACAAGAATAACACCAACTGATTTAGTTTTTAAGAAAGGATCACTCTAGCTGCTGGTCAATGTGAACTGTAATGGGACAAAGGTGGAAGCAGGAAGACCACCCAGGAGGCTAATGTGGTAGTACTGCAGAAGGATGATAGTAGCTTGGACCAGAGGAGCATTTGTAGAGATTGGCAGAAGTGGTAGTATTTTGGATATGTTTTGATGGTAGAGCTGCCAGGATTTGTTGATGAATTACATGTGAACTGTGACTGAGGAAGAGTCAAGGATTTCTGTACTAAGCAATGAGAAGGATGGGATTGCCATTTATTCAGATCGAAAAAAACTGTTGGAGTAGCTGGCATGGGGGGCCTCAGGAATTTTGGCTTGACTTATTAAGGCTGAGATATCTATTAGACTTCTAGGGAGAAGTTGAGTAGATAGCTGGCTATGGCAGTCTGGAGTTCAAGGGAGATGGCTGCCTTGAGATGTGCATGTGATACATTTGGTCAGTATAAACTCAACTATGTTGTGGTAACAAACCCAAACTCTCGATGGCTTAACACAACAAAGAATTATTTCTCACTCACATCGCAATCCGATGAGAGCCAGGAAGCCCTCCTTAGTGGCTTTCTTCCAAAGATGTCTTGGATTTCCAGCCTCCTTTGTCTAGCAACTCCACCAACTCAGAAGCCCATACCTGCTCCTAACTACCCACAACTGGAAGTGGTGCATCTCTTCTTCTTACATTCCCCTTAACAAGGGCTAGACACAGGGACAAATTAATACTTGGGAAAATAGGAGAGCGCAGGAATTATTAGGTGAGCACCATCTCTGCCACCAGTGGTATATAAACCCACAAGATTAGATGGGATTACCAAAGGAGTGAATGTAGATAGAGAAGATATTCTAGAATTGAGCCCCACGGCACTTCAATTTTGAGGAAGTAGCAAAGAAGGAGTCTGAGAAGGAAGAGCTAGTGAGGTAGATGGTAAACCAACATAGAGAAGGGCCCTGGAAGGCAACTGAAGAAAGTACAAGTATGCATCTCTTAATGTCCACTGTATGTTCTGTGAAATAGGACATTATGTTATGTGATTTGGAGCCCTGGTGATGTAGTGGTTAAGAGCTACGGCTGCTAGCCAAAAGGCTGGCAGTTTGAATCCACCAGCCGCTCCTTGGAAATCCTATGGGGCTGTTCTACTCTGTCCTATACGGTTGCTATGAGTCGGAATCCACTCCACAGCAACAAGTTTGGTTTTTGGTTTTCTGGTTATGTGATTTGGACGTTGTAGAAACACCTGGGTCTGAGGGGAGCAGGGCTCCCAGGTGTATGGGGCGGGGGGTGATGTGCGGGACCAGCGCAGCTCCTGCTGCAGACATCTCCCGTAAGCACTCAGCTTGGTCCCACCCAGCGCAAGGCCCCACAGCCCTGTGAAGGTCACGGTGGGGAGTCTCTTGGTGCAGGCCTGCGCAGCAAGGGAGCGGTCTCAGTGACCCGACACCCCCGCCCCAACCAGGAGGTGCCTGCCAATCCTGGGTGCTGGGATGCAGAATTAGGCACCCACTCCTTCCAGCGCCAGGGGTGTCTGTTCCCACAGGTAGTGGTTGGTAGGGTGGGCTCACTGCCAAGTGGGGCTGTGGGAAGGTGTTAAAAATGTAAGTAGTATGTTTAAACTGTCAGGGAGCCAAAGTGTCACCTTAAAGCAAAAACAAAGCCCGGGGAAAAGGAAGAAATAAAAAACCACTCCAAGCCAGGGTGGCCTCATGCATACCAATGGTTTTTGTCATTTATGGCTGGGCAAGATTTATGACTCGGTGCCCCAAAGCTGTAAACAGAGCACAAAAACAGCAAACACTTGCTCCTTATGGAATATTGTGGCAGCACAACATGAAAGGGGTAGCAGGGCCGCGTAGGAGGAGAAAGCCAGCTGCAAAAATCCGCTTGCTGGCATTTTCTCTTCAAATTGGCCTTGTCGGATGTGGCATTTGAGGAAAGACGGCATAGGTCAATAATCAACCTGCACTTTTTCCTCCGAACTGCTGACACTACTGTCATTGCCTTTTCTGCTAAGCCAGTTACAGGGGAGGCCAGCTCACCCACGAGAACCTGTCAGGGGAGGGGATGGTGCGGGCCAAGGGAGCTGAGGGCACCCAAGTCAGAACTGGGGTGCCTGGGCTGCGTACCTTTCCATTGCATCCTATGGGACCACACCGGGCAAAACTCGGTGACTAGACTCACTGAGTCACAGGAGCTGAGGGAGACTGTGGTTGGGAGTTTGGGCCTGGGCCTCCATCAACGCAGACTAGGTGGCTTCCAGGCTGTGCACAGCAGCCAGGCAAAAGTGGGGCTCCGACCTCAGGACAAAGGTCTAGTGTCCCGGCACTCATACACCTGGGTGCCTTAGCACATGGACATATATGCGGACAGACGTTGCCTGAACGTTAAGCAACGCATACCTGTATTTCAAGGAGGCAAGGGTGATAAACTGTGTTAAATTGTTGACAGGTCAAATAAGATGAAACACGAGGATATACCAATGAATTTATCATTACCGTGACCATACCAGAGCAGTCTTGGTGGTTTGGTGGGGCTAAAAGCTGGATTGTAATGGGTTCAAAGAAAAATGGGAGATGAGGAACTGGAAAACACTAGCACAGCTAATCATCTCAAGGAGCAAAGGGAAGGGAAGAAATGGTGCTGTAGCTGGAGAGGGACATGGAGTCAAAAGAGTATTTTTACTTTAAATTTAAGATTGGAGATATTGAAGTGTTACAGTATTTTGAGGGAAGATGTGTTGACACAAGAGAAAGGGGGACAATTACTGGAGAGGAAGACTTAAGTGGAACGGAGAGGATGAGATCTCATACACAAGTTGATGTAACATCCTTAGATACAGGCATGGGAAGTGCATCCACAGTGACAAGTGGGAAAGCAGAGGACCTGGATACAGATGCAGACGCGCAGGTCAATGCTGTGGTGAGAGTGTATGTAAGTGCTCTTCTTTATACTTTTTTTTCCCCAGCAAACCACAAATCAAGGTTATCAGCTGAGATTAAGGAAGGGTAGGAGGAATTGAGAGATTTGAGAAAAGATAACTTGCGAAATGGCTGATTAGGAGAGTAGGAGAATGCATGAACTGGGAATATGTGGTAGGACTTCGAGGCAGGATCAAGGGCCCACTTGAGGTTAACGGTCATGACGTTAAAGGAAGACCAGTTAGCACAATTGTCGGGTTTTCTTCAGCCTTGTTCATGTGCGTGTGCACAGATGAAGATTAGAGAAACAGCTGGATTTAACCAGGGTTGGGTTCTTCTAGGAGCCCTGGTAGCGCAGTGATTAAGCATTCGGCTACTAACCAAGAGGTCGGCAGTTCGAATCTATCAACCATTCCTTGGAAACCCTATGGGGAAGTTCTACTCTGTCCTGTAGGGTCACTATGAGTTGGAATTGACTGCACGACAATGGTTTTTTTTTTTTTTTTACGGGTTCTTCTAGGTGAGAATGATAAAGGTAAAAAGGGACAAAGGAGTCAAGGGTACAGGAAAAGGAGTGATTATCATGACGGACCATGCAATTTTGGCTGCCTTAGGGAACGAAGAAGTCCTGGTGGCGCAGTAGTTAAGCACTCGACTTCTAACCAAAAAGTCGGCGGTTTGAACTCACTAGCTGCTCCACTCTGCAGGAGAAAGATGTGGCAGTCTGCTTCTTTAAAGATTTAAAGCCTTGGAAACTCTATGGGGCAGTTCTACTCCATCTTTTAGGGTCATTATGAGTCGAAATCAACTCCACAGCAGAGGGTTTGGTTTTTTGGTTTAAGGGAGGAAGAATGAGCCCTCGTGGCACAGTGGTTAAAGGGTGTGGCTGCTAACCCAAAGGTTGGTGGTTTGAACTCACCAGTTGCTCTGTGAAAGAAAGGTGTGGCAGTCTGCTTCCATAAAGATTTACAGCCTTGGGAACCCTACGGGGGCAGTTCTACTCTGTCCTATAGAAACCAAACCAAACTCTTTGCCATCAAGTCAATTCCAACTCATAGCAACCCTAAAGGACAGAGTAAAACTGCCCTATGGGGTTTCCATGGAGCACCTGGAGGATTCGAACTGTCTACCTTTTGGTTAGCAGATGTAGCTCTTAACTTCTACACCACCAGGGTTTCCTCTGTCATACACAGTCACTAAAAAAACCCATTGCCATTGAATTGATTTCGACTCATAGTCAGAATTGACTCCATGGCAACAGGTTTGGTGATTTTTTTGGTTTTAAGGAAGGAAGTGAGAACGGGTAGTGGGTAGCTGTTGTTGTTAGCTGTCGTTGAGTTGGCCCTGACTCATGGTGACTCCATGCACAAGGGAACAAAATGCCCCCAAACCTGCACCATCACCATGATTGGTTGTGGATCGAACCATTGTGATCCATAGGGTTTTCACTGACTAATTTTTGGAAGTAGATCATCAAGCCTTTCTTCCTAGTCCATATTAGTCTAAAGAATCTGCTGAAGCCTGTTCAGCATCATAGCAAGGTCAGGGCGGTAAAAAGATAGTAGGATCAATGGATGATAGGTCCTGGTGGGGATGAAGAATTGTGGGGATGTGTCAACTGGTTTTAGAATTGTGACCATGTCTTCTTGGAAGAGAGAAAGGGTAGGGTTGTAAAGAGGCTGTTGTTAGCTGCTGTTGAACTGTCTCCAGTTCATATCGACTTTATGTATAACAGAATGAAACATTGCCTGGTCCTGCACTGTCTTCATGATCGCTAGGATGTTTATGTCCATTGTAAAGAGGCTAAGGGCCTGTTAATACTCTATCTAGTACAAAGCATGATAGCCCTGAGAATATAATAAATATTTTTTGAATTAGCTCAGTGAATGGTTGCTGAAATAGCTGCTCATTTCTGGTCTTCAGACAAAATAACAAAACAATCCTGTTCTAATAACTTCATGTTTCTTCAAAATACTCTTTGTCTTTATTATTCTCACTTGATCCTTTACCACAAATCTGAAATAGGTATGCCAGATATATGGGCATGTGTAGAGACAAAAACCCACACATGGTATCACAATTATTAATTTCTACTTCTGCCTACTCTTCTGTGAGATGAAGATCTTGGTTTGTTCACCATAAGGCAAGTCAATTTAAACCCTCTAACCCCTTATTTCCTCAGCTATAAAATGCAATAATAATATTTCACTTCACAGAGTTTTATGAGATAATGGATATGAAGACCCTAGCAAAGTGTCTGGTATACATAGCATGCTCAGTGTTAGCTGGTATTATATCTATTTCCAGTACCTAGTACTGTGCCTGTGGATACCTAATAGGTGTTCATTCAATAGCTGATTCTCATGTTAAAGATGAGGAAATGACGGCTCAGTTGTTATGTGATTTTCCCAAATTCACACAGGAAGAAAGCAGAGTTGGGATAAAAAATCAGGTATCCTCATTCTCTGCCTTTTTCTTTTTTATCCGACCTGTTGCTATTGGTTTGAGGAATTAACCAAAAACTGTGAAGTCAGGAAAAGAAGGATGAATGTAGAAAGAGGTGTTTTTTTAAATAACCTTCATTCCCTGCTAGTGGTCTCAGGGTCTAAAAACCCAGAAATGACTCTTTGGCTACATCAGATCTATTCCTGGGGATGCATTCATAACAATGGCTACCACACACTGAGTACCAGCCGTGTGTCTGCCTAAGTACTTCATTTTTGTTCTCTCACTGAACTGTCCCAACAACACTGTGAGGTAGGAATTATTACCATCATCATTTCAAAGATGACGAAACTGAGGCATAGAGGGGTTAAATAGTTTGCCCAAGGTCATGCTGCTAGGGAGTGGCACAATTTCAAACCCAGGTTTGACTCAAAATCTTAAGCATTCTTCCACTAAGCCAGGCCCCTTTATCACCATCCTAGGTTTCTGAACTTTGGGCTAATAGCACAGTGAGGCTGGCTTTACTTTGAACAATTTGAAAACAAAGCCTGATCACTGAAATCTAAACACATACATGCACACACACGCTTATGAAATCAGGTTGAGTTCTGTCCCATGTTTAATGTGAAACTCTTGCCTGTGAAGAATAGCTCCCTGAGTTTATGAATGAAAGAATCTGGAAGGGGAAAGAAGTTATCTGTGGGAGCTGGCTCCCTACCGGGTAAGACTTGTCACCCACACTTTTATTTTAGGGAAGAAGCTGACACCAGACATTGCTAAGAAGTTCAGAATGGCATTTCCCTCCAATGTCTGCCCAACTGTGTACACATACATACAAACACATATACACAAACACAACTGATGGGCTCAAGGGGTAGGGAGAGCAACAGGCATCTTGGATTTCACTTGAAATAGGCCCAAGCCAGCCAGAATGAACCCAAGGCCTGAGGGATAAACTGCCCACTTAGATCTTAAAGTGAATTTGCCAAGCAAAATATTTAGACAAACTAAAATATTGCCTAAAACATTCTTAAAATAGATGCCTCCCTCTTCTCTGTTGGTAAGTACTTACAGCCACCACCCATCTATCTGTTTGTCCTACTGTGGTATGTTACTATGATATGAAAAGCTATGCCATTGGTATTTCAATTACCAGCAGGGTCACACATGGTGGACAAGTTTCAGTAGAGCTTCCAGACTAAGACAGACTAGGAAGAAAGGTCCGATGAGCTACTTCCAAAAAGCAGCCAATGAAAACCCTATGGATGACAACAGATTATTATCTGATACAGTGCTGGAAGATGAGCCCCCTAGGTAAGAAGGCACTTAAAATACACAATGGCCAAAACAACAGACTCAAGTATAATGATCATGGGGATAGCACAGGCCAGGCAATGTTTTATTCCGTTGTACACGGTGTTGCCAGGAGTTGAAGCTGACTTGAGGGCAACTAATAACAACAAATACTTATGGAGCAGCTAAGAAAAAGCAACATTTCCTAAAACTAGACATTGGGGGCAGGTGAGGAATGCTTGAACTTTAAAGCTAGAAGGGTCCTGAGGATCAGTAGTCCCCCAGTTCACAAGTAGTGAGGGTGGCCAGATTTAGCAAATAAAAAAACAAGAGGCTCAGTTAAATTTTTTTTAATAATTTTTACTGTGCTTTAAGTGAAAGTTTACAAATCGTCAGTCTCTCACACAAAAACCCATATACACCTTGCTACACACTCCCAATTACTCTCCCCCTAATGAGACAGCCTGCTCTCTCCCTCCACGCTCTCTTTTCGTGTCCTTTTCACCAGCTTCTAACCCCCTCCACCCTCTCATTTCCCCTCTGGGCAGGACATGCCAACATAGTCTCAAGTGTCCACCTGATCCAAGAAGCTCACTCCTCACCAGCATCCCTCTCCAACCCAATGTCCAGTCCAATCCATGTCTGAAGAGTTGGCTTTGGGAATGGTTCCTGTCCTGGGCCAACAGAAGGTCTGGGGGCCATGACCACCGGGGTCCTTCCAGTCTCAGTCAGACCATTAAGTCTAGTCTTAAGAGACTCAGTTAAATTTGAAATTTCAGAAAAAGAACAAATAAATTTTAGGATAAGTATGTCCCAAATTAGCATAAGTATATCCTATGCAATATTTAAGGTATGCTTATACAAAAAACGGAAACCCTGGTGGCGTAGTGGTTAAGTGCTACTGCTGCTAACCAAAGGGTCAGGAGTTCGAATCCGTCAGGCGCTCCTTGGAAACTCTATGGGGCAGTTCCACTCTGTCCTATAGGGTCGCTATGAGTCAGAATCGACTCAACAGCACTGGGTTTGGTTATACAAAAAAATTTTGTTGTTTATCTGAAATTCAAATTTAACTGGGTTTCCTATATTTTACTTGCAAACCATACAAGTAGTGTTACAATACACTGTGACAAGTTCAATTGTGAGGTGTGTCAAAAGTAATTGTTAGTAATAAAAGTACAAACTCTGCAACTTGTTTATTTTCTAGAAATCTAAGAGAGGATTCAAGTTTCTTTCTGTAATTGAGTCACTCTTACTAATCTGCAATCTAATATGCTTTCCAAAGTAGGAGAGAAAGGTAGAGTTACAGCTAGCATTGTAAGGACTAAATTCATTCACTTACTCAACAAGGATTTGAGTGCTTGCTGTGGACCAGGCACTGTACTAGGTGCTGGGGATATGGCAATAAAAAAATGAATATGACATGTACATGAATGCTCATAACAGCTTTATTCATAATAACCCCAAACTGGGAAGTGTCCAACTGTCTATCAACAGGTGGCTGGATAAACAAGATGTAGTAAATTTGTAAAATGGAATACAATTGAACAATAAAAAGAAACAAACTCTTGATACATACAGACACAAAAGAGCATATTCATTGTGGTTCCACTGATACAAAGTTCTAGAATATGTAAAACTACGTACAGTGATAGAAATCAGGATAGTGGTTATCTCTGCAGGGGCAGGCTGATGACTTGGGACACAAAGGAACTTTCCGGGATGATGGATGTGTTCTATATTTTAAACATGTAATGTTGACATGAATGTATGCATTTGTTGAAATTCATCAAATTGTACATTTACAATTTGTACATTTTGTTTGTAAACTATATCGCAACTAAAAAATAAATAAATACACTCTTTGCCATCATGGAGCTTAAATTCTCATATGAGATACAGAATAATACTTACACAAATACTTCAAGAATAATAATCGTCATAAGTGCAATAAAGGAACAAAAAAGCCCAGGATGCTAAGTAAGTTTACAATGTTTAAGTCATTAAGGCACGAGCATTCATCCCTGATTCAACAAATACTTACTGAGTGCTTACTCTGTGACAGGCACTAGGAACATACTGTTAAATAAAATAAATTTGGTCCCCTACTCTCATGGAGCTTATAATCTTGTAGAGAAGACAGACATTAGTAAAGTAAATAATAATCTGTTAATTATAACTGCTATGTGACACAAAGGAGACCAAAGGAAGAATATGAGAGTCTAGAACAGGGGGACCTGGCCTCCTTGGTGGGGTCAGAGAAGGTTTATCTAAGAAAGTATGGTTTTAACTGAGGTCTGAGGAATGAGAATGTATTAATGAGATCAAGGAGTGAGGGTGAGTCAGAGAATCTTCCAAGCAGAAGGAACAGTCTATGCACGTGCCCTGTGGTGAGAGAGAGCATGGCCCTTAGGGAGAACTAAAAGAAGGCCAGAGTAACTGAAGCAAGAAACTGAAGCGAGAGGGACTTGAGAAGATGTTGCATAGATAGACAAAGAGTGGCTCACGTGGAGTGTTGTAGGCCATGTTAGGGAGCTGGTTCTTATCTTTAGGGCCATAGGGCATCACTAAATAATTTTAAGCATGGAAGTAACATGATCAGATTGGTGTTTTAGGAGCATTTTCTGGAGACAATACGGATAATGGATAGGAGGGGGTGGTAGTGAGGTGGGAACACTGATTAGGAGACTGTTTCAATAGTTCACGTGAGAGAAGATGGTGGCCTGGCAGTTGGGATGGAGAGAAGTGAACAGATTTAAGACACATTTAAATAGAGGGGACAAAACCCAGAAAGAGACAAGTCTAGAACCAAGGCTTTCTCATGCCAAGTCCATGTTACTGATTTGAAGACAATCTTTAAAGCACACCTGCTATATATAAAGCACTGTGCTGGGCACTATGACAAAAGAAAAATATTTAGAAAACATATTCTTGCACTCAAGGAACTTAAAACCTGATAAAGGAGACAGCCATAATCAAAAGAAGAAACTGAGAAGTATAATTGGAGAAGGTAAAGAGATATGTTTCTAAAATTCAGATTGATTATATCTGGTCTTCTCTCAAAAACCTTTCATGACCTGCAAAATCCAAAATCCAAAGATGACATTTAAGGGTCCCTACAAATCAGGCTCAACATACCATTGCATTCTCACCTATTAGCTCGAATGTTGTAGTCTTACCCACTGCCATCGACACCATTCCAACTTACAGCAACTCTATAGCACAGAGTGCAACCGCCTCATTGGGCTTACAAGACTGTAAATCTTTACAGAAACAGGTTGCCACATCTTTCTCCCACAGAGCAGCTGGTGGGTTCAAACTGTTGGCTTTTCAGTTAGCAGCTGAGTGGTTAACCATTGCACTAGGGCTCTTGATTTGTTAGAAGTCTATTTATCTAGTATTCCATTCTCCTGGAATGCCTTTCACATCACATCCATTTCTCTGGAAATCCTAGTCATATCTTATGACGCAGTGAATTACTGAATATGGCACATTTAGCCACGTTAAAAAGATTAGGAAGAAGGACCTGGCGGTGAAAAACTTATGAACAGCAGCAGAACACTATCTGGTATAGTGCCAGAAGATGAGCTTCTCAGGCTGGGAGGCTCTCAAAATACAACTGGGGAAGAGCTGTCTCTTCGAAGTGGAGTCGACCTTAACGACGTGGATGGAGTCAAGCTTTCGGGACCTTCATTTGCTGATGTGGCTCGACTCAAAATGAGAAGAAACAGCTGCAAACATCCATTAATAATCAGAACCTGGAATGTACAAAGTATGAATCTAGGAAAATTGGAAATCACCAAAAATGAATTGGAACACTTAAAGAATAATATCCAGGGCATTAGTGAACTGAAATCGACTGGTATTGGCCATTATGAATCAGACCATCATATGGTCTATTATGCTGGGAATGACAAATCGAAGAGGAATGGTATCAAATTCATCATCAAAAAGAACAGTGCAAGATCTATCCTGAAGTACAACACTGTCAGTGATACGATACTATCTATATGCCCACAAGGAACACCAGTTAATACGACTATTATTCAAATTTACGGGCCAACCACTAATAACAAAGATAAGGAAATTGAAGACTTTTACCAATTTCTGCAGTATGAAATTGATCAAACATGCAGTCAAGATGCATTGATAATTACTAGTGATTGGAATGCAAAAGCTGGGAACAAAGAAGGATTGGTAGTTGGAAAATATGGCCTTGCTGATGGAAAAGACACTGAAAATTGTGTGATAGAATTTTGCAAGACCAACGACTTTTTCATTGCAAATACCTTTTTTCAACAACATAAACAGTGACTATACACATGGACTTCACCAGACAGAATACACAGGAATCAAATCAACTACATCTGTGGAAAGAAACAATGGAAAAGCTCAATATCATAAGTCAGAACAAGGCCAGGGGCCAACTGTGGAACAGACCATCAATTGCTCATATGCCAGTATAAGGTGAAAAAAAAAATTTTTTTAAGCTAAAGAAAATTAGAACAAGTCTGAGAGAGCCAAAATGTGACCTTGAGTATATCCCACCTGTATATAGAGACCATCTCAAGAATACATTTAATGCATTGAATACTAATGACCAAAGATCAGACAAGTTGTGGAATAACATCAAGGACATCATACACAAAGAAAGCAAAAGGTATTTAAAAAGACAAGAAAGGAAGAAAACATTGAAATGTATGTCAGAAGAGACACTGAAACTTGCTCTTGAATGTCAGTGGATAAACCAAAAGTAAGAAATGATGAAATAAAAGAACTGAACAGAAGATTTCAAAGGGCGGCTCCAGAAGACAAAGTAAAGTACTATAATGAAATGTGTAAAGACCGGGAGTTAGAAAACCAAAAGGGAAGAACATGCTCAGTATTCCTCAAGCTGAAGAACTGAAGAAAAAACTCAAGCCTCGAGCTGCAATACTGAAGGATTTCTAAGGGGAAAATATTAAACGACGCAGGAAGCAACAAAAGAAGATGGAAGGACTACACAGAGTCACTATACCAAAAAGAATTGGTCAACGTTCAACCATTTCAGGAGGTAGCATAAGATCAAGAATTGATAGTTCCTGTCATGGATTGAACTGTGTTCCCCAAAAATATGTGTCAACGTGGTTAAGCCATTATTCCCAGGACTGTGTGGTTGTCCTCCATTTTGTGATTTTCCTATGTGTTATAAATCATAATCTCTGCCCATAGTTAAAGAGGATTAAGGTGGGCTGTAACACCCTTGCTCAGGTCACATCCCTGATTCACTGTAAAGGGAGTTTCCCCAGGGTATGGCCTGCACCACCTTTTATCTTACAAGAGATAAAAGGAAAGGGAAGCAAGCAGAGAGTGGGGGACCTCATACCACCAAGAAAGCAACGCCGGGAGCAGAGCAAGTCCTTTAGACCTGGGGTCCCTGTGTGGAGAACCTCCTAGTCCAGGGGAAGATTGACAACAAGGATCTTCCTCCAGAACCAACAGAGAAAGCCTTCCCCTGGAGTTGATGCCCTAAATTTGGACTTCAAACCTACTAGACTGCGAGAAAATAAATTTCTGTGTTAAAGCCATCCACTTGTGGTATTCCTGTTATAGCAGCACTAGGTGACTAAGACAGTACTGTAGGAAGAAATCCTAGCTGCATTGAAGAGAATGGAGGAAAACAAGGCTCCAGTAAATGACGGAATAGCAATTCAGATGTTTCAACAAACAGATGCAGAACTGAAGGTACTCACTCATCTATGTCAAGAAATTTGAAAGATAGCTTCCTGGCCAACCACCTGGAAGAGATCCATATTTGTGCCCATTCCAACGAAAGGTGATCCAAGAGAATACGGAAATTATAAAACAGAAATCATTAATATCACACATAAGTAAAATTTTGTCGAAGATCATTGCAGCAGTACATCGGCAGTGAACTGACAGAAGTTCAAGCTGATTCAGATGGGGACATGGAATGAGGGATATCACTGCTGATGTCAGATGGATTTTGGCTGAAAGCAGAGACTACCAGAAAGATATTTACCTGTGTTTTATTGATTATGCAAAGGCATTTGACTGTATGGATCATAACAAATTATGGATAACATTGTAAGAATGGGAATTCCAGAGCACTTAATTGTGCTCATGAGGAACTGTACATAGATCAAGAGGCAGTTGTTCGGACAGAACAAGTGGATAGTGACTGGTTTAAAGTCAGGAAAGGTGTGCATCAGGGTTGTATCTTTTCACCATACCTATTCAATCTGTACGCTGAGCAAATAATCTGAGAAGCTGGACTATATGAAGAAGAACACAGCCTTGGGATTAGAGGAAGACTTACTGACAACCTGCAATATGCAGATGACACAACCTTCCTTGCTGAAATTGAAGAGGACTTGAAGCACCTGCTGATGAAGATCAAAGATTACAGCTTTCAGTATGGATTGCACCTCAACATAAAGAAAACAAAAACCCTCACAACTGGATCGATAAGCAACATCATGATAAATGGAAAAAATATTGAAGTTGTCAAGAATTTCATTTTACTTGGATCCACATCAACACCCATGGAAGCTCACCCATTGCCACTGAGTTCATTCTGACTCATAGGGACCCAACAGGACAGAGCAGAACTGCCCCATAGAGTTTCCAAGGAGTGCCTGGTGGATTCGAACTGCCAACCTTTGGTTAGTATCCATGGCACTTAACCACTACCAGGGTTCCCACTGAAGCAGCAGTCAAGAAATCAAAAGAAACACTGCACTGGGAAACTGTGCTGCAAAAGACCTCTTTAAAGTGTTAAAAAGCAAAGATGTCACCTTGAAGACTAAGGAGCTCCCGACCCAAGCCATGGTATTTTCCACCACATCATATGAATGTGAAAGTTGAACAACGAATAAGGAAGACCAAAGAAGAATTGATAGCTTTGAATTGTGGTGTTGGCAAAGAATACTGAATATACCATGGACTGCCAGAAGAACAAACAAATCTGTCTTGAAGTACAGCCAGAATGCTCCTTAGAAGCAAGGATGACGATACTTCATCTCATGTACTTTGGACATGTTATCAGGAGGGACCAGTCCCTGGAGAAGGACATCATGCTTGGTAAAGTAGAGGGTCAGTGAAAAAGAGGAAAACCCTGAAAGAGATGGACTGACACAGTGGCTGCAACTATGGGCTCAAGCATAACAATGATTGTGAAGATAGCCTAGGACTGGGCAGTGTTTCATTCTGGTGTACATGGGGTCGTTATGAGTCAGAACAGATTTGACGGCACCTAACAACAACAACGAATTCATATGTGGTCTTGTAACTCCCACACAATGATGGGTGGGACTATACAAATAAAGTGCTTGTGGACTACCAAGGAGACTAGACAGCTTGTTAACAACACAAATAAGGTGCATGGTGCATGGAACCCTATGATAGTAGGACCATGTGAATAAGGTATATGGAATCCTAACAAGGGAATTGGTCAGTTTTGCCCTTCTGCTAGGCTTACAATGAGCCATCCTAGTAGGGGGAAGAGGGGACCTCACTACCATCAAAAAGAAAAAGATCCAGGAATGGAGCGCATGCTTTGCTGTGCTGAGAACCTCCCAGACCCAGGAGAGAGAGCTGTAATATTGGAGATAGCGTGAGACCGTAAGAAGCGGCAAAAAGTACAGCAGAGAAGTGGCAACATCAGAACCAAGTGACTGACAGGAGACAGTGCAGTGGAAACACAAAATGGAAGAAGAAAATGAAGGAAAACAGAGAATGAGGAGAGATATGGAGTAGAGGTCCCCTGCCAACTAACATGGCAGAGACGCCATATTAAAGCACAGTCAGCAACAACCCCAGACAGGGCGTATGGGTAGGCAACTTCATAGAGCTCCCAACAGGAGACAGAGAACCCAGTAACCAGAGAAATACACTTTCCCACACCGTTCTGCTGAATACATCACCCCCACATTCCCAACAAGTCATGCTGCACTACTCAGCTAGAGAACTATCAACAAGCTGTCACCCCAAGTCTGTCCCCCCTCACCTGCTGGCTCCTGCCATGACATTTTTTTCTTTCTTCCTCCCACCCCTTCCTGATGGAACATGCTGTGACACTTGGCTGGAGAGCTACAGGCCCATTCGTCACCCCAGGTCTGAACCACCCCCACCCACCAGCTCCTGCCATGTCATTTTTTTCCTTTCTTCCTTTTCTTTCTCCCTCACACATACCCTTGTATGCCATCTCTACCCCTTCTCACTGGGCCACAGTGCACTGCTGCAGGTAGAGACCTATCAACCTGCCACCAACCTGAGTCCCCCCAGATCCTACTCACTAGCTCCTGATGTGCCATTTTTTATTCCCTTTCCTCCTTTTCCTTCTCCCTCCCACCTAGCACTGTACCCCACCTCCACCCTTTCCCACAGGATGATGACACACCACCTTGGCTAGAGAGCCACTGGCCCAACACGAGCCCATGTCCACTCCGCCCCCACCTACCGGCTCTTGCTGTGCCATTTTTCTCTTTTGTTCCTTTTCTTTCTCCCTCTCAACTATCCCCATATGCCACATCTACCCCTTCCTTCCAGGCCTTGCTGCACCACTGGGGGTAGACAGCTACCAGCCTGTCACTGCCCTGGTTCCCACCTGCTCCCACACACCCTCACCCACCAGCTTCCACTGCTTTCTCCCCCCACAATCTAGCTCCATATGCCACCTCTACCCCTTCCCACTGGACCATGCCACACTGCCATGGGTAGAGTGCCACTGGCCCACCAGCAGACTGGTTCTGTACCACTCCTACTCCTCGGCTTCCACTGTGCCATTTTCTTTCTTTTCCTTTTCCCTTTCTTCCTTTTCTTTCTCTCTCTCACCTAGTCCCACACACTGCATCACTGCAGCTAGAGAGCCACTGGCACAACGCCACCTCAGGTCCACCCTGGCCCAACCCACTAACTACCCTTTTTTTCCTATCTCTCTCTTTTCTTTTCTTCCTTCACCCCACCTAGCAGCATACACCACCTTTCCTTCACGCTGGCACTCTCTGTGCCACTGCGGCTAGAGTGTCACCAGATCAGGCCCATTGCTGCAGGATGAAACAAAGGAACATACAATTAATAATTAAAAGAAAATAATACCTTAAGTCTCGGAGACAGCAGACAATGCCAAAATGTAAAAATGCAGGACAAGACGGCTCCAGCAAATCACCAAAATAAAGAATCAAATGACCTTCTGATACAAGAAAAAGCAGTGAAACTACCTGATATGGAATTCAAAAGACTAATATTTAGAGCTCTCCAAGAGATTAGGAAAGAGATCAAGGAAAGCACAGACAAAACCAAGGAAGAAATAGACATAATCATGGAAAACACAGACAAAACCAACAAAAACACTGCCAAAATCAAGGAAAACAGGGAAAGCAATAGAAGAATTCAGGAAAATAATACAAGAACAAAACATCAAATTAAATAAACAATAAGAAATCATACTAAAACTAGAAATCCAAAAGATAAGCAACAAAATTTCAAGAAATGGGAAACTCAAAAGAATGTTTAAGGAGCAAATTTGAAAGAACAGAAGACAGAATCAGCGAGATTGAAGACAAATACATGGATGCCACTTCACGTGAGGAAAAATCAGAGAAAGAATGAAGAAAACCTAAGAATTATGTGTGACAAAATCAAGAGGAAAATTTGCATGTGATCGGAGTTCCACAACAGTGGGAGGAAACGAAAAACAGAGAAGATTATTGAAGATGTGCTGGCATAAAACTTCCCAAATATCATGAAAGATGAAAAGCTGACCATGGAAGAAGCTCAACAAACCCCACATAGGATAAAAAAAAAAAAAAAATTTACCCCCCCAAAAAGGCACCAAGACATATCATAATCACACTTTCCAAAACCAAAGAAAGACAAAGAATCATGAGAGGAACTCAAGAAAAAAGAAACATCACTTACAAAGAAGAAACAAGACTAAACTCTGATTACTTGGCAGAAACTATGTAGGCAACAAGGCAATGGAATGACATATATAAAGCCTTGAAAGGATAATATATGCTATGAAACTCTCTCTCAAATATGATGGTAAAATGAAGACAATTCCAGATAAACAGAAATTAAGGTAAGGGAATTGGTAAAAACCAAACCAAACTTCCAAGAAATATTCAAAGGAAGTACTTTGGTTAGAGAACGAGCAACATTAGATAATTAGAGTCTAGGACACAGGACACCATCAGCCAGAAACCAACCTAGATAAAGAGCTTTCAATAATAATTTTTTAAAAAGCTAAAAGACATAAAACAGGGAAACAGAGACATCAATCTTTAAATGATAAAAATGTCAAAACAATAAAAGGAGGAATAAACGATGTAGGTATAGAACTTGAAACTGGAGAGGAAGTCAAGGGTCTAATCTCTAAAATCTACAAGATACTGCGACACTTC
Organism: Elephas maximus indicus; assembly: GCF_024166365.1. Lineage (NCBI taxonomy): Eukaryota > Metazoa > Chordata > Mammalia > Proboscidea > Elephantidae > Elephas > Elephas maximus. Next base: position 49,489,385 of record NC_064846.1, on the reverse strand, counting down.
AACAACAAAAAGACAAATAATCCAATGAAAAAATGGGCAAAGGATACGAAGAGACACTTCACCAAAGAAGACATTCAGGTGGCTAACAGACATGAGAAAATGCTCATGATCATTAGCCATTAGAGAAATGCAAATCAAAACCACAATGAGATACTATCTTACCCCAGAAATAATGGCACTGACCAAAAAAGCAAAAAATAACAAATTTTGGAGAGGTTACAGGGAGATTTGAACTCTTATGCACTGCTGGTGGGAATGCGAAATGGTACAACCACTATGGAAAACTATATGGTGCCTCCTTTAAAAGCTAGAAATAGAAATACTATATGATCCAGCAATCCCACTCCTAGAAATATATCTGAGACAAATAAGAGCCATCACATGAGTAGACATATGCACACCCTTGTTCACTGCAGTATTATTCACAATAGCAAAAAGAGGGAAACAACCTAAGCACCCATCAACAGATGAATGGATAAACAAATTATGGTACATACACACAATGGAATACTACACAACAATAAAGAACAATGATGAATCCGTGTAACATTTCACAACATGGATGAATCTGGAGGGCATTATGCTGAGTGAAATAAGTCACATATGTATGAGGCCACTATTATAAAAAACCCAAGAAAAGTTTACACATAGAAAAAAAACAAGCTTTGATGGTTATGAGGGAGGAAAGGGGTGAGAAGGGGAAATCACTAACTAGACAGTAGACAAGTGTTAGCTTTGGTGATGGGAAAGACAACACACGATATAGAGGAAGGCAGCACAATTTGACCAAGGCAAAGTCACAGAAGCTTCCTAGACACATCTAAATACTCTGAGGTACTGAATTACTGGGGCTAAGGGCTGGGGACCACGGTCTCAAGGGCTATCTAGGTTAATCGGCGTAACATAGTTCACAAAGAAAATGTTCTACATCTTACTGTGGTGAGTAGTAGGGGTCTTAAAAGCTTCGTCGCGGCCATCTAAGACACATCTATCGTTCCCATCACGTTTGGAGCAAAGGAGAGTGAAGAAAATCAAAGACAAAAGAAGAATATTAGCTCAAAAGACTAACAGCCCACAGGAACCACTGCTTCCACCAGCCTGAGCCCAGAAGAACTAGATGGTGCCTGGTTACTACCACTGACTGCTCTGACAGGGATCACAATAGAGAGTCCCAGATAGAGCAGGAAAAAAAACAAAGAACAAAATTCAAATTCATAAACAAAGACCAGGCTTACTGGTCTGACAGAGACTGGAGGTACCCTCAAGTCACCCTTGACACCCTGCCAACTCAGAACTGAAACCACTCCCAATGTCCACTTTTCAGCCAAAGATTAGACAGGCCTACAGAACAAACAATACCACATATGAGGAACCTGTTTCTGAGTTCAACCAAGTACACGAGATCAAATGGGTAACAGCTGCCTAAAAGCAAAGATGAGGCAGGAAGAGTCAGGAAATCTGGATGAATGGACAAGAAAAACCCAGGGCAGAAAGGGAAAGGAGGAGAGTGCTGACACGTTGTGGGGTTCCTACCAATGTCGCAAAACAATTTGCATAAATTTTTAAATGAAAAACTAATTTGTGCTGTAAACTTTCACCTAAAATACAACAAAATTAAAAAAAGAAAAATTACTCCCAGTTGAAAACAAAATCATTTTGTTTTTCTATTTGTGGGCCTAAGACTCAACTAGCTCTCTAAGAGTTGAACCTACAGGAATAGGAAGGATTGGGATGCCAGGACAGAAGCTGTGGCCTTCTGGAAATATCTGAGACTGTCTCATCTATTACACTGCCATTCGTTTTTATACTAAGAGGAGGGAATCTAACAAATGCCGAGTTGAGATGGACAGTGAGTAAATGTGGAGTCCATCAGCAGTAGCAACTATTAGAAGGAGCCAGAATGGGAGACAAATACAGGTCGTTGCTATAAAGGAAACTACTAACTAGATAATACTTAGCTCATGCTGTATGTAGACAGTCTCTAAGGTCTAAGGTGACAACGGTGAAAAACGTTCAGAGATGGAGAAAGAAGACATGGGGAGGAGGCTCAAAACAAGGAAAACAGGATGGATCACAAAAAACCCATCCTTTATGACTAGGTGGGAAAATGAGAGGGAAAAATAACCCTACAAAGTACAAATACCAGTAAATAGCAGACCAGGACTTCTGTCTTCATTTGCCAAGAACAGCATGTTACTTTTACTTAATTTTATGGCTGTAGTTTTAAGCTGTAAATCCGTTCAGAAATTAATTTTCATTTTGCTTGCAGGGTGAGCAAGACAAACTGACCTGTCATGTATGCTTGCGTATCTAAAATTAGGAAAAACAGCCCTAATCCCTTCTCGGATGCAGAAAATAGAAACTAGTCGACTAGTCTACTTGGTTGGTGGGAACGGACTTTAAAAAGTATCATGTTAAAAAAAGAAATGAAGTATCACATGCCTTCAGGAAAGTTCAAACTCCAGTGCGGACTTTTTGAGCTTAGCCAAAATCCACAGGCAAAGAAGTGGTACAGTATTTCTGTCTGATTCCATGTTTTATGGCTTCGATACTCATGTACTTTTCTTTTTGTTTATTGGCAAAGTGACAGCAAAACTGATTTCAGAAAGCCCCTCCGTGGCAAGGCCCAGTTATCTCTATGGTGATTCCTTTGTAAGACACAAACTACCAAAGCTCACTGAATAAGAAATAGATCATCTGAACAGTCCTTTATCTATCTAGTAAATACGTTGAATTTATAGTTAAAACCTCTCCACAAAGAAAATTCCTGGCCCAGGTGGCATCACTGGTGATTTATACCAAACATTTAAGGAAGAAATATCAATCCTATACAAACTCTTTCAAAAAATTGAAGATTATAGGTTACTTTCTGACTCATTCTATGAGTCCAGCATTACCATTACAAGAATTCCTGGAAGGGACTGGACAATGGGTTGGAGAGAGATGCTGACGAAGAGTGAGCTACTTGTATCAGGTGGACACTTGAGACTGTGTTGGTATCTCGTGTCTGGAGGGGAGATGGGAGGGTAGAGAGGGTTAGAAACTGGCAAAATCGTCACGAAAGGAGAGGCTGCAAGGAGAGAGCGGGCTGACTCATGGAGTAGGGTGTATATAAGCTTATATGTGACAGACTGACTTGATTTGTAAACTTTCACTTAAAGCACAATAAAAATTATTTTTCTAAAAAGAATTCCTTCAGGAATATAGATAGGAAAATTCTTAACAAAATTTTAGCAAATTAGAATCCAACAATACATAAAAAATACGGTATATCATGGCCAAGTACAGTTTATCCCAGGAATGGCAGGTTGGTTGAATATTCAAAAGTTGATCAATGTAATCAACCATATCAGCAGACCAAAAAGGAAAACCCATGTGATTATCTCAGTAGTTGCATGTTACAGATTGAATTGTGTTCTCCCCAAAGATATGCTGAAGTCCTAGCCCCTGTACTTGTGAATGTGATCTGGTTTGGAAATAGGTTCTTTCTTTGAAGCTGTTACCAGTTAAATTCACAAGGTCATACCACAGTAGGGTGGGCCTAATCCCTTATGAGTGGCCTTTTATAAAGAGGAAGACAGACAGGGAGACAGGGACACACATAAAAAGGGGGAAGTCACCATGTGAAGATACATCCACAAGCCCAGGAATGTCAAGAGATGCCTGGGGCTACCCAAGCTGGATGAGACAAGGAAGAATCTTCCTTTATAGGAGACAGAGAAAGTATAGCCCTGCCCACACCCTGAATTAGCCTCCAAAACTGTGAGACAATAAATTTCTGTTCTTTAGAGCCACTCACTTTGTGGTATACTGTTATGGCAGCACTAGGAAACTACGATAATGTAGAAAAAGCATTTCACAAAATCCAATATCCATTCCTGATAAACCTCAAAGCAAACTAGGAATAGAAGGGAACTTCTTCAACCAGATAAAGGACATCTACAAAAAACCTTACACGTAACATTACGTCTAATGGTGAAAGACTGAAAGCTTTTCCCTCCTAAGACTGGGATTGAGGCAAAAATGTACACTTTTACACTTCTATTCATCATTTTACTGGAGGTTCTAGCCAATTCAATAAAAACATTGGGGGTGGAAGAGAAGGCATCCAGACTGGAAAGAAGTAAAACTATCTTTATTTGCAGATGACATGATCTTCTATGTAAAAAATACTATGGAATCTATAAAAGGACATGAGGAAACTTTTGGGGGTTATGGGTATGTTCGTTATCTTGATTGTGATAATGGTTTCATGGGTATATACATAAGTCAAAACTTATCAAACTGTAAGGGAACACACCCACCTGCAGACATATCTTTGGTGGTGGATATTTCTACATACGTAACTATAGGTGCTCCTTATATATTAATATAGACAATAGAGCACACAAGGGCCACAGTCAGGCAAATTCTTAGATGTAACCGGACACCTTTTGGGATGAAGTTCATAGGCTCAAAGGTGAAGGACCATAGACTCGGGGGATATCTACATCAACTGACACAACATAGTTGATAAACACAAAGCTCTGCATCCTATTTTGGTGAGTAGTGTCTGGGGCCTTAAAAGCTTGCAAGCGGCCATCTAAGATACATCTCTTACCATCCAGAGCAAAGGAGAGTGAAGAAAACCAAAGACTCAAGGAAGCAATTAGTCCATAGGATTAATAGACCACATGAGCCACACCCTACAGAACCCTGACACAGAAGAACTAGATGGTGACTAGCTACCATTACTGACCACCCCAACTGGGATCACAACAGAGGGTCCTAGACAGAGCAGAAGAAAAAGGTAGATCAAAGAAACCAATTCACAAAAAAGACCAGACTTACTGTTCTGAGAGAAACTGGAGGAACCCCTGAGACTATGGTCCTAAGACACCCTTCTTACCTGGAACTGAAGCCATTCCCAGAGACCACCTTTCAGCCAAACCATAGACAAGCCCATAAAATAAACAATCACACCCGAAAGGAACGTGCTCCTTAGAACAATCAATTATATGAGATCAAAAGGGTGACATATGCCTGTGAATGCAAAGATGAGAAGGTAGGAAGGAATAGAAAATCAGAAGGAAAAGAAATAGGGAGGGGCGAGGCCAAGATGGCGGAGTGGTCAAACACTTCCTGTGGTCCCATTTACAAGAAAGACCTGAAAAAACAAGTGAACTGATTATATATAACAATCTAGGAGCCCTGAATATCAGAGGCAAAGTTGAGGAATCGGACTGAGCAGCAGGGGGAGGTAGAGATGGTTCGGAAGCAGCAAGGAGCTCCCAGACTTGACCAGAAAGGAACCAGCATCCTGCAGGCCAGATCGGCTGGCGTGCGCAGTGAGGCAGGCAGTGGCACTTGGGATGTGCTTTTCACAGTGGGAGAGGCTGAGCAACAGACAGTCTGCTCAACCCTCCAGAACCAGCGAGAAATGGCACTCCATCAGCAAAAGATAAGTACATGTGCCCAACCTACTGTGTGCAGCAAAAAAACACCCACTTTGGGAAGAACCTCTCTCCCATTTACCTGCACCCTACCCACTCAGTACCCGGCTGGGCCAACTTCAGTGATTACTGCATCCCCTGGGCCATAAGTAGGACCCATCGTGCTCCCTGAGCCATTCTCCCAGCTTTGGAGAGGGAACAAATTAACAAACAGGAAAAAATAATCTGCCAGGTTCCCTAAGCTGGGAACTCAGAGAAGACATAGCCCCTTTGCCGAGGCCCAAGCTTAAGTGGTCCACAAAGTCTGAATGCCTTTCAGCCTTGCATAGACCTGTGTGGGCCCATTTCAACAGTGTAAGCCCTCATTAGCACAGTATAACAGGGTATATGCCTGAGGCCTGTTTTCAACTATATCAGCTACAAGGGGGAGTGGCAAATTCTTGACATTTGGCACTACCCTGCCCACTAAGCAGGGTCCTCACCTACCCCCACCAGGGTCCAGAAGACTGGTGGTTCCACCCACACCACCTAGCCACCCACAACAGGGGTCCAAGAATAAGTAGTGCCCCCCAATCCTTACAAACAACAGCATCGGGTGCCCATACTACAGATGCAAAACCCACCTACCTAGGTGCTCTATAGAGCAGGGACATGCTTTCCTCCCAGACACTCAGAGGCAGCTGTCAGCCCCCTGCATTACTCTGTGCATGACCCCCTACTACAACAAGATACCTGTGCCTACTCCAATCACTCCTGCCTGTCTAGGACTCTAGGTGACAGCCTGCACCACACACTTGTTGACCGACTACTTGGACACATGAGTTGAAACTATATTAGAAAAGTAAACAATGTCCTGGGCTCAAATACCTCATAAAAGCTCTAACCACCTGGTGACAGGATGTGAGAACTTCAAAGACGACAATAATCAGACTAGCTCACAAGTCCAGCCTATTTGGGCAAATCAAAACAAAACAAAACAAGAAGCTAGGACATAGTAGATTAACATTAAATAAATAAATACAAGAATTTATTGATGACTCAGGGACAAGAGTCAATATCAAATCACATAAAGAGGCAAACCATGATGGCTTCATCAAGTACCCAAAACACAGACTCAAGAAACCTTCCAGAGGAAAAAACTTTTTGGAAATACCAGAGGTAGAATTCAAAAGGTTAATATACAGAGCTCTTCAGGAGATGAGGCAAAATGCAGAGCAAGCCAAGGAACACACAGATAAAGCAAAAGAGGAACATAAGAAGGTTATAGAAAGACAAATTTAACAGGCAGCAGGAATCCACAGAGACAGCAAACAGAAATCCAAAAGATAACAATAAAATTTCAGTTTTAGACAACTCAATAGAAAGTCATAGGAGCAGAGCTGAGGCAATGGAAGTCAGAATTAGTAAGACTGAAGATAAAACACTTGCCACCAATATATTCGAAGAAAAATCAGATAAAACCATTTTAAAACCCTAAGAATTCTGTGGGACTCTTATCAAAAGGAATAACCTACGAGTCATTAAAGTACCAGAACGGGGTGGGAGGGGGGTGGTGACAGAAAATACAGAGAGAATTGTTGAAGATTTCTTGGCAGAAAACATCCCTGATATCATGAAAGATGAGAAGATATCTATCCAAGATGCTCATCAAACCCCACACAAGGTAGATCCCAAAAGAAAGTCACCAAGACATGTTATAATCAAACTTGCCAAAACCAAAGATAGAGAATTTTAAGAGTGGCTAGGGATAAATAAAAAGTCACCTACAAAGGAGAGTCAATAAGACAAAGCTCGAACTACTCCGCAGAAACCATGCAGGCAAGAAGGCAACGGGATCACATATATAAAACCTTGAAGGAAAAAAAATTGCCAGCCAAGAATTATATATCTAGCACAACTGTCTCTCAAATATGGTGGTGAAATTAGGACATTTCCAGATAAAGAGAAGTGTAGGGGATATGTAAACACCAAACCAAAATCACAAGAAATACTAAGGGAGTCCTCCAGTTAGAAAATCAGTAACATCAGATAACAATGCAAGACTAGAACACAGGACAGAACAACCAGATAGCAACCCAGATAGGGAAGTCACAAAAATAAATCAAAGTTAAAACACTGAAAATACAGAAACAGAGATGTCAATATATAAAAGATGATAGCATTAAAACAAAAAAGAGGGATTTAATAATGTAGCTATAGATTTTTCATATAGAGAAATCAAGGAGATATAAAGAAATAAAAGATTGGTTTAAACTTAGAAAAATGGGAGTAAATATTAAGGTAACTACAAAGGAAACTAACAATCTTACACGTCAAAATAAAAAACAAGAAGAACATAAAGACTCAGCAAATACAAAAACAACAACAATGAAAAAGATGAAAAGAAAATGCATAAAGAAAAATGACTCAGCACAGAAAATCAGGTGGAAGAAAGAAACTGTCAATAACACACAGACATACAAAAAATACATCAAAACGACAGCACTAAACTTATACTTATCAATAATTACGCTGAATGTAAATAGACTAAATGCATCAATAAAGAGACAGAGAGTGGCAGAATGGATTTTAAAAAACATGATCTGTCTATATGCTGCCTACAAGAGACATACCTTAGACTTAAAGACACAAACTAAAACCCGAAGAATGAAAAAAATATATCAAGCAAATAACAATCAAAAAAGAGCAAGAGTGGCAATATTAATCTCTGACAAAATAGACTTTAAAGCAAAATCCACCACAAAGGATAAGGAAGGACACTATATAATGGTTAAAGGGTCCATACGCCAGGAGAGTAGAACCATAATATTTACACCCCAAAAACAGGGCTTCAAAATACATAAAACAAACTCCAACAGCATTGAAAAGAGATATATACAGCTCCAAATATTAGTAGGAGACTTCAACACAGCACTTTCAGTGAAGGACAGAACATCCAGAAACAAGCTCAATAAAGACATGGAAGATCTGCATACCACAATCAGCCAACTTGACCTCACAGACATATATAGAACACTCCACCCAACAGCAGCCAAGTATGCTTTCTTTTCCAGTGCACATAGAACATTCTCCAGAATAGGCCACATATTAGGCCACAAAACAAGTATTAACAGAATCTAAAGCATCGAAATATTACAAAGCATCTTTTCTGACCATAAAGCCATAAAAGTAGAAACCAATAACAGAAAAAGCAAGGAAAAAAAAATCAAATACAGGGAAACTGAACAACACCTTGCTCAAAACTACTGGGTTATAGAAGAAATTACGGAAGGAATAAAGAAATTCGCAGAACCAAATGAGAATGAAAACATATCCTACCAGAACCTTTGGGACATAGCAAAAGCAGAGCTCAGAGGTCAATTTATAACAATAAATGCACATATCCAAAAAGAAGAAAGGGCCAAAATCGAAGGATTATCCCTACAACTCAAGCAAATAGAGAGCACCAAAACAAGCCCTCGGGCATCACAAGAAAGCAGATAATAAAAATTAGAGCAGGATTAAAGGAAATAGAGAATAGGAAAACAACTGAAAGAATTAACAAGATGAAAAGCTGGTTCTTTGAAAAGATCAATAAAATCGATAAACCACTGGCCAAACTGACAAAAGAAAAACAGGAGAGGAAGCAAATAACCCAAATAAGAAATGAGATGGGTGATATCACAACAGACCCAACTGAAATTAATAGAATCATAACAGAACACTGTGAAAAATTGTACTTCAACAAATGTGAAAAGCTAAAAAAAATGGAGAAATTTCTAGAAACACACTAACTACCTAAACTAACACAAACAGAAGTAGAACAACTAAATAAGCCTATAACAAAAGAAGAGATTGAAAAGGTAATTAAAAAACTCCCCCCCCCCAAAAAAAAGCCCTGACCCTGACACCTTCACTGGAGAATTCTACCATACTTTCAGAAAAGAGGTAACAACACTACTACTACAGGTATCAGAGTAAAGAAAAAGATGGAATACTCCCAAACTCATTCTATGAAGCCAGTGTAACCCTGATACCAAAACCTGGTAAAGACACCAGAAAAAAAGAAAACTACAGACCAATATCCTTCATGAACATAGATGCAAAAATACTCAACAAAATTCTAGCCAACAGAATCCAGCAACATATCAAAAAACTAATTCACCGAGACCAAGTGGGATTCATACCAGGTATGCAGGGATGGTTCAACATTAGAAAAATAATCAATGTAATCCATCACATAAATAAAACAAAAGACAAGAACCACATGATCTTATCAATTAATGGAGAAAAGGCATTTGACAAAGTCCAACAACGATTCATGATAAAAACTCTTAGCAAAATAGGAATAGAAAGAAAATTCCTCAACATAATAAAGAGCATTTATACAAAACCAACAGCCAACATCATCCTAAATGGAGAGAGTCTGAAAGCATTCCTCTTGAGAACGGGAACCAGACAAGGATGCCTTTTATCACCAGTCTTATTCGACATTGTGCCAGAGGTCCTAGCCAGAGCAATCAGGCTAGTAAAAAAAATAAAGGGCATCCAAATTGGAAAGGAAAAAGTAAAAGTATCCCTATTTGCAAATGATATGATCTTATACACAGAAAACCCCCAAAGAATCCACAAGAAAACTACCAGAACTAATAGAAGATTTCAGCAAAGTATCAGGATATTAGATAAACATACAAAAATCATTTGCATTCCTCTACACCATCAAAGAGAATGTCGAAGAGGAAATCACCAAATCACTACCATTTACAACAGTCCCCAAGAAGACAAGATACATAGGGATAAATCTAACCAGAGACATAAAGGACCTATATGAAGAAAATTACAAGACACTACTGCAAGAAACCAAATGAGACCTATGTAAGTGGAAAAACGTACCATGCTCATGGATAGGAAGACTCAACATTGTGAAAATGTCTATTCTACCCAAAGCAATCTACAGATACAATGCAATCCCGATCCAAATTCCAAGGGCATTTTTTGATGAGATGGAGAAACAAATCACCAACTCCATTTGTAAAGGGAAGAGACCTCAGGTAAGTAAAGCATTGCTGAAGAAGAACAAAGTGGGAGGCCTCACACTACCTGATTTTAGAACCTATTATAGTCATAACAGCCTGGTACTGGTATGACAACAGATACACAGACCAATGGAACAGAATTGAGAATCCAGACATAAATTCACCCACCTATGAGCACCTGATATTTGACAAAGGCCCAAAGTCTGTTAAATGGGGGAAAAGACAGTCTCTTTAACAAATGGTGCTGGCATAACTGGATATCCATCTGCAAAAAAAATGAAACAAGACCCATACCTCACTCCATGCACAAAAACTAACTCAAAATGGATCAAAGACCTCGATATAAAATCTAAAACAATAAAGATCACAGAAAAAAAAAAGGGACAACATTAGGAGCCCTAATACATGGTAGAAGCAGAAAACGAGAGATTACTAACAATGCACAAATACCAGAAAAGAAACTAGATAACTGGGAGCTTATGCTCATCCAAAGACTTCACCAAAAGAGTAAAAAGACATCCTACAGACTGGGAAAAAATTTTTGGCTATGACATATCCAATCAGGGTCTAATCTCTAAAATCTGCAACAACAACAACAAAAAAAAACAAACCCACTGCCGTCGAGTCGATTCCGACTCATAGCGACCCTACAGGACAGAGTAGAACTGCCCCATACAGTTTCCAAGGAGTGCCTGGTGGATTTGAACTGCCGACCTCTTGGTTAGCAGCTATACTGCTTAACCACTATGCAACCAGGGTTTCCTAAAATCTAAAAGATACTGCAAAATCTGAACAACAGAAAGACAAATAACCCAATTAAAAAATGGGAAAACATCAAAGGATGAATGGTTAAATAAATTATGGTATATTCACACAATGGAATACTACGCATCAATAAAGAACAACGATGAATTCGTGAAACATTTCATAACATGGAGTAATCTGGAAGGCATTATGCCGAGTGAAATTAGTCAGTTGCAAATGGATAAATGTTGTATGAGACCACTATTATAAGAACTCAAGAAATAGTTTAAACAGAGATGAAAATATTCTTTGATGGTTATGAGAGTGGGGAGGGAGGGAGGGAGGGGGTATTCACTAATTAGATAGTAGACAAGAACTATTTTAGGTGAAGGGAAAGACAACACACAATACAGGAGAGGTCAGCACAACCTGGACTAAACTAAAAGCAAAGAAGTTTCCTGAATAAACTGAGCGCTTGGAAGGCCAGTGTAGCAGAGGTGGAGGTTTGGGTCCATGGTTTCAGGCGACATCTAGGTCAACTGGCATAGCAAAATCTATCAAGAAAACATTCTGCATCCCACTTTGGAGAGTGGCGTCTGGGGTCTTAAATGCTAACAAGCAGCCATCTAAGATGCATCAATTGGTCTCAACCCACCTGGAGCAAAGGAGAATGAAGAACACCAAAGACACAAGGTAATTATGAGCCCAAGAGACAGGGCCACATAAATCAGAAACTACATCAGCCTGAGAACAGAAGAACTAGATGGTACCTGACTACAACTGATGACTGCCCTGACAGGGAACACAACAGAGAACCCTTGAAGGAACAGGAGAGCAGTGGGATGCAGACCACAAATTCTTGTAAAAAGACCAGACTTAATGGTCTGACTGAGACTAGAAAGACCCTGGAGATCACGGTCCCCAGACCTTCTGTTAGCCCAAGACAGGAACCATTCCCAAAGCCAGCTCTTCAGACAGATTGGACTGGATGATGGGATAGAAAATGATACTGGTGAAGAGTGAGCTTCTTGGCTCAAGTAGACACATGAGACTATGTGGGCAGCTCCTGTCTGGAAGGGAGATGAGAAGCAGAGGGGGTCAGGAGCTGGCTGAATGGACATGGAAACAGAAGGTGGAGAGAAGGAGTGTGCTGTCTCATTAGGGGGAGAGCAACTAGGAGTATATATCAAGGGTGTATATAAATTTTTGCATGAGAGACTGGCTTGATTTGTAAACTTTCACTTAAAGCACAATAAAAATTTTTTTTAAATATGGCCAAAGGATATGAACAGGCACTTCCCCAAAGAAGACATTCGGGTGGCTATGACATTTCCAATCAGCATCTGATGTCTAAAATCTAAATGATACTGCAAAAACTCAATTACGAAAAGACAAATAACCCAATTAAAAAATGGGTGAAGGACATAAACAGGCACTTTACCAAAGAAGACATTCAGGTAGCTAACAGATACATGAGCAAATGCTCATGATCATTAGCCATTAGAGAAATGCAAATCAAAACTACAATGAGATTCATCTCACCCCAACAAGGCTGGCACTAATCCAAAAACACAAAATAATAAATGTTGGAGAGGTTGTGGAGAGACTGGAACACTTACACACTGCTGGTGGGAATGTATAATGGTACAACCACTCTAGAAATCTATGTGCTCCTTCCTTAAAAAGCTAGAATTAGGACTACCATACGATCCAGCAATCCCGCTACTTGGAATATATCCTAGAGAAATAAGAGCCATCACAGGAATAGATATATGCACACTGTTCACAATAGCAAAAAGATAGAAACAACCTAGGTGCCCATCAATGGATGAATGGATAAATAAATTATGGTATATTCACATGAAGGAATACTGAAAAAAAAAAACCACTGCCATCGAGTCAATTCTGACTCATAACGACCCTATAGGTCAGAGCAGAACTGCCTCATATATGGAATATATGGAATACTACATATATGGAATACTACGCATCAGTAAAGAACAGTGATGAATCTGTGAAACATTTCATAACATGGAGGAATCTGGAAGGCATTATGCTGAGTTAAATTATTCAGTTGCAAAAGGAGAAATACTGTATGAGACCACCATTATAAGAATTCAAGGAACAGTTTAAACAGAAGGAAATATTCTTTCATGGTTAGACAAGTGGGGAGGGTGGGAGGGAGAGGGGTTTTCACTAATTAGATAGTAGATAAGAACTATTTTAGGTGAAAGGAAATACAACACATACTACAGGGGAAGTCAGCACAACTGGACTAAACCAAAAGCTACAAAGTTTCCTGAATACAACAAAACACTTTGAGGGACAAAGTAGCAGGAGTGGGGGTCTGGGGACCATGGTTTCAGGGGACATCTAGGTCAATTGGCATAATACAGTGTATTAAGAAAACTTTCTGCATCCCACTTTGAAGAGTGGCATCTGGGGTCTTAAAACCTAGCAAGTGGCCTTCTAAACTCGCTGCTGTGGAGTCGATTTCGACTCATGGCGACCCTATAGGGCAGAGTAGAACTGCCCCATAGAGTTTCCAAGGAGCGCCTGGCGGATTCGAACTGCTGACCTTTTGGTTAGCAGCCATAGCACTTAATCACTAGGCCACCAGGGTTTCCAGTGGCCTTCTAAGATGCATTAATTGGTCCCAACTCACCTGAAGCAAAGGAGAATGAAGAATACCAAAGACACAAGGAAAATATTAGCCCAAGAAACAAAAAGGGCCACATAAGCCAGAGATTCCATCAGCCTGAGACCAGAAGAAGTAGATGGTGCCTGGCTACCACTGACAACTGCCCTGACTGGGAACACAACAGAGAATCCTTGACAGAACGGGAAAAAAGTGGGGTGCAGAACTCAAATTCTGGTAAAAAAAAAAAAAAAAAAAGAACAGAGTTAATGGCCTGACTGCGACTGGAGAAACCCCACAAGACATGGCATCTGGACTAAAACTATTCCTGAAGTCAACTCTTCAGACTAAGATTAGACTGAACTATGAGACATAAACGATATTCGTGAAGAGTCTGCTTCTTAGTTCAAGTAATTACATGAAACTAAATGGGCAGCTCCTGTCCAGAGGCGAGATGAGAGGGCAGAAAGGGACAGGAGCTGGGTTAACGGACATCGGAAATCCAGAGTAGAAAGGAGGAGTGATGGCAACTAGGGTCACGTAACAATGTGTATGTAAATTTTTGTATGAGAAACTAACTTGAGCTATAAACTTTCACTTAAAGCACAACTAAAAAATAAATAAATACATAAAGCACAGGTTTAAAAAAGAAAAAGAAACGGAGAGCCTAAGATGGAAATGGGGAGAGTGCTGACACATTGGGTGAAGTGAAACCGATATCATGGAACACTTCAAGTACACACTACCGAATGGGAAACTAATGTGCTCTGTAAACTTTCACCTGATGCACGGTAAAAAATTTAAAAGCAACTTATCAAATTGTATACTTTAAATATCTGCAGTTTACTGTATGTCAATTATACTTCAATGTACTTGCTAAAAAATTATTAAGGTCACTCAAAAGGACTCAGGAGCCAACCTCAACAGGCTCCCATTGGCCAAATAAGTGATGCTTAAAGCATTAATAAGGATGATTCTGCAGTGAATGAAATACGCAAAATATCTAAAAACCCATGAGTTCATAACAGTAGTCTTCCTTCCCTCTTTGCTTCCCCAAGAAAACAACCCTTGTTCGTCACCTTCAGAGGATGGTAGGGAAACAGCAAATTATTTTAAAAACTGATTGTAAAAATAGAGGAGGTGATAAAACAAGCAATTAACTATGTTGCCTTTCCTAAATGAACTCAGGGTAACAAAAAAACCTAATGAAAGGATGGCTCTCCTAAAAGAAACATTCAAGCTGATGCATTCGTAAGAAAAGATTTTGCGCTTGACTACTAACCTATCTTGGAGGAAGTACAGCCAGAATCCTCCTTAGAAGCAAGGATGGCGAGACTGCATCTCACATACTTTGGACATGTTATCAGCAGGGACCAGTCCCCGGAGAAGGACATCATGCATGGTAAAGCAAAGAGGGTCAGCGAAGGAGAAGAAGACCCTCAATGAGATGCTCTCTCATTAGGGGGAGAGCAACTAGGAGTATATAGCAAGGTGTATATAAGTTTTTGTATGAGAGACTGACTTGATTTGTAAACTTTCACTTAAAGCACAATAAAAATAAATAAATAAAGGTTGGTGGTTTGAACCCACCGAGCAAGGCCATGACAGAAAGGCCTGTGGATCTGCTTCCTTAAAGATTTGTTGTTATTGTTGTTGTTAGGTGCCATCGAGTGGGTTCCGACTCATAGCGACCCTATGCACAACAGAACGAAACACTGCCAGGTCCTGAGCCATCCTTACAATCATTGTTATGCTTGAGCTCATTGTTACAGCCAATGTGTCAATCCCCCACATGTCTGTCAGTTTGTCGTACTGTGGGGGCTTGCATGTTGCTGTGATGCTGGAAGCTATTCCACCGGTATTCAGATACCAGCAGGGTCACCACCCATGAAGGACAGGTTTCAGCTGAGCTTCCTGACTAAGACAGACTAGGAAGAAGGACCTGGCAGTCTACTTCTGAAAAGCATTAGCCAGTGAAAACCTTAAAGATTACAGCCAAAAAAATCCTATGAAGCAGTTCTATTCTGTAACACATGTGGTCGCCATGAGTAAAAATCAAATTGACAGTAACAGTTTTTTTTTTTTAATAAAGTAACAGATGGAGGTAATGAATATCGACGTCTGCTAACATCACAGAAGGAAAGACAAGCAGGCATTGCAGACATTTGTGCCTACTGATGGAAGAACAAAACACCACAGGATGAAAGAGAGAGGGAAAGAGAGAACAGAATCTTGTCAGTCTATTTACCACTTTGTCATTACACTCCACGCAGAAAGCCAAGATTCAATAAGTGTTTATTAAATTAATAAATTCAACTAATAAATTTAATCAATCAGGCTAGTCTAAATGGGGAAGAGGAATCTATTTTTGTCTAGTAGCAAGGTTTCTTCTTCTGAATTAAATAAACTGTTGACTTATAAGGTCTGTGTCATTGGTATTATCAGGTGTCTAGATCTAACTACCAATAGTTTATAATTACGTTATAGTAAATACAGGGGACAGAGAATAGCAACCAACAATTTAGATTATGGGAAACTCTTTTTTTTTAAATAATTTTTATTGTGCTTTAAGTGAAAGTTTACAAATCAAGTCAGTCTCTCACACAAAAACCCATATACACCTTGCTACACACTCCCAATTACTCTCCCCCAATGAGACAGCCTGCTCTCTCCCTCCACTCTCTCTTTTCATGTCCATTTCGCCAGCTTCTAACCCCCTCCACCCTCTCATCTCCCCTCCAGGCAGGAGATGCCAACATAGTCTCAAGTGTCCACCTGATCCAAGAAGCTCACTCCTCACCAGCATCCCTCTCCAACCCATTGTCCAGTCCAATCCATGTCTGAAGAGTTGGCTTTGGGAATGGTTCCTGTCCAGGGCCAACAGAAGGTTTGGGGGCCATGACCACCAGGGTCCTTCTAGTCTCAGTCAGATCATTAAGTCTGGTCTTTCTATGAGAATTTGGGGTCTGCATCCCACTGCACTCCTGCTTCCTCAGGGGTTCTCTGTTGTGTTCCCTGTCAGGGCAGTCATCAGTTGTAGCCGGGCACCATCTAGTTCTTCTGGTCTCAGGATGATATAGACTCTGGTTCATGTGGCCCTTTCTGTCTCTTGGGCTCGTAATCACCTTGTGTCCTTGGTGTTCTTCATTCTCCTTTGATCCAGGTGGGCTGAGACCAATTGATGCATCTTAGATGGCTGCTTGCTAGTGTTTAAAACCAATGGGAAACTCTTACAGGACAAATGACCCAGTTTCTTCAATAAAAAATTGTAAGAAGAAAAAGGAGAGATGGAGGAGAAACTATAGATTAAAATGACGTAAGAAATATCCAACAGCAATGTAGGGACTTTAAATACTCAAATACATGGAAACAAAACCATTTATAAAACAATGGGGAAATATGAACACTGACTGGATTATTTGGCTATATTATGAATTATTGTTAATTTTGTTTTCAGTGTGATAATAGGATTTTGTATGTTTTTATCATCTATCTTTACGGAATGCAAAATGAAATGAAATGGTGTCTGGGATTTGTTTCAAAATAATTGAGGGTGAGAAGAAGTGGGGTAGATGAAACAATACTGTCTATGAATTGGTAATTTTTAAGCTGGAAAACTCGAACACTGGTGTTTCATTGTACTGTTCTATTTTGAATATGTTTGACATTTTCTTTAATACAAAGCATTTTAGAAAAAGAATTTAGATTTCTGAGTTGATGAATGGATGGATATAGGAGATAAGGGAGAAAGAAGGGTCAAAGACGATTCGATTCCTTCAGCTTGAACAACAGGGAGGATGGTAGCACCATTTGCTAAGATGAGGAAGCATGGAATAGAATCACTTTGTGTATGTAGAAAAGGAGTTCAGTTTCGGACACACTGAGTTTGAGCTATCTGTGAACAGCCAGAGAGACATGTCTAAGCAGTCAGATATATGGGTCTGGAGCTTCGAAGAGAGGTTTGGGCTGAAACACAGAATTGTGCAATGATGAGATTGCACAGATTGTATTTCTTCTTTGATAAAATGTCTATTTAAGTCCTTTGCCCATTTTTTTTTATTGGATTGTCCTTTTATTGTTAAGTTGTAGGAGTTCTTTATATATTCTGGATATTAAACCCTTATCCAATATATGGTTCCCTAAAATTTTCTCCCATTCTGTAAGTTGTCTCTTCATTTTGTTGAGAGAATACTTTGATGCACAAAACTTTAAATTTCAATGAAATTCAATTTATCTATTTCTTCTTTTGTTGCTCATGCTTTTGGTGTCATATCTAAGACTACATCGTCAAAAACAAGGTCATGAAGCTTTACCCTTATGTTTCCTTGTAAGAGTTTCATGGTTTTAATTCTTATATTTAGGTCACTGATCCATTTTGAATTAATTTTTATATATGGTGTGAAGTATGGGTCCAACTTTGTCCTAGCACCATCTAGTGAAGAGACTCTTCTTTCCTCAGCGAATAGACTTGGCATCCTTGTTGAAAATCAATTGGCCATAGATGTGTGGATTTATTTTTGAACTCTAAGTTCCATTCCATTGGTCTATGTCTATCCTTATACCACTATCAGACTGTTTTTATTACTGTCACTTTATAGTGTATTTTAAACTCAGGAAGAATGAATCTTCCTACTTCATTTTTTTTTATTTCCCCCAAGATTGTTTTGGCTATCTGGTGCCCTTGCAATTCCATATAAGGAGTCTACCACATTTTAAGGACACTAAGCCTTTCCTAAATACCCAGGGCCAGCTTTTTTGATGGATGGTGTATGCAAAGTAGGCACTGATAGAGCCTGAAAACTGAAGAGACGATCCTAGAAACCGGGAGGGGAAAGGCTAAGGACAGGTCACTGTCCCAGTACGTAGATGCACTGACTAATTTGACCCAAATCAAGTTGTCAGAGAAACAGGTGGACTCACCAGGAGCTTCCATGTGCTTGGTTTTCACTCTATAGCTACATCAAGCAACTTTTCCATTCCTAGCTTGGGTTCCAGAGATTAGGCCAATATACCTTGGCAACTGAGGCTTCTCATGCCATTACCACTTTGTCATTACATTCTGTACACAAAGCTAAGATTCAATAAATGTTTACTAAAATGTTTATTAAATTAATAAACACAATCAATAAATTTAATCAGTCAGGATAGTTGAAACTGGGCAGAGGAATCTATTTTTGCCTAGTAGCAAGGTTTCTCCTTCTGAATTAAATAAACTGTCCACTTATAAAGTCTGTGTCATTGGTATTATTGTCAAGGGTCAAGAGTACCAAGAAATTTGCTTTAGTGCTTTTCTTGTGGCTTTTGTTTTCCCACTTGTTCTACCTTTGTCAGTGTGCCTTGTCACATTTTCCTACATTGCGCAAATCTCTGTATACAGGAATATCTTCTCTGTATTCCCAGAGCCTAGCACAGTTACTGATACATTAGTAAGTGGCTGCTGTTGGATAGAACTGAAATCACCTGTGGACTGCCTGAATTTGCACATCTATGTGTGAATATCAAGTAGCGAATGCTGTGGGCACACAGACATTAGGAAACACCAGGTCACTGGTTCCTTTTCAACTAGACAAAACAGTCTTTCAATAAGGCCTGTGAAACATGAAATGGAAGTAATCAAGGTACAGGTGGAATTTATTTTCAGATTCACTCCAATCTTTTAATTATTTTTTAACCGATGAACCATGGCATTATTCATTCATTCCAGGGGCAATAAAGTATCATAAGCAGGCAGTCTTGGAACTGGTTTCTAGTCCCAGCTTTATCATTACCTGGTTCAGTGACTGTGGGCACCTCACTTTACCCCTCTTGGCTTCTGCTTTACGAAACAGCAAAACAAAATCTCAGAAACACTTTAAAGCAACTGTGGGCTCTGCATTCAGAAAGATCTGGGTTCAAATCTTGATTCTGATGCTTACTAATTCCGAGCATGTTGCTTCTGAGCCTGTTTCTAGAGCTCCTAAATGGAAATAAGAATAATTACTTCACAACAGAGTTGTTATGAAGACTAAATAAGACACCAAATACTCAGTACACCAAAGGTATTAATTCTTTTTGCTGTCCCTTCCCCTTTCAGTTCAAATACTATATGATTCTGTTCTGTGCAGGCGCAAAGTTAATCCCTCTTCGGGATTACAAGTTCCAACAGAGACTAATCATCAACAGGAAACTCAAAAGACTCATTTGAGATTACACAGAGTCTTGAACTACTTTTGTTATGGTGGATTTTCATTTCAGTTGGAAAGAATATTTAGGGCCATTTGATATCCTTTCAAGTCTAGCTAAAAATTCCTTGGCTCTTTAACTCCCATGGGCCAATTTGATGGTTTGTGAAAAAGGAAGGAAGGTCAGAATCTTGGGTATCTCTGTACCGATAGACAGAGGGACAGCATTTTACTTGAAAAAGCCAAGGATGGACAATGGTGCCCAAAGCTTCTCGGCTATGTGTCTTTTTTTTTTTTTTTAATAATTTATTTTATTTTATTCTTTGTTGTTGAAAATATATACAGAAAAACACATACCAATTCAACAATTTCTACATGTATAATTCAGTGACATTGATTATGTTCTTAAAGTTGTACAACCATTCTTACCCTTTTTCTGAACTGTTCCTCCCTCATTAACTTTTTTTTTCATTAACATAAATTCACTTTATCTAACCTTTCCTTCAAGCCACCATCACCTCTTTCCAGAAGGGATGCCTCCATCCAAAGTTTTAAGGTTTTTTATACCAACTGAATGACTCATCACAAATTCACTTGCATTGTGGCCATCTGTGTACCCACCCTATCTCTATCGCCAGGCTGAAAGTGCTTACGCCACATATCCACTTCATACTTGCTATCTCCACAAGAATGTCTAATACCCATTTTAAAGCTAACATGTTCAAAACCAAACCCTGGATCTTCTTCCTGCCAAACCTGTTCCCCTCTCAGTCTTCTGCATCCACTACTGAGTTAGTTGTTCAAGCACGAACCTAGAAGTCAGCCCTTAATTCCAAGTTTTCCCTTCATCTCACCTCCCACTCCTGCCATTGGATACATTAAGTCTGTTCTTAACTCTGGAACCCATCCTTCTCTCCATCTTCCCTGCCACCATAATCTTTCGCTTGGACTACTACAATAGACTCCTAGTAAGTCCCTCATGTCCACTTTTAGCTTACCACTTACATCTGTGGGTGAGCTGACTCCAGACTAACTCTCCCATCTCATTGCATACCTCATCTCCACTGGCCTCCTTTCAATTCTCAAATACACCAAGCTCTTTTCCGTTTCAGGGACTTCACATGTATTGTTTCCTGATCTGTTTTTTGCTTTGCTGGCTTCTTTTTATTAATTTAGAGAGGTCTTTTTTTGGGGGGGGTTTCCCTGACCACACTATCTAAAGAAAGCTTTTTCTTCACCTATTATTCTTTCTCACAGTACCTTATTTGTTTTCTTCATAGCACTTATATAATTTTAATTAAATTATATATTTATTTGTTTACTTGATCATTGTTTATCTCCTCCCCCCACTAGTCTGTGAGCTTAATTACAGCATAGGTTGTACAACTGTTTTATTCAACAGTTTACACCCAGAGCCTAGAGCAGTGCTAGCACAAAATAGGTACTTAATAAACATTGTTTGGATTTATTAACTATAATCCAATAAACATTGTTAAACAGGCAAATAAATGAATGACTGAACGTGAAGGGTAGAAGCCCAGTTTGGCTAAAGTTTAGGGTATATGTGAAGCATGGTTGGAGATGATACTGGAAAGAAAGAATGGAGCCAGACTGTAGATATCATGGTAAGGAATTTACAATTGCTTTCTGCAGTCAATGGGGAACCATTAAATATTTTCCAGAAGGGGACTGACATGATAGGAACTGTGTCTGAAGAAGTAAACTCAGAGGACTGACTGAAATAGGAAAGACCAGAAGCTGGAAAGTCAGTTACCATAGCCTTCAAGTGAAATGATGGCAGCCAGAAGCAGAACAGTAGCAGCAAGAATGGGAAAATGGGAACATGTTTCAGAGATACTCTGGGGTAGATTTGCTAGGTATTGGGAAATCGATTAAGGGATATTTAGATTCACTTATTCTTCTGTCACCTATAGGAACTTAGCTTTATTTAAATAAAACCAGCTAGAAATACATGGAAAAATGTAGTGCCCATTATGATTTGAATGTTGGTCCATCTGAGATCAAGGGAGTTAGGCCTCAGTAAGTGGCTGGAATTCCCTTTAGATCAGTGGTATGGTCCACCATCATGAAAAACCACCTGGCAAATTCCTGCAGTAATGAAGTAGCCACAATTTGGAAGCAATTAGCAACAACTTAAGGAGCCCTGGTGGTGCAACGGTTAAGCATTTGGCTGTTCAAACCCACCCAGAGGCTCCACGGGAGAAAGACCTGGCAATCTGTTCCCGTAAAGACTACAGCCTAGAAAACCCTACGGGGCAGTTCTACTTTGTTACATGGGGTCACTATGACTCGAAGTCGACTCGACGGCATCAAACAACAATAGGCAGAACTTGGGAATCAACCAACAAGGAAAGGACGAGCACCAGTTTAACTTCTGCAGATTCTCTGGTTGTCTGGGTTTTAAAGTTTTTTCAGTTGTTATTTGAATTTTATTAAAAACAAACAAACATAGGCTTTTGACATTTTAAAGTCGAAAGTCAGTTACAATAGCCTTGAAGTAAAAAGTAAAACCTCATTAGAACAATTAGTATGCGTGTGTGTGCGTGTATCTGTGTATGTATATATATACATAATATGTACAATTCAAATAATTAAAGATTTAAAATAAATAATAACAATTAAAAACTGAGAGGGTTAAGGAACCAGGGCAACTCATTTTTTTCCGGAGTTTCAGAACACTTTCTGGGCTTTACAAAGAGGGGCACAGAGAAGCAGTAAAGTCAATAAAAGGGTTGTGCCTCTCTATTTCTCTGTGATGTTTTGCTGTACACCACATTCTGCATGAGATTTGTACAGGATACTACTAGTAGCTGCATATATCTGGAGTCCCTGGGTAGTGCAGTTAACACACTGGGCTGCTAACTGAAAGGCTGACAGAGTTCACCCAGAGGCACCTCAGAAGAAAGGTCTGGCAATCTACTTCTGAAAAATCAGCCACTGAAAACCCTATGGAGCACAGTTCTACTCTGACACACATGGTGTCGACATGAGTCAGAATCAATTTGACAGCTACTGGTGAACCATGTATTTGGTGCTTACTTTACGTGCATTATGCCATGTGATCCCCAAAACAACTCTATTCAACAGATGAGAAAACGAAGGCTCCGAGGTTATATCACTTGCTTAAGATTATGTGTATGGAGCACAACCAGGAATTAACCCAAACTCCAAAGCCCATGTTTTTAGCCACTATCCTAGATTTCCATTAAAAAAATGGATGCAAATTGTAGAAGTTTTCAAGTTGTATCAAAATAAAAATCCAGATTGGTAAGTATAGAATTGACCGAAAAATTCACTGGTCCCTAATTTTCCCTAAGCCTAAATTTGTGAATTCTGCCCCTTAAAGTGTTGATGAGGATCTTCTTTTTGTTGGCTCATAAAAACAGAACCTTTGAGGCAGAGGTTCTTCCTGCCTCTCTGGCATAACTCTTATGCTGCACTTTTCCGTTTCCTCATTGGACCTGGAGTCTCCTCCCTCCTCCTCATCAATTCAAATTTTAATCCATCATTCACAGTTCAGCTCTTCCATGGAGACTTCCTAGTCATATCTTCTCTGCCTCTAATCAAGAAACCTACAGTGAACTAGGAAAAAAAGAAAACCTGTTGCCATCGAGTCAATTCTGACTCACAGCGACCCTAGAGGACAGAGTAGAACTGCCCCCATAGGGTCTCCAAGGAGCACCTAGTGGATTTGAACTGCTGACATTTTTGGTTAGCAGGCGTAGCTCTTAACCACTATGCCACCAGTGTTTCCAAGAGTGAACTTGGTAGTCCCACTTTATTTTTAAATTAACAGTAAAAGTTAGCATGACTCCAAGGCACAGCAATTGGTCTCTATTTACCTGAAGCAACAGAGGAAGAAGGAGAGTCAGGAATAGAAGGAGGATATGAAATGTGTGGCTAATTGCCTCCTTGAACAACTGCCTCCTTTACCATGAGACCAGAAGAACTAGATGGTGCCTGGCTACCATTACTGAATATTTTGATCAAACATTCTACAGAAGAACCCTGATCAAAAGGTGGAAAATGCAGAACAAAATTTCCAGGTCTCATGGACTCCAGACTTTCTGGAACCATGGAGGTTGGCTGAACCCCTGAAACTACTGCCCTGAGATAATCTTGAAACCTTAAACCAAAAATATCCCCTGAAGCCTTCTTAAAACCAAACAATAGTTTAGCTTAACTAGTAAAAAATGCCTGCCTTGATTGGTCTCACACTATTGGGAGCAAGGGAGAAGGAAGAAAACCAAAGACACAAGGGAAAGATTAGTCCAAAGGACTAATAGACCACAGCTACGACACCTTCCACCAGATCGAGTCCAGCACAACTAGATGGTGCCTGGCTGCCACCACTGACTGCTCTGACAGGGATCACAGTAGAGGGTCCCAGATAGAGCTGAAGAAAATGTAGAACAAAATTCTAACTCACAGAAAACAAACAAACAAAAGAAACAGATTTACTGGCCTGACAGAGATTGGAGAAACCCTGAGAGTATGGCCCCTAGACACCCTTTTAGCTCAGTAATGAGGTCACTCCTGAGGTTCACCCTTCAGCCAAAGATTAGACAGGCCCATGAAACTAAATGAGACTAAAGGGGCACACCAGCCCAGGGGCAAGGACTGGAAGGCAGGCGGGGACAGGAAAGCTGGTAATAGGGAACCCAAGGTTGAGAAGGGGAGAATGTTGACATGTCGTGCGGTTGGTAACTAATATCACAAAACAATACGTGTACTGAGTGTTTAATGAGAAGCTAGCTTGTTCTGTAAACCTCTATCTGCAGTACAATTTTTAAAAAGTCTGCCTTAATAAACATTATGCTGTTTTAAGAACTATATATATGGGATCAAACTGACAACAACTCAAAAGATTATACAGAAACCTTAAGGGGCAGTGAATATGTTAATGGTGGAGGAACAACTCAGAAAAAGAGAATGACAATAGTTGCACAACATGAAGAATGTAATCGATGTCCCTAAATGGTACATGTACAACAACAACAATTTTTTTTTTAAGTTAACATTACACAACTATTTCAAAAACAACATTTCTTGGTTCTCAGGCTAGTCCTTTCTATTATACCTCACTGTCTTCCACAGCACTTAGAGTTGGCACACAAGTTGGCATATTATTTGCATATATTCTAGAAGGGGTTCCTGTGTTGGGCTTATTTCTCTGGTAAGACACTCGCTCATTGATGGTAATACCTGTTTCTTACACTTCATTGTGTAACCACCTAGCACATGCTGGCACATAATAAATGCTCCATATTTACGATGCATGGTCTATAAATTTCCACAATGGGCCTCAAAACCATTGCTAACATGGAAAATAGGATAGTGCAACCCATCATTTCATCATAAAGGAAACATTTGCTTATTCTACTGTATTTTCTGTTCCTATCAAAATCGGATGAGCTCTTGCTAGCGAAGCAAGGGGCAGACGCTTTCCAAGAAGAGGCAATGGAATATAGCAGTCGTTAAGACCATATGTTCTTAATCAAAACAGACATGGGAATAAAACCCAATTCAGTGTTCACTAGCTATGTAATTTTAGGCAAGTTACCTCATTTTCCTCATCTGTAAACACAAAGATATTAATAATAGTACCTACACTTGTTGGTTTGTTGAAAATTTCACATGCGATAAGGTAAGCATAGTTCCAGGCACAAAGCAGGCACTCAATATATGTTAGTATTTATGATTATCATCAGGCACTTCCCCAAACCTCCTTCCTAAGGAAACAGTTTATTTATAGACCTATATAGATAACGGCACTGGGTATAGATAGAGAGACAGGCAGACAGACAGATAGACAACTGCCATAGAGTCAACTCTGACTCATGGCGACCTTATTTACAATAGACAGAAATGTTGCCTGGTCCTGTATCATTCTCACAATTGCCAGCATGTTCGAGTATGTCATTGTGGCCATTGTACCAATCCATCTCACTGAGGATCTCCCTTACCCTCATAGGTCCTCTACTTCCCCAAACATGATGTCTCCCTCTTGATGTGTCCGAAGCAAACAAGTGGGATAATGTTCTGTCGTGATCCATAAGGTTTTTGTTGGCTAATTTTTGGAAGTAGATTGCAAAGCCTTCCTTCCTAGTCTGCCTTAGTCTGGAAGCTCTGCTGAAACTTGTTCACCATGGGTGGCCCTGCTGGTAAGTGAAATACTGGTGGCATCACATTCAGCAGCAGAGCAACATGCAAACCACTGTAAGTGCAACAAGCTACAAGATGGGTGGTGGATTTGTTCAGCTCAGACTCAGAGAATCATTCGGTCTAGTCTTCTATAGTATGGCAGGTTCAGCCATTGGGTCCTAAGTGGTGGCATCTGAACCCAAAGATAGACATTATGAGATTTAATAATCAAATTCAATAAAATATAGGCTGATGCTGTGATACTGTAATTATGACCTAATAAGTCTAATTACCTGTGCCAGTCAGATTCCTTCTGGAATAACTACAGCATTCCTAAGCCTGAGAACAAAAGTGAGACTTGAAAGAAGGGCTAGTTTGCATCCTGGCAGATGAACAAGGGATCTACTGGTGGCTTTCCAGCTGATAATAGAGAAATCAGTGGACAGGAATGAGATGGCATTCCCAGTGTTTAACCACAAGAATAAGCTTTTTAATTCCCTAAGCCCTATGGATCTCTTGGACACATGGTTATTCATCAATTTTCTTCAAACATCTGATTGCCCTTGCATGCCAAGACAGCTGTCCACGTTTCAGTAGGCTAGCTCACGCCTGGGCATAGGGATTTGAGGCTGAAGAGTGAAGGTACATGAGGTGGAAAAAAGTAGGGATGTCAGAACAAGAATTGGTCTTGGGAGTTAAAGAGCTGTAATCTTTGCAAAGGGTTAGCAATGCACACACACAGCCTTTTTCAGAGTGGTCTTGCTCTGGAATGCAAACCTCTGTCAGTACTGCTAGAAGGCATAGAAAGCCATGGGGAGAGACTTCTGGGATTGGAATTAAGTCAGCAAACCCACTGTTGGTAGGCAATTGGCTGCTCTCATTAATTCAGTTTCCACTTAAAGGATTATTTTCCTAAGGTCAGATAGAGTGGTTTATTTACCCCTCTGGGTAAGCCGTCTCTAGGCCTTCAGCAATATTCTGTGATTCTCAAAAGTCATGATTAAAAATGAGATTGCACTATTTTAAGCAAGCAGACAGACAGGGCTTTGTTCAGTCTGGTCCTAGAATTAGATGCCCTGGTGGTGCAGTGGTTAAGAGCTATAGCTGCTAACGAAAGGTTGGCAGTTCAAATCCACCAGCCACTCCTTGGAAACTCTATGGGACAGTTCTACTCTGCCCTAGAGGGTTACTATGAGTCGGAATTGACTAGATGGCAACAGGTTTTTATTGGTTTTTACTTGTTTTAGGAGTCCCAGGATGGTGCAAACAGTTAACGTGCTATGCTGCTAACAGAAAGTTCAGTGGCTCTAGTCCACACAGAGGTGCAATTGAAAAATCAGCCATTGAAAATGCTATGGAGCGCAGTTCTACTCTGACACACAGAGTTGATGGAATCAATTAGATGGCAATTGGATTTGTTTTAAAGGTAGGCACTAATCCTCTTCCACATGTTGGTGTAAAAAAAATAAGTATAGCACACTTACAAAAATACCTGGGTCGGGAGGAGGGCAAGGCCGGCAAACACACACAGAAGGTGTGCGATATTTACGTAAAAATACAATATTCAGTTTTGAAAATAACAACTGAAAGTTTAACTGAGTTTGTACTACGTAAATCAAGAGAAGGGGGGTGGGAGAGAAAGGATTTCACCACCAGGTTGAGTCCCAAGATATCAGAGAGTGACATATCCTGCTTGACTCATGCACTTTAAAATTGGTGTTTCCGACTATATTAGCCTGAGACCAGAAGAACTAGATGTTGCCTGGCTACAACAGAAGACTTCCCTGACAGGGAACACAACAGAGGACCCCTGAGGGAGCAGGAGAGCAGTGGGATGCAGACCCCAAATTCTTGTAAAAAGACCAGACTTAATGGTCTGACTGGGACTAGAAGGACCCCAGAGGTCATGGTCCCCAGACCTTCTGTTTGCCCAAGACAGGAGCCATTCCCAAAGCCAACTCTTCAGACAGGGATTGGACTGGACTATGGGATAGAAAATGACACAGGGGAAGAATGAGCTTCTTGGATCAAGTAGACACATGAGACTATGTTGGCATCTCCTGTCTGAAGGGGAGATGAGAGGGTAGAGGGGGTCAGAAGCTGACCAAAGGGATACGAAAAGAGAGAGTAGAAGGAAGGAGTGTGCTGTCTCATTACAGGGAGAACAATTAGGTGTATATAGCAAGGTGTTTATAAATTTTTGTATGAGAGTCCGGCTTGATCTGTAAACTTTCACTGAAAGCACAATAAAAATTTTTTTTTTAAAAAATGGCTGTCTCTGATTTCGCTCATATCCAACTTCCCCTGTGGCCACACACCTGCTCCCTCTCCACTAAAAATTGTGGGAGCCAGACTTTTTAATCACTACCTGTGACTTTGGAAGCCTGGTAGTATGACGGTTAAGAGTTCGGCTGCTAACCAAAAGGTTGGCAGTTCGAATCTACCAGCCACTCCTTGGAAACTCTATACGGCAGTTCTACTCTGTCCTATAGGGTTGCTATGAGTTTTTTGTTCTCTGGCTTTGGGAGCTCATGGGGGTTAGGGAAACCCTGGAGAGGCTTTCAGGAAACCAGGACCAGGCTGTGAAGCAGCTCAGAAAGCTGGGTAGTAGGTGGTTCAAAGCCTGGGGCTAGAGCTCTTGTACTTTCTGGCTAAATCAGACGAATAGCTTCCAAATCCCACGCTGCATTCCTGCTTTTTTTTTTAATTTATAGAAAGAACTCTACAGTTAGCTGAAAACTGATATTAAGACCTCTGCAATGTCCCCTCTCATTGTACTCTGTCTTCAACTGACCCCTGCCCTTTCCAAACCCGTTTCCTTTTTGATTTGTTCTTCTTTTACCACACTTGCTCCCTCTCTGGTCTCTTACCCTTCCTAGAGTAATTACTTTCTCAGAAATTCACTTCTTAGCAGCCAAGCCCTAGCCCTACCCTCACACATCCAAATTCTCACAGCTACTCATCGTGGGAACCAAACCTTATTTTTCCTCCACAAACCTACAGATAACCCTTCTCTGACCATAGCTTCCACTATAAGTAGATGGGCCTCCCCTACTGTGAATGATGGGAATATATTTAGGAAATGAACAGATTTTGATCTCCAGGATGAAACTTTACTCAGTCCTCAAAGCTCTCAGCATAGGCTTCAGATACCCTTCACTTTGTTCACAGCCTCTGTCCCGAACTGCTCTCTCTGACCTGCCTTGCACTCCACCTCCTGGCCTCCTTTTAATGTTTTTGGCTTCTGACCTCATGAGTCATTTTCCCCCCTCACAGACTTGCCTTGGATTTCATTCTTGCCACAGCTTCTCTGGTTTTGAGCTATCTGATTTCGTCCGTAACAATGATTCCAACTCTTTCTCTTGCTATGCTGCAGTTAACTGCCCAGGATAAATATTTAATTCTCTCCCAAATTCATGCATAAGATTCTGCTTGCTCAAATCCCACCTATTTTAAACTCCTAGCTATTACTCTTGCAACTTATTTCATGCCTACCATATATAGCCTTATAATCTAATATTTTCACATCCATCCATCCATTCATTCATCCCACAGATAATGAGTCCTTTTTATGTTCATGGAAACCCTGGTGGCATAGTGGTTAAGCATTCAGCTGCTAAACAAAAGGTCAGAAGTTCGAATCCACCAGGTGCTCCTTGGAAAGTCTATGGGGAAGTTATACTTTGTTCTATAGGGTGTGGTGTTGGCGAAGAATATTGAATATACCACGGACTGCCAAAAGAACGAACAAATCTGTCTTAGAAGAAGTACAACCAGAATGCTCCTTAGAAGCAAGGATGGCGAGACTGCGTCTTGCATACTTTGGACATGTTGTCAGGAGGAATCAGTCTTTGGAGAAGGACATCATGCTTGGCAGAGTATGGGGTAAGCGGAAAAGAGGAAGACCCTCAACGAGGTGGACTGACACAGTGGCTGCAACAATGAGCATAACGATTGTAAGGATGGCTCAGAACCGGGCAGTGTTTCGTTCTGTTGTGCATAGGGTCGCTATGAGTCGGAAGCGACTCAACAGCACCTAACAACAACAACACAGGGTTGCTATGAGTCGGAATCGACCTGACAGCAACACATTTGGTTTTTTAGTTTTATGTTCATGGTATATTGGGAATATACAAATATTGTCCAGGGCAGCACTGTCTCTGTTACGATAGAAATGTTTTAGAACTATGCTCTTCAATACAGTAGCCACTAGCCACATGTGGCTCCTGAGTGCCTGAAAGGTGGCTAGTGTGACTGAGGAAGTGACCTGTTAACTTTAATTAATTTAAATTTAAATAGCCACGTGCAGCTAATGGCTACCATATTGTACAGTACAGATCAAGTGTATATACTTAAGAATGGAACTGCTTGGTTGAAACGTACGTGCATTTCCAACTTTACTAAAACCCAAAACCAAATCCATTGCCGTTGAGGCGATTCTGACTCAATTTTACTAGATATTGCCAAATGTTTTCCATAATGGTTGTCTGAGCTACCCCCAAAATGGGAAAATAACTTAAATATCCAACAAGAGAAGAAAAAAATAAATAAATCGTGGTATATGCATACTATAGAACACTACAAAAAAAAATAGAACACTAGATGAGGTAAAACGAAAGAAACAGAACTACAGCATAGATGAATCTTAAGACATGACATTGAATGAAAACAACGAGCTGTAGAATGCTGTATCCAGTATCCTTCACATAAAGTTTTAAAACATGTAAAACAATACTATATATTTCTTAGGAATGTAGTAGAAATATAAAAACCCGTTGCTGTTGAGTTGATTCCAACTCATGGGGACTCCATGTGTGGCACAGTTTGTGCTCAACTACTAACCTAAAGGTTGGCAGTTTGAACTCACCCAGTGGCACCATGGAAGAAAAGCCTGGTGATCTGCTTTCATAAAGATTACAGCCAAGAAAACCCTATGGAGCAGTTCTAGTCTGTAACACATGGGGTCACCATAAGAAAATTAAAGATGTGCAGAAAGCCAATTATAGTTTTTTTCTCTGACTCATGGTGATTCCATTTGTTACAGAGTAGAACTGCTCCATAGAGTTTTCCTGGCTGTAATCTGTATGGGAGAAGACTGCCAGGCCTTTCTTTTGCAGCACCGCTGGGTACATTATGAATAACAATTATTTAACATAAAAAATATAGTTCATTAAAAAATGAAGTTCTACATCAGCCTGAGACCAGAAGAACTAGATGGTGCCCAGCTACAACCGACGACTGCCCTGACAGGGAACACAACAGAGAACCCCTGAGGGAGCAGGAGAGCAGTGGGATGCAGACCCCAAATTCTTGTAAAAAGATCAGACTTAATGGCCTGACTGAGACTAGAAGGACCCCAGAGGTCATGGTCCCCAGACCTTCTGTTAGCCCAAGACAGGAGCCATTCCCAAAGCCAACTCTTCAGACAGGGATTGGACTGGACAATGGGATAGAAAATGATGCTGGTGAAGAGTGAACTTCTTGGATCAAGTAGACACATGAGACTATGTGGGCAGCTCCTGTCTGGAGAAGAGATGAGAGGGCAGAGGGGGGTCAGAAGCTGGCCGAATGGACAGGAAAATAGAGAGTGGAGGGAAGGAGTGTGCTGTCTCAGTAGAGGAAGAGCAACTAGGAGTATATAACAAGGTGTATATAAGTTTTGTATGAGAGACTGACTTGGTTTGTAAACTTTCACTTAAAGCACAATAAAAATAAATAAATAAATAAAGTTCTTTCTCTTCCAGGAACTTGTAGTCTACTAGCAGAGGGGATTGGAAGGAGGGCAGGTCAAACATATATTTATACAAATAACTATACTTTATAGAGGCCATGACAGGAACAAAGCATTTTAGAAGCTTTTGGGGGAAGGACTCTCATATCTGTCTTTGCATACTTAGGGACAAGACAGACTTTGAAAGTTCAAGGGTTAGAAAGGACTTGTTTCAGAAGCAGTAATAGTTATTACATCCCAGGCTCTATAAGGCTGACTGAGAGTCACAGAACGGGGGATGTATCTGAGTTCTCTGCCATCAAGCTCCTTGTGGGCTGTGTTTTATTCATACATAACATTGTCTTACAGTAAGCAATAATATCTTAGTTATCTAGTGCTGCTATAACAGAAAGACCACAAGTGGATGGATTTGACAGAAATTAATTCTCTCACAGTATAGTAGGCTAGAAGTCCAAATTCAGGGTGCCAGCTCCAGGAGAAGGCTTTCTCTCTCTGTTGGCTCTGGAGGAAGGTCCTTGTCATTAATCTTCCCCTGGTCTAGGAGCTTCTCAGTGCAGGGACCCCAGATCCAAAGGTCACGCTGTGCTCCTGGCACTAGTTTCTTGGTGGTATGATGTCCTCCTGTCTCTCTGCTCGCTTCTTTCTTTTATATCTCAAAAGAGACTGACTCAAGATGCAACCTAATCTTGTAGACTGAGCCTTGCCTCATTAACAGAACTGCCTCTAATCCTGCCTCATGAACATAATAGAGGTAGGATTTACAACACGTAGGAAAATCACATCAGATGACAAAATGGTAGAAAATCACACGAAACTGGGAATCATGGCCTAGCCAAGTGGACACACATTTTGGGGGGCACAATTCAATCCATAACAAACATTTACACAAGTTGTTCTCTTTACCTGGAAATTACCATATTCTCTACCCCACCCCCAAAAAGTTCTGTTATGAGATTCAGATCTAACGTTACCTCCTCTGGAAAGCCTTTTCTAACTCCCCAGGACAAAATTAACCACTCCTACCATTGAACAGGAAACCCTGGTGCTTAGAGCTATGGCTCTTAACCAAAGGGTCGGCAGTTCAAATCCACCAGGTGCTCCTTGGAAACTCTATGGGGCATTCTACTCTGTCCTATAGGGTCGCTATGAGTCGGAATCGACTCGATGGCAATGGGTTACCACTGAATAATATTTCTTCCTCCTGAAAAAATGGTAGTAACTCTTGGGTCAGAAATATTATTTTGCTCTTCCATTAGGGAGTTGACTAGATTATATAAAGAATTCACAGAGGACCCAGGCATACCCCACCAAACTCTAAGAATTTGATGAATAAAATTAAGATAGATTAGATAAGACCAGAGAGATGCAAAGTCACCTTAAAAGAGACAGTAGAGGTTCCAGGTTGAGAGCTGGTTCAAACAGTAACTCAATCAATGTTATTATCATGTCTAAAGAAAGAGCCAGTCCATTGGGAGGAAGGAGATCAGGTGGAAATACAGAAAATTAGGATTTTCAAAATGAAACCCTTGGCAATGCAGCACTGCCAGGGCTAGGAAGAACCTCTGCCTCAAAAAATCCACTTCCCATTCCCTGAGGTCGGCACATCCCCATCCTGAAGATGGATGGACCAGCCCATTAGAGCTAGCTGCCTACAAATATTAGGATTATACAACCAACTCCCCTTGCTGTGGTGCCATGCACACCACGTAATCTTCCTGTTATCTTTTGGCTTTCTACATGGATTTTCCTTTCTGGTTTGTCTCCACAGTTATTTTTTCTTATGCTAAGCAAATAAATTAGTATTCTAGTTTAGGTGTCCACCTCTTGTGAGCTTGGCTAGTTTGGTTCTGTTCAAAGAAAATGATCTACTTCCCTTGGGCTCAGAAAATAAAATTCCCAAATAGGCAAAGTTTAGAGCCAGACCCAAAATATAGGAAACTAAGTAAGGTGTCACACAAAGGGCCTTGAAAACACTTCTAAGCTATCACTCCTTTTGAACCAAAAATGTAGTGTCTTCAGTGTTTGAGAACATCAATGGATCATTCTATGGATAATTTTAGGCAGAAATCCAAATAGCAATGCAAGCCAAACCTGTGCAGCAAGATTTCTGCCTAAAATTATCCATAGGTTTGGCTTGCATTGCTATTTGGATGACAAATTTTTCAAGGGCAGGCATCTTGTGTTAAAATCTTTGAGTCTGCAATAGAGCAGAGCACAATGCTTGACTAGGTAGGTTACCTGATGGATATTTATTGAATGAACTTTGATTATGCATGCCCTATAAATCGTGGAATTAGAGAGTTGTATGGGGCTGGTTTCAGGGGAAGGGAGGAGGGTTTGTTTATTTACTCAAAGACTAAAGAGTGCCTGATATGTGTTAGACACTATTATACAGCGGGGATACAGTGGAAACATGATAAAACATGGTCTTTGCCCTCATGGAACTTACATGACTCACAGAGTTGTTCCAAGTGACCAGCACATAGAAAGGTATATTTGTACGTATACAGATCGGTAGTTAGGTTTCTACTGATCTAAAAATTTAGAAATTATAAGTACTATGAAGGAAAAGAAGCCCTTGTGGAGAAGTGGTTGCTTAACCAAAAGGTCGGCAGTTCAAATTCACCAGCCAGTTCTTGGAAACTCTATGGGGCAATTCTACTCTGTCTTATAGGGTCACTATGAGTCAGAATTGACTCAACTGCATACAACAATGACAACAACATGAAGGAAAAGGAGCCCTGGTGGCTCAGTGGTTAAGGCACCAAAAGTGGGCAGTTCGAACCCACCGGATGCTCTGCAGGAGAAAGATGTGGCAGTCTAGTTCTGTAAAGATTATAGTCTTGGAAAACCCTATGGGGCATTTCTACTCTGTACTACAGGGTTGCTATGTGTTGGAATCGACTCCATGGCAATGGGTTTGGATTTGGTTATGAAGGGAAATGTCCCTGGGTGGTGCAAACGGTTTGCGCACAATTACTAACCTAAAGGACAGCAGTTCAAATCCACCCAGCAGTACTGCAGAATAAAAGGCCTGGCGATCTGCTTCCATTAAGATTACAGCCAAAATAACCTATGGAGCAGTTCTACTGTGTAACACATGGGGTTGCCATAAATCAGAAGTGACTTGATGGCAAGTAACAACATGAAGGAAAAGAGTGCTATGATGCTATGAGAAAGAAGACTAGAGAAATTAGATGAGTATTTAGGGACAGATGGCCTCCTGAGTAAATGTCATTTAATCTGATATCTGAAGTAGTAGTTAGCCACAGAAAGAAAAGGAGCAAGAACATTCCAGGCAAAGGGGACAGCACTTACAGGTAGGTCCTAAGTTTGAAGACAGTTTGGTGAATGTAAGAAATGACATGCAATTTTAATTAGAATGTAATGAGTAAGGGAAAGGGTGGGCTGAGCTGAGGATGGAGATGCAGCCAGATTAGAGTCTTGTGAACCATACTGAGAACTGTAGGAAGCAAACGGAGCATTTTAAGCAGTAGCATCGACTTGATCGTATCTGCATTTTGGAAAGATCGTTCTTTATTACCCTGCAGAGAATTCACTAGAAAGGGCAGTGGATAAGGGAGACCATTAGGAGGCTGCTGCAGTAATTCAGGCTTGAGATGATGGTGAACTTGTACAATGGGTAGAGATAGAGAGACGAGGACATATTAGAGATATAATAAGAGATAACAATCAACAGGATTAGGTGAAGAATTTGATATGGGGGCAAGGGAGAGGAAGAAACAGATGGCGTGCAGGCTTCTGCTTGAGCAACTGAGTAGATGGCAAAACCATCCACTAGGACGGAGAACACTTGATGAGAACCATGTTGGATGTGGGGAGGGGGAAGGGGGAACAGATTATGTTGAGTTTGAGATACCTTTATTATGTCCAAGAAGAGCTATCACATGGAGAGTTGGACTGCAATTATTTCCTAACTAGTCTCCCTCCATGCATCTTTGGCCCCCTACAGCAGCCAGTGATCCTTTTAAAACATAAGTCAGATAGCATCCAACCTCTGCTCAAAATCCCCCAAAGGCTCCCCATTTTATACCGAGTAAAAGCCAAAATCCTTATAATGGACTACAAGACTCTACGTGGTCTGCCCACTCCCCTTTTTAACTCTACTTCCCATTCATTTCATTCTAGCCACACTAACTTCCTTGCTCAAACACACCAGTCAAACTCCCACCTCTAGGCCTTTACGCTGGCTGCTCCTTCTGCTTGGGATACTCTTCCTCTATATATCCACCAGGCTGACTTCCTCGCTTCCTTCAATTCTCATCTTCTTAATGAAGCTTATCCTGACCACTCTATTTAATAGTGCAATACCCCTCCGGGTATTCCATTAACTCCTTACACTGCTTTACCTTTTCTTTGTTCCATAGCACCTAAGACCTTCTAGCACACTATATAACTTATTTATTATGTGAATTGTCTGTTTCTGTCCTTAATGTAAGCAAAGTGAAAATTATTGTTTTGTGTAGTGACAAAACCAAATTTTCTACAACAGTGTCCAGCACACAGTGGACACTCAATAAATACTTGTTGAATGAGTGAATTAAAAAATGCATTCATCTGGCGCTCAGAGCAAACGTCTGGACTAGAGATATAAATTTGGAAGTCATCAGTATTCATGGGATCACTAAAACCATGGAAATGCAGAAGATCAGACAGAGTATAACAAACACATGAAGAGATGCTCATGATCATTAGCCACTAAAAAAACCAAACCCGTTGCCGTTGGGTCGAGTCCAACTAATAGTGACCCTATAGGACAGAGGAGAACTGCCCCATAGAGTTTCCAAGGAGCACCTGGTAGATTCAAACTGCCAACCGTTTGGTTAGCAGCTATAGCTCTTAACTACTACGTCACCAGGGTTTCCATTAGAGAGATGTAAATCAAAACTACCATGAGATGCCATCTATCCCTGGCAAGAAAGGCACTAATCCAAAAATCAGAAAACAACAAATGCTGGCAAGATCGTAGGGAGATTAGAACTCTTACACACTGCTGGTGAGAATGTAAAATTGTACAACCACTATAGAAAACAGTATGGCACTTCCTTAAAAAGCTAGAAATAGAAAAATCATATGATCCAGCAATCCCACTCCTAGGTATACATATCCTAGAGAAATAAGAGCTATAGCAAGAATAGACGTGTGCACACACATGCTCGTTGCAGCATTATTCACAATAACAAAAAGATGCAAACAACCTAAATGCCCATCATCAGATGAATGGACAAAAAACTGTGATCTATACACACAATGAAATACTATGCAACAATAAAGAATAATGACGAATCTGCAAAGCATCTCACAACATGGATGAATCTGGGGGACATTATGCTGGGTGGAATAAGTCAATCAGAAAACAACAAATATTGTATGAGACCACTATGATAAAAAGTTTAAAAAAGGTTTACACACAGAAAGTAACATTTTTGGATGGTTACCAGGGATGAGGGAGGAGGGAGGGAAAACCACCATCTAGACAGTAGACACATGTTAACTTTGGTGAAGGGAAAGGAATATACAACATGAGAGAAGTCAGCACAACATGACCAAGGCAAAGAAAGACATTGAGAGGTATGCGAGAATAAAAGGCAACTATGCCTTTTTTTTATGCTAAATACTATAACATATACAGCCCTGCAAAAACAGTAATAATAAACAATAATTTACAAGTAGATATACAGGCAGATATGTATGCTGAATAGGTATGGAGGGGGGTGTGGGAGTACACCCATTTGCATATACAGACTAAGCTGTGGATGTTTCTACACACATATTCGTATGTGCTGCATGTATAGTCATATATACAATGGAGCACACACGGAATATGGCCAGGGAAATTTCTCAGACATAACCAAACACTTTGCTGGACCAAGTTACTGGGCTTGAGGGCTGGAGACCATAGTCTCGGGGGACATCTACGTCAACTGGCATAACATAGTTCATAAAGTCAGTGTTCTACATTCTACTATGGTGAATAGCATCTGGGGTCTTAAAACGTTGCAAGTGGCCATCTAAGATGCATCTATTGGTCTCTTCCCACCTGGAGCAAAGAAGAGTGAAGAGAACCAAAGATTTGAGAAAACAATTGGTCCAAAGGACTAACGGTCCTCACAAACCACTAGCCCGAGACCAGAAGAACTAGATGGTGCCTGGCTACCACTACCAACTTCTCTAACTGGGATCACAATAGAGGGTGCCAGACAGAAAAAAAAAAAAAGCAGGTGAAAAATGTAGAACGAAATATAAATTCATAAAAAAAGACCAGACTTACCAGTATGATAGAGACTGAAGGAAACCCCAAGACAATAGCATTAGTCACCCTTCTAACATGGCAAGACAGAGGTCTCCAGGCTGCAGAAAATTCCACTACCTCAAGCAGCTTGCTTGGCATGTCCTGTAGCTTTACATTAAAATCCTGGTTCCTCTCTCCTTAACTGCTGCCCAAAACTAGAGCAAATTGGTGGAAACCAGTTTAGGCACCATGTTGACATTCAGGGTACCCTTTTCATTCATTAAATACCTTATACATAGTAACTTCCCCACCTCTGGATGGAGTTTAACTGCTATTTTCTGAACACGCAACGCATGAAATTATACGTAAGCCCCATTGCACCTGTGTAATATGATTAAGAATGTTCCTGATGTAACTTGTATGAACTTCCTACTTGTAAACTCCTTAAAAGTAACCCTCCCCCTCACCCTTGCTGAGTAGTCTTGGTGGCAGCAGCCCCGACTGTTCCTTTTCTTGCACAACGAAATAAAGGTGCCTTTCTACTCTCCCACCTCTCATTTATTGGCTGAGATGAGTTACACCAAGCAGAACCTGGGGTTTCCACCCGGCAACGTTTCAACTGAAGTCACTCCCGGAGATCACCTTTCAGCCAAATAACAGGCAGGTCTACAAAATAAACAATAATACCCATGAGGAAAGTGCTCCTTAGAATAATCAACTGTACCAGACCAAATGGACAATAGTTGCCCAAAAGCAAAGATGAGAAGGCAGGAAGGGGCAAGAAAGTCAGACGAATAGCAACGAGGAACTCATGGTAGAAATGGGGAGAGTACTGACACATTGTGAGGATTGCAATCAATGACACGGGACACTTCGTGTACACATTTTTGAATAGGAAACTAATTTGCTCTGTAAATTTTACCGAAAGCACACACACATGCACAAGATTGAATAGGGTATAAACAAAAGAGAAGAGGGCCAAGCCCTGGGGGACTCTAATAGTTAGAGGTCAGAGGAAGCTAAAACACTAAAGTAGGAAGGAACATCCAGAGATCTTTTGAGTGATGATGAAGAGTCCAATAAAAAGATATATGAGAAGTTCTCATTGGATTAAGGAACAATTTATTCACTGATAGTGCAGGCTCCTCATCCCTTGCCTGTATCTTTGCAGTTGCTTTGCAGCAACACCCTGACCTCTGACTCTCCCTTTTCCTTTATCATCTCTAGACTAAAATCAGACTAATATTCCTACAAACAAATCATTCAATATTTACTAAGAGATAGTATGGAAAGAATACTAAAATTAGAATCAGAAGAATTTTCAATTAATAGTAGTATGTTCCTGGGCAAGCCAATTAACCTTATTATACCATCTATAAAATGGGGATAAGCGATCAAACGAAACGATGAATGTGTAATACCTGTGTCCTACATCAGTGCAATCTGACGTTATTTCATGGAATATAGATTGGCCTAGGCCTTCCTTCCTTCCCTACCACTCTTTGGGGTATCTAAAATACAAGCACTTGTTTTTCCCACAGACTGGCATTACTGGGCATAATTAACAAAATACCATACAATACACACAAATACGAAGCAAGCAAACTGCATAAGGACCTTGGGAATTCCCAGGCAGTTTTACCCTTTACAGGGCCCCCATCCCTTTACCATCTACCATTTGTCATGTTGGCACGGGCTGGCCCGTAAGACCTTAGGATGTGGTAGCTTCTCTGCTCACAGCCGCTCAGTTTGCCTGGCTAAGACTTCCCTGAAAGAGCTGACTTTGACTCCTTCCATGACCCCAAATTGGGTTGTAGTTTGTTTTTTGTCCAGCTCTCCCTAACAACAGACACCAGATCTTACAGGCAGGCAGGAAATACCCATCTCCTTTCCACTGCCGCAGGCCAAGTTGCCCTGGTTGTGAGCAGAGGTTTGAATGAGGTGAAGGAGTTGGGACTCAGACCTGCTCTGCTTCACCAGGCCACAGAGAATTTATGGTTGCCATCAGCCTTGCACAGGCCTCCTAACTTATTTTCAAGCTAAGGCTTACAGGTAGCAAACCGTCACAGATTTCTCCAGAGGAAACGAAGCTCATACCTTTTCCCTAGCAGTTGTCCCTTTCTTCTCTTCCCTGATTTGGACTGTGTCACAGCCTCCTCTGGGAATCATCTCTCTCCAACTCCTGACACCTCCTATAAATCCTGGCCTCTGGCTTTCAATTTATATTGACACTAGGGTTAACATATGTGATAACCCGTTGAAAAATAAGAAGTTCTATTTAAAGGCATTACTACTGGCTCCTTATTAGAGACATGGTACTGTGCTAGGTGCTGTCTTAAATGACCAAGATTCACTTGAACACAAGAAGTACACATCTCATGGGAGCAAAATATATATATATGTGTGTGTGTGTGTGTTTGTCTGTATATATATTCATTCAACAAGTATTTATTGAACACCTATTACATACTGGGCATTGTTCTAGGCTCTGGGGATATATCAGTGAACAAAACAAAGAATCTTACCCTCATGGAGCTTACATTCTGTTGGGAAGATAATTATAATATACATATTAGACTACAGAATAATGTGCCAATTAGCATAAGCTGGGTACAAAGAAAATTCTGTGTGTTCAGATTTAGTGGTAACTGGAGAAATAGCAAAGAATCCTGGTGGTGCAGTGGTTAAAGCGCTTGGCTAGCCAAAAGGTCGGTGGTTTGAACCCACCAGCGGCTCCATGGGAGAAAGATGCAGCAATCTGCTTC
This sequence comes from Elephas maximus indicus, assembly GCF_024166365.1. Taxonomy (NCBI): domain Eukaryota; kingdom Metazoa; phylum Chordata; class Mammalia; order Proboscidea; family Elephantidae; genus Elephas; species Elephas maximus. Next base: position 49,448,481 of record NC_064846.1, on the reverse strand, counting down.
TGTAAAGATTTACAGCCTTGGAAACCATGTGAGGCATTTCTAATCTGCCCTATACTGTTCCTATGAGTTGGAATCGACTTGACGACAGGGGTTTGGCTTTTGGTCGGGAAAAATAGCAGCACACGACAAGTGAAAGAGCACATGTTTTGGAATTGACCTGGATCCAAGTACCCCTTTATGCCACTTTAATTCCTGTATGCCATGGATAAGTAACCTAATTTTGCTGATACTCACCTTAAAATGAAGATACATGACACATACCTTACAAGGTTTTGGGGAGAATGATACGTGATAAAATCATGCAGAGTAGGCACAGAACATTTAGTTTCTTTCTCATTCTAGAAAACTAACTCCAGCCCTATCTCATGTCTTTAGAATTTTCAGATTCTTGAACAAAAGTCTGAAAAATAAGCTAGATTATTTAACAGCTCTTAGTCTCCGTTTCTTTATCTATAAATTAGAGAAGCAGAATAATTATTTCTTAGGGTTCTTTTGAGGGTTAAATGGAAACATCATATGAAAAGATTCTAGCACAGGGCCTGACTCATGGCAAGTGAACAATAAATGGTCACCGGGGTATAGGGTCGCCATGAGTAGGAATTGACACTGGGTTTGGTTTGGTTTCTTGGTCGGCTTCCTTTATTCGTCCTCTGCCTTGTCCAGGTCACCTACATAGACTCATATCCAGTGTCCAATTTCTACAATAGTTATGTTCTAAAAAAAGTGATTTAGAAAACTAAACTATCAGGTATTTGCTGAAAAAATCTTCTTGGCAGGGATATTGAAAGATTAAAGGAGACAACTCATGTGCCTGGCCTAATATTCACACATAAAAAAAGCTCATGTTCCCTGTCCCCAAGAAATCTAACCAAAAAAATATCCAAGCCCAGGAGCCCACAATGAGTGATTCAGAAGGATTGGTCACACTGCACCAAAAACCACAAGAGTCTCTCTTTTTTGAGGAAGCAACACAGCAGAGTAGAAGAAACCAAATGAAGGTGTAGTAGGAGAGAATGCAAGACAAACTCAACGAAACCAAAAAACCAAACCTGTTGCCATCAAGTCGATTCCAAATCATAGCAACCCTATAGAACTGCCCCAAAGAATTTCCAAGGAGCACCTGGTGGATTCGAACTGCTGACCTTTTGGTTAGTAGCTGTAGCACTTAACCACTACGTCACCAGGGTTTTCAAGACATACTCAGTAAGCAGAAACTGGAGAGGTTTGGAAAATAATTAATATCTATCTTTCAAAATAAATATACCATTGTTAATTTTTATACATGTGATAATAGTATTATGCTTATGTAAAAAAGAGTCCTTATCTTTTAGAGATATATACTGAAATGTTTATGAATGAAATTTTTTAAAGTTATTGGATGTATTCTTTTAAGTTGCATTAAACTTTTAAATTTGGGGATATGAATATCTCAGAAGTACTCAGGTTTTCTAGCATATATGGTCCTGTTAATACCTCCTAAGCACATTTTTTATTTTTAAGCACATAAGCTTATTTACAAAGTTATACTGTAAGTGAGGTTATTCTCTAAGTCCTACACTATCCCAATCCAAACAAAACAAAATCCATTGCCATTGAGTCAGTTCCAACTCATAGTGACCCTACAGGAAAGAGCAGAACTGTTGCATGGGGTTTACAAGGAACGGCTGGTGGACTTGAACTGCTGACCTTTTGGTTAGCAGTTGAGCTCTTAACCATCGCACCACCAGGGGGCTCCCCAAACCAAACATACACTATTAATTCATTTCAAGATTTATTGAGTACAAATACTCGACAGCACTGGGTGGGATATATGTGCAAAGGCTGGGGGTTGTCCCACAAGCTACAAGGTAGACTCAATTCAATGTAACAAACATCTGCTATGTGTTGTTGTTAAGTGTCACTGAGTTGATTTTGACTCACAGCAACCCTATGCACAAAAGAATGAAACACTGCCTGGTTTCATGCCATCCTCACAATCGTTGAGGGTCTTCCTCCTTTTCACTGACCCTCTACTTTACCAAGCATGATGTCCTTCTCTAGGGGCTGGTCCCGCCTGATAACACGTTCAAATTACATGAGACAAAGTCTCGCCATCCTTGCTTCCAAGGAGGATTCCAGCTGTACTTCTTTCAAGACAGATTTGTTCATTCTTCTGGCAGTCCATGGATATATTTAATATTCTTTGCCAACACCAGAATTCAAAGGCATCAATTCTTCTTCCATATCCCTTATTCATAGTCCAGCTTTTGCATACATATGATACGACTAAAAACGCCATGGCTTGGGTTAGGTGCACCATAATCCTCAAAGCGATATCTTTGCTTTTGAACACTTTAAAGAGGTCGTTTGCAACAGATTTGCCCAATGCAATATGTTGTTTGATTTCTTGACTACTGCTTCCATGGTCATTCATTGTTGGTCCAAGACAACTTCAATCGTTTCTCCATTTATCATGATGTTGGTTACTGGTCCAGTTGTGAGGATTTTTGTTTTCTTTATGTTGAGGTGTAATCCACACTGAAGGCTGTAGTCTTTGATCTTCATCAGTAAGTGCTTCAAGTCCTCTTCACTTTCAGCAAGCAAGGTTGTATCATCTGCATAACGCAGGTTGTTAACGAGTCTTCCTCCAATCCTCATGCCCCGTTCTTCTTCATATAGTCCAGCTTCTTGTATTATTTGTTCAGCATACAGATTAAATAGGTATGGTGAAAGAATACAACCCTGACACACACCTTTCCTGACTTTAAACCCATCAGTATCCCCTTGTTCTGTCCGAACAACTGCCTCTTGATTTATGTACAGGTTCCTCATGAGCACAATGAAGTGTTCTGGAATTCCCATTCTTCACAATGTTATTCATAATTTGTTATGATCCACACAGTCAATAAAACACAGGTAAACATCCTTCTGGTATTCTCTGCTTTCAGCCTGGATCCATCTGACACCAGCAATGATATCCTTGGTTCCATGTCCTCTTCTGAAGCCGGCCTGAATTTCTGGCAGCTCCCTGTTGATATATTGCTGCAGCCATTTTTGAATGATCTTCAGCAAAAGTTTCCTTGTGCGTGATATTAATAATATTGTTAGATAATTTCCACACCCTGTTGGGCCACCTTTCTTTGGAATGGGCACAAATATGCATCTCTTCAGTCAGTTGGCCAGGTAGTTGTCTTCCAAATTTCTTGGCATAGGCAAAGTGAGTGCTTCCAGCTTTGCATTTGTTTGTTGAAACATTTCAATTGGTATTCCATCATTTCCTGGAGCCTTGTTTTTCACCGATGCCTTCAGTGCAGCTTAGACTTCTTCCTTCAATACAGTCGGTTCTTGATCATATACTACCTACTGAAATAGTTGAAAGTTGATCAATTCTATTTGGTACAGTGACCCCGTGTACTCCTTCCATCTTCTTTTGATGCTCCCTGCATCATTCAATATTTTGCCCATAGAATCCTTCAATATTGCAACTCAAGTCTTAAATTTTTCCTTCAGTTCTTTCAGCTTGAGAAATGCCGAGCATGTTTTTCCCTTTTGGTTTTCTAACTCTAGTTCTTTGCACATTTCATTATAATGCTTTGTCTTCTCGAGATTCCCTTTGAAATCTTCTGTTCAGCTCTTTTACTTCATCATTTCTTCCATTCAGTTTAGCTGCTGCTATGTGTAAACCACTAAAATACAGATCCTCTCTTCATGCTATATAAACCTGAGACAGCATTGTGGGAAGATCTGGGATTTATAGACAGCAACTAGGGCAGCCAAAAATTGACTGAGGTTCTCAAGATCTATTTTTGGTTTGATGGGGTGTCTGATTACAAAAGGAAAGTTGCTGCTTATAAAACAGCCCCTCTTTCAAGAAAAACATAACAAATAAACATTGCAAAACAAGAATAAATATCTCTAGCAATAGTGGCATACAGTTTGGGATCAGAGATGTACAGGATTTGGGGATCAGAAGGGACTTTAACTTGAAATTTTATTTTGGTGATGAATTAATTAACTCTTGGTTGAAGTAGAAAGCAAAGCATTAAATATCTTGACAATAAATGTTCAGAGTGAATGAATGTCAGAAGTGACTGAAGTTGTTTTATGAGGCATCAAAAAGATTGCACCAAAATTTTGGTTTTACCCTTGGATTTCCAATTAGGATGAAGAGGAACACAATTTGACAATGATTTCCGGCTGTACAGGCAAAAAGCCAAAAGGTGGGGGGTGTCTGGGAGGAGTCAAGCCTGCTGCCACTTAAGTACACCTAGTCATCAACCAAAGGTGGCTCAATCAAGCAGCATGGAAGAGTTGTTTTTGTTGTTGACTTTGACTCATAGTGACCCCATGTGACAAAACAGAACTTCCGCCATAGGGTTTTCTAGGCTGTAACCTTTATGGGAACAGATCGCCCAGTCTTTCTCCAGCAGAGCTGCTGGATGGGTTCAAACCACCAACCTTTCAGTTAGCAGCTGAGCGCTTAACCACTTGCAGTGAAACTGATTAGACAACCTTAACTGTCTATTATCAAATGATAGGGATAATGTAGAATCACTTGATATTTGCTTTCTTTTTCATGAATGCTCTGTCAGTAAAGATCCACTCAACCAACTGTAGCTAGTAAGTACAGTATACATTTTTCAACCCACAAAAATAAAATCGATGCCATCCCAAAAAGTAATGTTTCTTACAGGCTCAGATTTGCATTAAAAGTTGCAGGACAGTACTCTACATCTAATGACAGCCTCTTGAAACAGCCAAAACATTAGTTTCCACTTAGAATGTACTCAGAGTAAAAAGCTGCCTCTGCCTCTCACTTCAAGGAAGCAGACTAATGATTTCAAAAACCCTTCATCTGGTAAGGTAGTGATTCCTGCCAAAGAACAAAGCAACCCAGGATCTCTCTCCTGGCCACCAAGAATAAACAAGAAAGCTGGGAACAGCTTTATAAACAATACAAAAACAACTATTCTCCCCTTCTGCTTTCTTCATCCTACTTGGCAGAATCTCAGAGTTTTGGGGAAGATTTTGGAATAGAAAAGATTTGTGCTTAAGATAAAACTTGAGTTTTGCTGACGCTCAGCATGAAGGCCTTTCCAGATGATATTTTTTAATTTTTATTTGTCTTGCATTTCAAAAAACACTTTTAAACTTTTTTTGAGCAGTTTAAGTCACGTATTGACAACTGTATCACATGTATCAATATTAAATGTATCAATAATTCATTTCCAATGAGTAATTATGAGAAAAGAATGCTCTAAATTTAATACACTATTGCATGATTGACCATCATTTGTTTTTGATGTAAGTCCCTTTGATTTCAAACTGAGAAATTTAATTGCAACTAGGCTTTCTGGGGTTCACAAAGCTGCTTTGTAAATCATGTTCCTGTATAAAAACATACCAATTTTTCTCCATCAATAACAATGAGACCTTTATAGGCAAGAATCCAGGCATAAATACAAGTATTTGAGTGAATATGGTTTATATTTCCATTTTACATACAAATTAACTGCCAACTGTGCCTGTTACCCAGATGAATACTAATCATGGGGAAGAGGTGGGAGATTAAAGTGCCTTAACAAATCTAATAATAGACCCCGCCCTCGATTAAGTAGCTAAACTAAGCTAGAATACATCATAGACAGGGTGGAGACCTGTTCCTAACTGCTGCCCTCTCAAGGTAAGTTTTTGTTACCTGGCTTTCAGCCCTCCAAGCACATAAAAGTCGTCCTACTTGTTTTTAATCCATACTTGCTAAAAACTCAAGTACTATGTTCTTTCCCCCACCCCTCACCCTTTAAGACTTCATTAACCAAACAAATGTTTTAGATGATTTTTAGTATGTAATAATGAAGAGTGGATTTTACCACTTATCATCCACAAATGGACCAAAATTACCAAAACAGTTGAAAGTCGGCATAATTACAGTTTATCTAAATAGAACACATGTAGTCATCTTCTGGAACTGACAGAAGGGCATGAGTTATAGCACCATCTGGAATTGTGGACAAGGCAGATACATGTTGAAGCCTAAATTAATAAAAACTGAGCAATAGCTTACAGCCAAGCATAGGAGATCAGCATTAATGAGATTAACTCTAAGACTGCCAGACTACCGCTGTAGATTTTCCCAACCTGATTACAAGGACAGGTGTGAGCTGTTTGCCCCTCCCTTATGCAAACTGGACACATTACATGGGGAGGGATATAGTATGACTTGGGGTGACATCTGGTACATACAGGTGGTGCCAGTCAATGCAAATTTGTGGACTGATGATCATTTCCCTGGGTCAAGAGATTTGGGAGGAATCCATGATCAAGGCTGTAGTGGCACACTGTTGCCTTCAATATGCCTTCAATAGCACGATGTTAATTTTCATCATCTTTATCACAGATGTGCAGCATATGCCTAAAATCAAGCAGTTCTCAACTTAAGCTGTGCATTAGAATCACCTGGGGAGCTTCAAAAACTCATTGCCTAGGCCCCATCCCAGGCTAATTCAATTAGAATCTCTGGCGGTGGGGCACTGGCATCAGAATTTTTGAAAGTTTCCCAGGTAATTCCAATGTTCAGACAAGGCTGAGAACCAGAGATTTAAATGTTGTGATTCAAATGGATTTAAAGCAACACAATAGGGGAAACCAGGCCCCCTGAATGGCACCAACATTTAACTGGAGGTGTTTTACTGAGGAGGAAACTGAGACACAGAGAGGCACGTATCTACTGAAAACAGTGCCTATGGCAATTAGCTTTACATTGCTTAGCGACCTCTCACAGCTGGTGCTGGAAACTTCGATGGCCAAAAGAAACTGCTCGTTAGCACCTCTCCTCAAGCAGTGCCCAGTGCCCTACCTGCCATACCTTAGTTACGTCTCTGATGAGGGCCAGTTGGCCCCTGCCTTTGGCTCCCCACCTTGCTACTCTAGCCATGAGGGCACTGCCTTCCCCTTGATGAAAATGGCTAACACTTCATGAGTATTTATTGTGTGCCAGGAACTGTGTGTGAAGCGTTTCACCTGCTCTGCCTCATTTAATCCTTGCAACATCTCTAAGAGGTATGCACTATTGTTACTGTGTTTTTACTGAGGCACAGAGAGATGAAGTGATATTCCGAAGGTCACACAGCCAGTCCTCTCAACACCTCTGAAACTAAAAAATACTGTTTCTCACAAACTGTCCAAAAGCCTTAGTCACACTGTTCTCCCAACTAAAAAGATTTCTTCTCTAAGGAGGTTGGCTGGCAATCACCCCTTACCAATAAATAATGTGCTATAACAAAAATATCAGCATAACTCTACCAAATACCACCCATATATATATATACATAGATATACAATTTGCCACAATTTTAAACAACTCCTAATTAAGAGTTGCATTTCCCAAAACATTTTGTGGTTATCCGTCTTTCAACTTTGGCCTTCAACAAGGGAATCAAACTCAGGAAACATGTCAGAAGAGAAATTCGTCAAGAAAATCCACATTTGAGACTAATAGCCAAAAGCAAAGATTCCAGAGAGGTCAGCTACCTTACCTTGCCCTTTGGTAAGGCCTACTGGCTACCATTCTCAAACTTAATAGTGAGCATTCATTTCAGAAAGAACCTTATTAATTTCCCAGAGTCAGTCAGCTAGCATTGTTATTATGACTGTTAACATTTCTAGAGTATTGTTTCGCTAAAATCAAAACGGAGTTGAGGGATGAACAAATTCCATTTCGAACAGCGCCCCACTGGGCTGGACATGTGTGAAGGATGGATGGCCCCAGGATACCAGATCAGACTGTTGTATGGTGAGCTGCTGTGAGGCAACCCCAAGCAGGGAGGGCAGAAGAAAACCCATTAAAGCGGCTCTGAAGCCCCACTTCAAACAATGGGGCCAAGCTGCAGGCAGCAGGAAACAAGCAGCAGGCCGGCCAGGCTGGCTATAGCAATAAGGGATTGCAGGAGGGGGTTGTTTTCGGAGCTCCAGGATGACCTCAGGTCTCAGAGGCAGAGCCCCAATCAACCACCAGAGCAGCACAGCTGCAATTGTAACTCAAAAAACAGCCTTTGTGTGTACAGTGGTCTACAGAGTGGAAAGGGCTGAGACTATTCCCCTGGTCTTTTAGCCCTACCTGTCCTCAGCGATAACAATCCGCATTAGTAGTATTATCTTCAAATACGCGTTGAACATCAGCATAAATATGGCTAACATACCATTTCCGTGAATACAAATAGAGTAGCAGGACCTCTACAGGGAGGATAATAATCTGTGGTATCTTTTCATTTTCTAAATGGATTTCTTTTCCAGTAAAGCCATTAAAAAAAAAAAAATCTCTGCCTACATGAAGATTTAAAAATTTTATTTTTTTTTACATGAAGATAAAAAAATAATAGACGTACTAGGTACACTAAATGTTAACCATGTTTATCTCTGGATGTTGGAATCACAGGTGATTTTTACCTATTTGCTTCTTTTTGTTTGCCTGCATTTTCCAAAGTTGCTACAAATAAACATGTAGCCCTGGAGTCATTTTGTAAATTTTAAAAAGGATTTTTTTGTTGTTGGTGTTGAAATGTTTTTTAATGCAAACAAACCAACGACTTTTTATGACAGCTATAATTTATCTGCAGTCTCAAAGATAGCATCTGAGACAAGGGATTGGCATTTCTAAAGATAGAGCATGACAAAATATATTCATGTACCCTTTGGGAAAAAAAAAAGGTTCTATAAATAAGTCATAAGAGGCCCTTGGCCGGGGCTCAATCTCAGTAGTAGAGCCAATCCTAAACTCTAATAGGAGAGTTGGCCAGAATATTAATTCTACTGAATTTCAGAATCCTGGCATATAAGAAACACCCCCTTTTTTTTTTTTTCCTTGACTATCAGAATCTTACCTTAATACTGAGGGTTTGGTTTGTCATTTTCTGCAAGGATAAAGACAGTGGTGTGCTAGTTCACACCAGATCCTGGAAACTGTAGATTGTGTCCCTCACTTCCCAACTCCACATTACATTGATAGATTGAATCAGCCTTGGTGGGAATATTTATACCATGAAAATTGGCAAATGCTACAAATCGGGGCTTTCCTCTCCTCCCCTAGAGAGCTTGGGGTTAAACATTTACCAGCACACTACTAGATGGGAATATCTAACTTCCCTTGCTATTCAGCAGAGCCATTGTTTGTCCAATGCTTGAAGTGGGGAGTGAAAACTTTTTGCAACAAAGCAAAACTACATTGCTGTAAAAACTACAGATGTTGGTTAACTCTGGGCTCTGCCATTAGTGAGTTGGGGTATCTCACTCCCTCTCCTGGACCTCAGTTCTTTCATCTCTATAATGGAAGGACTAGACTATGATGTCTCAGGTCCCTTCCCGTCTGAACTGCCTATGATTCTAAACTGCACAGGCAGTGATGTGCAGTGGTTAAAAACCCGTTGCCATCAAGTTGATTCCTACTCATAGCGACCCTATAGTACAGAGTAGAACTGCCCCATAGGGTTTCCAAGGACCAGCTGGTAGATCCAAACTGCTGACCTTTTGGTTAGCCTCCAAGCTCTTAACTGTGCCACCAGGGCTCACGCAGTGGTTAGGGATTCGGATTTTTGGAGAGAAGACAGTCCCTGGTTTAAATCTTAGCTCAGCACTTGTTAGCATCTGTGTGACCTCAGGCAAGTTACCTAACCTCTCTGAGCCTCTATTTTCTCATCTGTAAAATAAGGATAATAATAATAGTACCTTCATTATAGGGCTATTGTTAGGATTAGATGAGATCACTCTCAACAATCATAGTAGTAGGCACCAGTATATGCTAAATATTATTATTAAACCTGTTCCCACTTGCTCCCGACACAAAAACGCCTTAGAATTATAGGGAAAACTTGATTTGCTAAGATAGCTAAGAGACGTTGCCAAAGCTCCATTAATTATTATAACCTATTACAGGTTATACAGCACTGGAAACAGTGGTAGAGCATCATTTGCACAATAAGTATAAATAATAAAAGGGAACAGGGCCTAACAGTTACTGCGCACTCTGCTAGGCATTTATGCGCTCTGTATTTTGTCTAATGCTCACACTCCCTAGATAAGCCCGGTTTTGTTTTTTTTTTTTTTTTGCCTCTTTGTCCTTTTTACAGATGTGGACACTGAGGTTCAGTGATAGTAGGTAACTTGCTCAAGGATCTACAACTAGTAATTGCCAAGCAAGAAATTCTCTCCAATAAGAGACCAGCTCATGTACCAACTGAAGCTACTGGCAGAAACACAAACATGGGAGCAATTCTGTTGATTAGAAAGTGGAGGAATGCAAATTCCTTAAAAAAAAAAAAAAGACCTACCGGACTGGTCGAGACTGGAGGATTCCCAGAGACTACTGCCCTGAGATACTCTGCAAACCATGAACAAAAACTAACCCCTGAGGTCACCTTGTAGCTAAATAACAAATTACCGTGCTCCTTTAAAAAGGGCACCTATATGAGACCAAATGGTCAACAATTACTTTAAAACAGAGATGAGAAGGGACATGGAAACTAGATTAATGGAAATGGAATAACCAGAACAGAAATAATAAGATTGTTCACACATTGTGGAGAATATAACCAATGTCACGAAACAACTTAGGTTGAAATTGTTGAATGTGAATCTAAATTGCTGTGTAAACCTTCACCAAAAACACGATAAAGTATTATTTAAAAAAATAGAGGGACAGATTAAAAGAAACTCTGGAACAAAAATGTAGTCATAGATCTAAAAACTAAAATCTGCAATAAAATTAAAATGGCAGAGTAGTGGTGACTAAATTAAATAATATTCTATAAAAATTAGCCTAAATTAGGAACAGTATTTTGGAAAATTCAGTTTCCATCTTATCCCTAAATATTTTGTGATAGAATCATTCCTATATATACTTGTAGGGCAGTGGTTCTCAAAATGTGGTCCCCACGCCAGCCAGCAGCATTCGCATCACTTAGGAATTTGTTAGAAATGCAAATTCTCAGGCCCCTACCCCAGATTTGTTGAGTCTGAAACTCTGGGAGCAGCCCCCCACTCCATTCCCCAAGCCCTACGTGTGATTCTGAGGCACACTGCAGTTTGAGAACCACTATTGTAGGAAGAAATCAAGAATTCAATTCAGGTATCTAAAGAAATCTTTCTATGTAAATATATTGCCCTGACATGCTTATGGGCGGTGAATATTTAAAGTGCTTCAGCTTCAAGACAAGATTTAAATCATCCCTATTTCTGTAAGTAACAACTTAATCTTGCAGAACACTGAGCTTCATGTCTGTTTGCCACACGTCCCACTCTTTCAAAAAGCTCCTTTAATTGATTTTTTTTTTTTAAGAGCAGTTTCTGAAAAATAAATGATATTCAAAGACCCTTGGTCCTTAGTACTGACTCCTTTCCTGGTTTGGGAGCAGTTAGGGGATGGAGAGTGGTAAAGAGTGTGCAGTTCACTGTCAAAATCCAACCCTTTCCTTCTCAAGACCTAGAACTCAGGGTTTTAGCCAGTAGTGAACAAGGAAGGTTTTCCTTATGATACATAGTCTCAGTAAGGACAGTCAATCCCTCAGAAATGGCTTCTGCTCTCTGTTCTTTCCACAATGAATTCTGCTCCAGTCAAGCTTAACCTTGGGAGTCCCAATCAGTTCTTAGGTACACATGCTACTACCCTGACATTGCTTGATTTCAAAGCCCATCACTGTCACCCCAAAGGAAATGTGCCCTGTTGACAGTCTCCTTTTCATTAAGGTGAAATTAAATGCATTTGTGTCCTATAAAGATAAAGATTATAAATGTTAAAAGTGGCTACTCTGGGGGATGGGATGATCTTTTTTCTTTTTTATAGCTATCTGCGTTTTCTCATTTAAAAAGAAATTATTTTGCAATATAGGTTGCTTTATTTTTTAATTTACATTTTAAATATAAAAAATAAACAGTATTTTCAAAAAAGTAGATGACTCTATGTGTATACACAAGTGCCTGCGTATACATTGTTATGTGTGTTGGAAATGTAGCTGGGGAGAATCTCACGGCCACACCATGAGAAAAAAAAACTGTGGCTGTCATTTACTGTGAAGGCAATATACACATGGTTGCATTGCTTCTGTGACAGATCTCAGATGGTAATATCCTCACAAGACTGTACCCTGATTTTCAAGATTCAAAATGAAGTTTTGCTTCTAGAGAGGCAGAAAGGAGAGAAAAACAAGAGCAGAATTAAATTATTTTCAACTGGGGATAAATAGTAACGTTATGTGCAAAGGAAAACCACTGAAGCTGTATCTCTTCAGGCAGCAAGAAATAAACACACACACACACAAACACGCATGCAAGATAGTGAAGCAAGCCATCTATATATTTACTGTACAAGACTTGTAATCAAGGATCATTTCTGCCAGAGAGTACAGCATCATATAAAATATCCTTTGCAAATTGCCTGGATAATTGCCATCATAATGCCAAACCTCTTCTTCCCCAATGAATGTGGCAAGATCTTTGGGAAATAGGCAGCTTCATCAGAATGCTCCTGTTTACAGCCCTTGCTTTGGAAACAGACAAATGCAAGCATTTGAAGGAGTACTTGTAAGGCTGTTGTGAAGTGTGTGTGTGTGTGCATGCACGTGCGCACACACACACACTGCTTACCTGGCTGCTGCCTCCATTTTCTTCCTTCTATATCCAGATAGAAAGAGAGGGACACACCTGACCCATAAGAAATAAATTTTAAAAATGTGTTTAATGTGAATAACAACCTGACATTTTACTCTGGAAGGTGTGAATAGCAATGCTCTCCCCTCAAAAGTGAGATTTTACCTTGCCAGGAAGCAAGGAGTCTGTTTGCTTTGCATCTGTGCTTTGCAGAATCGTCATGACAAACCTGCGAGAATAATATTAATCTCATCTAATGGACAAAGATGGCACTGGGTTTTTTGGGTAATGGACAAAGAAACTGTACTCTGAGAGGAATTAACTACAAACAAGTCCCGTTTATTGCACACTTACTGTGTGTCTGGCACTGGGCTGTATGCTCTCTCTGTATATTATCACATTTAATCCTCACCACATCCTATTAGAGCTGAATATTCTTGGGCTATTCAGTGGTGTGCCAGGTGCTCCTTGAAAGCCACAGCATAAACCTGGTACACATCTTTGGAGTATCAACTTTAACCTAATACATTATTTTAAATATTGAACAAACTCAATTATATCATAAAGGACAGTACAAAATAGGTCTGAAATTTTAAGATAAAGCATGAGAATCAAACTTATGGTGGGTGGTTTGGATGACCATGCTATGGTCTCTAAGGGGTTATGTGCTTACTGCTCTTTGCCATTACCACTAACTACACTATACCATACCAGCTGCCCTCGACTCTGACTCATGGCAACCCCATGTGTGTCAGAGTAGAACTGTGGCCCATAGGGTTTTCAATGGTGGATTTTTTTGGGAAGTAGATTCCCAGGCCTTTCTTCTGAGGTGCCTCTAGGTGTACTCCAACCTCTAATTCTTGAGTTAGTTGCCAAGTACTTAACTGTTTGCATCACCCAGGGACTACACACTATACCATAGTGCTTTTAAACAAGGTAGCAGGAGATTCTTGTCTATCATCTTATGAGATCTGTAAAACTTTGGGGTTCCCTATGGGAATGTCTTAATTAAGGAAATATATACTGGTTTTCTTTCCTCTTATCAATTTCCACCAGTGAAATCCCACTATGTACTCTCATTGGCATCAGGGTGATAGGCCATTCATTACAGAGGTGATGGTGAAAGGCACTGAGCTTTTGGACAAGGTAGCTGAGCTACACAGGGTAGTGGTGGCAGGAAATAAGAAAGGCCAACCAAGACCACAGTCCTCAGTGCTTTTAGGTCCCAATGTCCTTCCCCCTAATGCTGGGGTTCTGCTCCTCAGTGCAGTGAAAAGTAAGGTCTCCTCAGATTTTTATTTCCAGTAAGCCTCTTCCCCCCACCCGCCCCTGCCCCAGATGATCACTTACCAAATATTCCCCAAATTCATCTTCTCATTTTAATAATGGAAGACAATGAGAAAACAGGCTTCAGTATACAGAATACCTGTTGGCCAATCTTGCTAGAGGACCTTCATTTCTGCCTCTATGGCCTGGGGATATATGTGAATCAATCTACAATTCATTTATGATGTTACAAATATTTGAACACCTATACAGGAAGCTTTGTGTTAAGGCTCAGGAGATGAAAAGAAGATTAGAAGAAAAGGCTAAAGGAATTCACAACACCAAAAGATCACTTCCCACTGAGGTGGCATTTAAATGAGCATTAAAGGATGGGAAGAATTTCATTAGCTAGAGATTACAGGGTGAGGGAGAGACATGCCAGAGGGAAGGAACAGCATAAGCAAACACTGGTAGGGGGAGATGGTGGGAAAGATCGAACCAAAAAAGCACAGGGTATATCCAGGAAAAGCAAGATAAGTACTCCAGGATGTCAGAGGTTAGAGTACATTATGGAAGTGGTGGGAAAGTAAGCTAGAAAGCTAGATCTTGAAAGGGTTTTAGTGGCAGGTTAAGGGTTTGACTGTATTCAACTGGCAGGGAAGCACCATTAAATGTTTTGATAGGAAGTAATGCTATAAGAGAAGTTATTTAGAAAGATTAATTTGGTAACAATATGTAAGAGAAAAGAGAGGGAAAAGAAGAGAGATCTTGCAGATGAGACAGGTTAAGGTGCTACAAAAGGAAAGTTGAAATGTGGTCTCTTCCCTCAAGAAGCATATACTCAGATAAACTAAAACTAACACCATGGCTGCTCAGTACAGTTCTGTAAGTACTTTATTATACGACGCTGACTATAATAACTTTGGAACACACATTTCACTTTTCACAAGTGTTACTTTCTGTGCCAAGAAATATTACCAGCATGTTGTAGACCTGAATTCTGAACCCTGTGACCTGGAACCCTTCTTCCTTTCCTCATATTAACACATCCGCATTCAGAGGAGGGAAAAGAAAGCCTTCCCAACAATAGCCTTTTTCTTAGGATGGTCTTTAAATTCCTTTTCCTCATTTCATTTAGCAATCTAGGCCTTTATAGGGTAACAAGGCCTCTAAACTCCTAAAGCCACCTCCTCCCCACTCCCCAATCACCTGTGCTAATTTGCTGAACAGACTTCTGAGATTACAAGCAAATATCATTTAGGAAGAAAAACATGCCATCTCCATGGCAACCTGAAAGTCTGACAGGGAGCCCACCTTGAAATCACCAAACAAAGGTCTCTTTGAGAAGTCTCTAGGGCCTGGGTTAGACATTCTATTATTAAGAGGTTGGCTGTTTTTAGTGTATTCACTTTTCAAACCCACAGCTATAAGTCCTAACTCTTGAAATTGCTATGCAACTGGTCTCTTTTCTTTACATACCTTATTGATATATAAAGTTGAGATGCTGCAGGAAAAGAGAAAGTTCATTCATATACCCATTGCTGTCAAGTCGATTCCAACTCACAGTGACCCTCTAGGACAGAGTAGAACTGCCTCCATAGAGTTTCCAAGGAGTGCCTGGTGGATTTGAACTGCCGACCTTTTGGTTAGCAGCTGTAGCATTTAACCGCTATGCCACCAGGGTCTCCATTCATATAGTGGACAATTACTGAGCACCCACTGTGTGCAAATCACTGTGCTAAGTGCTTGAAACCTGTTGCCACTGAGTCAATTCTGACTCAAGGGGATACCATAACAAAAATGACAAGGTCATACCTTTGAGATGTCAAGATCCATCCAGGGAGACTCATGGGAGCAGAGGAGGAAGTGACCAACATTACCTGGTACCCATTTTACACTGACCATTGTAGGAGACACTAGTATTACAGAGATCATATGCTTGAATTTCCCAGGCCAGTCTTGATAAATTTTCTGTCCTATCCCCACCTAAACCATCAGAAATGTCCAAGAGATTTCAATATTTTAGGATCTAAAGTACAATCTTCCAATTGTTTCTTACACCTAGAAGCATATAAAGGTTCTTTGACAGATTAGGTGTTCCAGTTTTTGTGTCAGAAAATGGAATCACTGCATTTGTTAATTCATTCAACAAATATTGAGTACTGTTATACGGATAAAGTGGCAAACCCTGGAGTCATGAAGCTTATGCTCTGGTGAGGGTAGTCAGATAATACATAAATAAAGAAACCAGATAATTTCAGAGAGTGTATACAAACAATGAAGGAAATCACAGGGTGATGTGATAGAGCTTATCAGGGAGGAACCTACTTTAGACTGGGGAAGGCTTCTCGGAAGGTATAGCATTTGAACTGACACCTGAATGATGGAAAAGAGTTAGCCATGCAAAACTCTTAGGGAAGAAAGTTATGAACAGAGAGAACAACAAGAGTTTCAGAGGCAGAGAATAGTAATACCAAACAGTTTTTACAGTATTAACTATGTGATAGGCACTGTTCAAACGCTTTACATATTGAAATCACTTAATTCTCATAACAGCCCCATGTCGTATATAATAGCCTCATTTTCCAGCGAGGAACACTGAGACCAAAGGTTCTAAGACTTGCCTGAGCTAGGAAATGGCAGATCTAGCATTCAAACCTAGGCAATCTTGCTCCAAAATCTGTATCTTAACCATATGGGGAGAAGGTGTCCAAACAATACAAAAATCTATCCTTAAGAACTCAAATTTGCGTAACACACACTGAAAAGTCCTAAAAAGTAGCCTAACCAAAAGGTTTGCAGTTTAAACCCATTCAGCAGCTCTTTAGGAGAAAGACGTGGCGATCTGCTCCCGTAAAGATTATAGCCTAGAAAACCATATGGGGCAGTTTTATTCTGTCACATGGGGTCGCCAGGAGTTGGAATCCACTCGACGGCATCTAACAATAACAACAGGAAGTTATGGGGCTGACTCAGTAGTTAGGCTTCTATGAAGCAAGTAGGTCTGAGCAGTGAAAGGAATCGCTTCATACGGAACCATATTTGACACATGGAATTTTGATCTTCGGAGCTGCAGGTTGCCTCTGAGCTGAGTTGCTGACTTACCTTTTATATAACATTCAGAGTGTTAAAAAAAAAAGGCAGGAAATACCATCATGTAGGAATATTAGCCCTCCTCATAAACAATGACCATAAATTCAAGTTTCCATCACCAACCTAAAGAGCTTTCCAAGAAAAACAATCTGATTAAATGAGATAAGTGTGAAGAAGCTGGCAACATGTCATCAATACAGTCAGTTCAGAGGTGTAATCATCATTCTTCATTTCCCTGGAAGTTTTCATCTGCAGTACTTATCTATTAGAATAAAAATAGCAGAAGTAGCATCTTTCATCTGAAGAAAAGAAAAAATTCTCAAAATGCCTGCAAACATTAACTCATCATCCTCATTATATAACAACGGAGAGTAAAAAAGTCTTTTCAATTCCTTTTAAGGAGAAAAAAGAAGGGTTTTGAGCTCTAAAAAGTTTTTGTCTGTACCACTGACCTCATTCTAGACTGTCCTCTATTCCTTTTTAGCTGTTTCATGTTATTTAGTATTATCTTTTCAACATACAACATACATACAAAATGTATATACAAGTATAGATAATTTATTCAGTGACCCTTACAAAGACGGAAGATAGCTGGTTGAGCTTTTTCATTATACACACTGGGAATGGGACTATCCAAGATCCAAAAGCCTGCAACTAACAGATTAGGCCACCTCAGCCTGCTGCTCCAAGGCAGAAAGATGAGGCAGTCTGTTTCCATAAAGATTACTGACTTGGAAACTACGGGGCAGTTCTCCTGTGTCCTATAGAGTCACTATGAGTCAGAATCGACTCAATGGCAACAGGTTTGGTTTGGTTTTTGTCCATCCGTCCATCCATCCATCTATCATTTAACCTCTCTATATCTCAATTTTTAGAAGCCCTGGTGGTGCAGTGGTTAAGGCGCTCAGCTGCTAACCAAAGGTCCATGATTCGAGCCCACCAGCCTCTCTGCAGGAGAAAGATGTGGCAGTCTGCTTCTGTAAAGATTTACAGCCTTGGAAACCCTACCGGGAAGTTCCATCATGTCCTACAGGGGCACTATGAGTAGAAAACAACTTGATGACAATGGGAGCCCAGAGGTACGTGGCTTCTCAGTTAAAATATGATGAAATGATTTGTGGCTATCACAGCTTTGGTCATAAAATGTCATTCCAACCAGGAATTTGGTCAAATTCCACTTGCATCCCTTGCCTCAGTTTCCCTACCTGACAATCACTGACATAGGACAATGACAGCACATATATGGCCACTTATACATAAAACTGTTTCTGTGGCTCCTCATTACCCTATATGATGATGTCTAAATTCTATACCAATAGCGTACATGACCCTCAGTGTCTGGTCCTCTGACATTCTCTTGTCACTTCCATTACATTCCCTTTCACTACAAATTCCCCTCTCCCACCACCTGCCTTTCACATACTTTGTTACTTCTTCCTGCAATGCCACCCCTCTTCCTCAGCTTCTCTCTATTCCACTCTCTTGAATAACTCAAGTTGCCAACTCTTCCTTAGGGACTTTCAGTACAGTAACTCTGGTAGTTAACTACAGGATGGCCCAGAATAGGGTTAGTTAGGAACTTGGAGCAGTTAGGAAGGTGTTTTATTGTTTTGGAACTCTTAAAACACATGGCCTTGTTTACTCATTGGAGGGCTCTATCCAAATGGCATAGTGGTTAAAAGTTACGGCTGCTAACAAAAAGGTTGGCAGTTTGAATCCACCAAGCTCTCCTGGGAAACCCTATGAAGCAATTCTACTCTGTCCTTCAGGGTTACTATGAGTTGGAATCGGCTCAAAAGCAACAGGTTTGGTTTTATCCAAACAATTTGTTATAAATAATTGTTAAAGTACCAAAGTTAGCAAATGTTTGAAACCAGATGCAAGGTTATTTCTATATAGCATCACTAGCACTCAGGTTCCCAAGAAGACATGCCTGAAACCTGCCCCCAGCAACCTAGGGTGCTCTAGACACCCACAACATCCCTATGCACACCACTTATAATTCTGGGTTGCAACTGTTCATTTTCTTGTCTGTCTCCCCTACCAGACTATGAGTTCCTAGAGGGTACTATTCATTTCTGTATTTCCTTTGCCAGGCACTACACTGGTACAGAGTAGGCATTTGTTGAATGCAAGCATGAATGGACATTGACAAGTAAAGTAAGAAAACAGTAAGAATTCCTCTGAGGACTAGTATGACTCCACCTTGTTTTACCTGTAACATCTAAGCAGACCTAAGTTCAATGGATAATGGCTATTAAGAAATTTTCTCATTCTATAGTTGTGATAGTGAAGATTGTGTGTCTACTTCGCTGGACCATGATTCTCAGTGTTTATACTTGATCACTCCCATGATGGGATCTGCTTAGAGTAGCCAATCAGATCCAAGGGAGTCTCCTTGCATGTGTAGCCTAAAACCGAATGTAAGTGGATGTTCTGGAGTTTGCCACCTGCCAGCTGCTGTTCCAGATGTAGTTTCGTTGCTTGAGCAAATTAATACATCTCCTGGTACCTGTATGCAGCTATTCACCTGGCTAATGTCTTTTTCTCCATACCTGTTTCAAAGGATCAGCAGAAGCAGTCTGCCTTCAGTTGGCAGCAATACACCTTCACTTGCCTACCTCAGGGTTACATCAACTCTCCAGCCCTATGTCATAATTTAGCCTGCAAGGACCTTGATCGCCTTTCCCTTCCACAAGACGTCACACTGGTCCATTACATTGATGACATTGTGCTGATTGGACCTAGTAAGGAAGATGCGTCAATGACGCTGGACTTATTGGTAAAAACATTTGTGTGCTAGGGGGTGGAAAATTAATCCCGCAAAAATTCAGGCACCTTCCACCTCAGTGCAATTTCTAGGGGTCCAGTGGTATGGGGCATGCCAAGATATTCCTTCTAAGCTGAAGGATAAGTTATTTCATCTGGCTGCTCCCA
Organism: Elephas maximus indicus; assembly: GCF_024166365.1. Taxonomy (NCBI): domain Eukaryota; kingdom Metazoa; phylum Chordata; class Mammalia; order Proboscidea; family Elephantidae; genus Elephas; species Elephas maximus. Next base: position 49,428,570 of record NC_064846.1, on the reverse strand, counting down.
CAACTAAAAAGGAGGCACAATGCCTGGTGGGCCTCTTTGGATTTTGGAGGCAACACATTCCTAATTTGGGTGTGCTACTCCAGCCTATTTATGAACTGACTCGAAAAGCTGCTAGTTTTGAGTAGGGCCCAGAACAAGAGAAGGCTCTGCAACAGGTTCAGGCTGCTGTGCAAGCCGTTCTGCCACTTGGGCCATATGATTCAGCTGATCCAATGGTGCTTAAAGTATCCATGGCAGAGAGAGATGCTGTTCGGAGTCTTTGGCAGGCCCCTATTAGTGAATCACGGTGAATCACAGCGCAGACCCTTAGGATTTTGGAGCAAAGCCCTGCCATCCTCTGCAGATAACTACTCTCCTTTTGAGAAACAGCTTTTGGCTTGTCACTAGGCCTTAGTACGGACTGAACTGGTCTACCAAGTCACCATGCAGCACGAGCTGCCCATCACGAACTGGGTGTTTTCTGACAGAGTCATAAAGTTAGATGTGCACAGCAGCACTCCATCATTAAACAGAAGTGGTATATTTGAGATCAGGCCTGAGCAGGACCCGAATGCACAAGTTGCATAAGGAAGTGGCCCAAATACCCATGGTCTCCACTCCTGTCACATTACTTTTTGTCATGAATTGAATTGTGCCCCCTAAAACATGTGTTAACTTGGTTAGGCTGTGATTTCCAGTATTGTATGGTTGTCCTCCATTTTGTGATTGTAATTTTATGTTAAAGAGGATTAGGGTGGGATTGTAACACCCTTACTAAGGTCACATCCCTTATTCAAAGTAAAGGGAATTTCCCTGGGGTGTGGCCTACACCACCTTTTACCTTACAAGACATAAAGGGAAAGGGAAGTAAGCAGAGAGTTGGGGCCTCATACTACCAAGAAAGCAGTGCCCGCAGCAGAGCGTGTCCTTTGGATCTCGGGACCCTGTGCGGAGAAGCTCCTAGTCTGGGGGAAGATTGATGAGAAGGCCAACAGAGAGAGAAAGCCTTTGTCTGGAGCTGATGCCCTTAATGTGGACTTTTAGCCTACTTTATTGTGAGGAAATAAATTTCCCTTTGTTAAAGCCATCCACTTGTGGTATTTCTGTCATAGCAGCACTAGATGACTAAGACACCTTCCATCTCCCAATCTGCACCTATGACCTCATGGAGAGTTCCTTATGATCAGTTGACTGAAGCAGAGAAAACTCATGTCTGGTTTACAGATGGTTCTGCGCGATATGCAGGCACCACTCAAAAGTGGACAGCGGCAGCACTGTAGCCCCTTTCTGGGACCTCCCTGAAGGACAGTGGTGAAGGGAAATTCTCCCAAGGGGCAGAACTTCGAGCAGTACACCTAGTTGTTCACTATACTTGGAAGGAGAAATGGCCAGATGTGCGATTGTATACTGATTCATGGGCTGTGGCCAATGGTTTGGCTGGATGGTCAGGGACTTAGAAAGAACATGATTGGAAAATTGGATACAAGGATTTATGGGGAAGAGGTATGTGGATAGACCTCTCTGGATGGGCCAAAAAAGTGAAGATATGCATGTCTCATGAGAATGCTCGCTAAAGAGTGACCTCAGCAGAGGATGATTTTAACAATCAAATGGATAGGATTATGTGTTCTGTGGAAACCAGTCATCCTCTTTCCCCAGCTAAAGTCATTGCTCAGTGGGCTCACGAATAAAGTGGCCATGGTGGCAGGGATGGAAGTTATGCATGGGCCCAGCAACATGGACTTCCACTCATCAAGGCTGACTTGGCTACAGCCACTGCAGAGTGCCCAATCTGCCAGCAGCAGAGACCAACACCCGGGTCCTGATATGGCACCGTGCCTTGAGGCAGTCAGCCAGCAACCTGGTGGCAAGTTGTTTACATTGGACCACTTCCATCATGGAAAGGGCCGCGTTTTGTCCTTACTGGAATAGACACTCTGGATATGGATTTGCCTTCCCTGCACACAATGCTTGTGCCAAAACTACCATTCGTGGACTTACAGAATGTCTTATCCACAGTCATGGTATCCCACACAGCATTGCCTCTGATCAAGGGACTCACTTCACAGCAAACGAAGTGTGGCAGTGGGCCCATGCTCATGGAATTCACTGGTCTTACCATGTTCCCCATCATCCTGAAGCAGCTGGCTTGATAGAACGATGTAATGGCATCCTAAAGACACAATTACGAGGCCAGCTAGGTGGCAATACCTTGCAGGGTTGGGGCAATGTTCTCTAGGAAGCTGTATATGCTCTAAACCAGAGGCCAATATATGATGGTTTCTCCCATTGCCAGGATTCATGGGTCAAGGAATGAAGGGGTGGAAATGGAAGTGGCATTGCTCACTATTACCCCTAGTGACCCACTCTCAAGATTTTTGATTCCTGTCCCCACAACCTTATGCTCCACAGGTCTAGGAGGTCTTAGTTCCAAAGGGAGGAATGCTCCCACCTCAAGACACATTACTGATTCCACTGAACCAGATGCTAAGAATGCCACTGGGCCACTTTGGGCTCCTTATGCCTCTGGATCAACAGGCCAAGAAGGGAGTTACCATACTGGCTGTTGTGATTGATCCTGATTACTGACAGGAAATCAGATGGATATTACATAATAGAGGTAATGAGTATGTCTGGAATGCAGGAGATCCCTTAGGGTGTATCTTAATACTACCATCCGCTATGATTAAAGTCAATGGAAAACTACAGCAATGCAACTCTGATATGACTACTAATGGCCCAGACCTTTCAGGAATAAAGATTCAGGTCACTCCACCAGGCAAAGAACCATGACCAGCTGAAGTGCTTGCTGAGGGCAAAGGGAATACGGAATCGGTGGCGGAATAAGGTAGTTTTAAATACTAGTTACAACCACGTGACCAGTTGCAGAAATGAAGACTGTAATTGTTATGAGTATTTCTGCTTTGTATGTGTGCATCAAATATTTTTGTTTTCTTCACTTATAAACTATAAGTTATAAATGGGGCTAGTGTGTTTTAGGTTGTGCGTGTGTTAGTTGCATCATGTTAGGTGTAGGTATGACTTTGTATTTGTCCTTCTCCAGAGATTATGTGTGGTTCGGGAAAATGTGTACGGGTGCCAAGTTGAGAAGGGGGGGACTGTGATGGTTGAGATTGTTTGTCATCTTGGATGGGCCATGATTCTCAGTGTTTATATACGAACACCCCCATGATGGGATCTGCTGTGTGTAGCCAATCAGTTGAAAGGGAGTTTCCTTGGCGTGTAGCCTGCATCCAAATAAAAGTGGACATTCTGGTTTTGCTCTCTCTGGATCCTGTAGCTGCCTACTGTTCATCTTACTTCCGGTTCTTCGGACTTGAGCTAGCAGCTTACCTACTGATCTTGGGTTTCGTTTTTCTTCACAGCATATGAGCAAGAGCCCTGCTCTCTGATCTGCCGATCTTGGGTTAACCAGTGCCTGTGGCTATGTGAATCAAGAGAAGCCTCTATCCTGATGCATGGACTTGGAATGTTCCAGCCTCTACAATCATGTGAGCCGTTTCCTTGATACAAATCTCTCTCTCTCTCTCTCTATATATATATCTATATTTATATGCTTTACTGGTTTTGCGTCTCTAGAGAACCCAGCCTAAGACAACACTTTACCAAAGAACTCAGTTGATATTCTTTTTGACTTAGGAGACTACAGACATAATAGAACATAAGGCTTTCTTCAGTTCAAATTTCTTTTCAATTCTGTCTATAAGTTGGTAACACAGAATAAGGTAAGGTGGGGTGGAATGAAGTAGCTGAAACGGAAACCTGGGAATCTGATCCCTTTCCAGGGGGCAGCATTTCTAGATAAGGGTGTATAAGTAGAAAAGAGCTTTCGAATCATAGGGATTGGATAGACACTAGAGAAAAACAGTCTGAACAGGGTTCAAAACAGAGCAGAACCCCAAACCATTCTGGAAGGAGATCAATTAATAGCATTCAAAAGATATTATCTTCAAGTCAGGGGCAGATTAACCAGTAAGCAAGGTATGCATGGGCTTATAGTAAGCAAAGTACACACAGGATTAATTTTATTTACTAATCTCTAGCATACATATCAGTCATCTGTCAGTTTGTCATACTGTGGTGGCTTACGTGTTGGTGTGATACTGGAAGCTATGCTACTGGTATATCAAATACCAGCAGGGTCACCCATGGTGGACAGCTTTCAGTGGAAATTTCATACTAAGACAGACTAGGAAGAAGGCCATGGTGATCTACTTCTAAAAAAAAATGGCCAGTGAAAACCTTATAAATAGCAGAACATTATCTGGTATAGTGGAAAATGAGCCCCTCAGGTTGGAAGGTGCTCAAATTACAGCTGGGGAAGAGCTGCCTCCTCAAAGCAGAGTCAACCTTAATGACGTGGGTGCAGTCAAGCTTTTGGGACCTTCATCTGCTGATGTGGCACGACTCAAAATGAGAATAAACAGCTGCACACATCCATTAATAATTCGAATGTGGAAGGTACAAAGTATGAATCTAGGAAAATTGGAAGTCGTCAAAAATGAAATGGAACTCCTAAAGACTGATACCCTAGACATTAAAAGAAAAAAAAGTGAGCTGAAATGGACTAGTATTGGCCATTCTGAATCAGACAATCATAGTCTACAATGCCAGGAATGACAAATTCAAGAGGAATAGTGTCACATTCATTGCAAAAAAGAACATTTCATGGTCTATCCTAAAGTACAACATTGTTAATGATAGCATAATATCAATACACATACAAGGGAGACCAGTTAACATGACCATTATTTAAATTTATATACCAACCACTAATGCCAAAGATGAAGAAATTAAAGATTTTTACCAACTTGAAAGGTTTTTACCAGCCTGAAATTGATCAAACACACAATCAAGATGCATTTATAATCACTGGTGATTGGAATGCAAAAGTTGGAAACAAAGAGGAAGAATCAGTACAGTTATCCCTCGGTATCCACAGGGGATTGGTTCTAGGACCCCTGTGGATGCCAAAATCTGTGCATGTTAAAGTACCTTATATAAAATGACATAGTGTTTGCATATAACCTATGTATATCCTCTCAAATACTTTAAATCATCTCTAGATTACGTATAATACCTAACACAATGTAAATGCTATGTAAACAGTTGTGATACAGCACTGTATTGTTTAGGGAATAATGACAAAACCCGAGGTGAACAATGTTGAAAGGAGGAATGCTGGAGAGAGACTGCGTATCTGCAAAATGGTGGGACCTGCTACACATCATTTCATTCGCGTGGATTCAGCATAGTGCTCGGTGTGCAGCAAATTCAAGTTTTACTTTTTGGAACCTTCTTTTTCTAAATAGTTTCCATCTGTGGTTGGATGAATCCACAGATGCAGAATTCATGGATATGGAGGGCCAACTATAGTTGGAAAATACGGCATTGGTGACCGAAATAACGCCGGAGGTTGCATGATAGAATTTTACAAGACCAATGACTTATTCTTTGCAAATACCTTTTTTCAACAACGTAAATGCAACTATATGTGTGGACCTCGCCAGATGGAATAGGAAGGAATCAAATAGACTATATCTGTGGAAAGAGACCATGGAGAAGCTCAATATGATCAGTCAGAAAAAGACCAGGGGCCGACTGTGCAACAGACCATCAATTGCTCTTATGAAAGGTCAAGTTGAAGTAGAAGAAAATTAAAACAAACCCACAAGAGCCAAAGTACAACTATCAGTATATCCCACCTGAATTTACAGAGCATCTAAAGAACAGATTTGACACATTGAACACTAATGACTGAAAACCAGGTGAGTTGTGGGATGACATCAAGGACATAAGACATGAAGAAAGCAAAAGGTCATTAAAAAGACAGTAAAGAAAGAAAAGATAAAAATGGATGTCAGAAGAGACTCTGTAACTTGATCTGGAATGTAGGGTAACTAAAGCAAAAGGATGAAATGATGAAGTAAAAGAGCTGAACAGAAGATTCCAGAGGGCAGCTCGAGAAGACAAAGTATCATAATGAAATGTGTAAAGACTTGGAGTTAGAAAACCAAAAGAGGAGAACATGCTCAGCATTTCTCAAGCTCAAAGAGTTTAAGAAAAATTTAAAGATTCGAGTTGAAATATTGAAGGGCTTTATGGGTAAAATATTGAGAGAAGCATCCAAAGAATATGAAGGAATACACAGACTTACGCTGTACCAAAAAGAATTGGTCGACATTCAACCATTTCATGAGGTAGCATATGATCAAGAACCGATGGTACTGAGGGAAGAAGTTCAAGCTGCACTGGAGGCACTTTTGAAAAACAAGGCTCCAGGAATTGATGGAATACCAATTGAAATGTTTCAACAAACGGATGCAATGTTGGAAGCACTCACTTGTCTATGCCAAGAAATTTGGAAGACAACTATCTGGCCAACCGACTGGAAGAGATCCATATTTGTGCCCATTCCAAAGAAAGGTGATTCAACAGAATGCAGAAATCATTGAACAATATCATTAATATCACATGCAAGTAAAATTTTGCAAAAAATCACTCAAAGCTCTTCCCGTAAGCGGCCTGAGGTGATCTTGCAAAATGGCTCGCTACTCACTTGACCCAGAAAACCCCACAAAATCATGCAAATCAAGAGGTTCAAATCTTCAGGTCCATTTTAAGAACACCCGAGAAACTGCCCAGGCCATCAAGGGTATGCATATCAGAAAAGCCACCAAGTATCTGAAAGATGTCACTTTGCAGAAGCAGTGCGTGCCGTTCAGACGCTATAATGGTGGAGTTGGTAGATGTGCCCAGGCCAAGCAGTGGGGTTGGACACAGGGTTGGTGGCCCAAAAAGAGTGCTGAATTTTTGCTCCACATGCTTAAAAATGCAGAGAGTAATGCTGAACTTAAGGGTTTAGATGTAGATTCTCTGGTCATTGAGCACATCCAGGTGAACAAAGCCCCCAAGATGCGCCGCTGCACTTACGGAGCTCATAGTCGAATTAACCCATACATGAGCTCCCCTTGCCACATTGAGATGATCCTTACTGAAAAGGAACAGATTGTTCCTAAACCAGAAGAGGAGGTTGCACAGAAGAAAAAGATATCCCAGAAGAAGCTGAAGAAACAAAAACTTATGGCTCGGGAGTAAATTCAGCTTAAAATAAAATACAAATTAAAGCAAGAAAAAAAATCACTCAAAAATGGTCGCAACAGTACATCAACAAGGAACTGCCAGAAATTCAAGCTGGATTCAGCAGAGGACGTGGAATGAGGGATCTCACTGCTGATGTCAGACGGAGCTTGCCTGAAAGCAGAAAATATCAGAAAGATGTTTACCTGTGTTTTATTGACTATGCAACAGCATTTGACTGTGTGAATCATAACAAATTATGGATAAAATTGCGAAGAATGGGAATTAATCGTGCTCATGAGGAACCTGTGCATAGACCAAGAGGCAGTCGTTCAAACAGAACAAGGGATGCTGAATGGTTTAAAAACAGAAACAGTCTGTGTCAGGGTTGTATCCATTCACCATACTTATTCAATCTGAAAGCGAAGAGAACTTGAAGCACTTACTGATGAAGAGCAAAGATTACAGCCTTTGGTATGGATCACGCCTCAACAAAAAGACAACAAGAATTTCTCACAACTGGATCAATAAGGAACATCATGATATACAGAGAAAATATTAAAGTTATCAAGGATTTCATTTTACTTGGATTGGCAATCAACATCTATGGAAGCAGCAGTCCAGAAATCAAACGATGTATTGCATTCGGCAAATCTGATGCAAAAGACCTCTTTAAAGTGTTAAAAAGCGAAGGTGTCACTTTGATGACTAAGGTGCGCCTGACCCAAGCCATGATATTGTCAATTGCCTCATATGCATGTGAAAGCTGAACTATGAATAAAGAAACCCAAAGAATTAATGCCTTTGAATTATGGCGTTGGTGAAGAATATTGAATATACCATGGACTGCCAGAAGAACAAACAAATCTGTCTAGGAAGAAATATAACCAGAATGCTCCTTGGAGGCAAGGAAGGTGAGATTTCATCTCGTGTACTTTGGACATGTTATCAGGAGGGACCACTCCCTGGAAAAGGACATCATGCTTGGTAAAGTAGAGGGTCAGTGAAAAACTGGAAGACCCTCAATGAGGTGGATTGGCACAGTGGCTACAACAACGGGCTCAAACATCAATTGTGAGAATGGTGCAGGACAGGACAGTGTTTCGTTATGTTGTAAACAGGGTCGGTATGAGTTGGAATTGACTTGACAGCACCTAACAGCAACAGTGCACAATTTCACATGGGTTTCACCACATTTTTGACTAGTAAGTAAGCACAAGTAAGCCCATGCGTACCTTGCTTATAAGTTAATCTGTCTCTGCTTCAAGTCCTTGCCCATCATTTATCCCCTCCCTTTCCTATGTCATTAACCTCTTATTCTCCATTGTTTCCTTTCCCATCTTCTAAAAATTGCTGAAGTCTTCTGTATCATCTCATTTGATCCTCAAACTAAACCCATGAAGTAGGTAATACTATTGTCCCCATTTTAGAAATGAGAAAATTGAGGGCCAGAGAATGAAGTAAATTACTCAAGGCCATACACAGCTAGTAAATGACCAGAGCCGAGACTCTAACCCAGATATGTCTGACACCAAAGTCCCTACTTTTCACCACAATGCTAATACTGCCTTCTTACCTAACACAGGCTGGCTGAAATTACAGGTTTTCTCCTATTATCCTGTTCTCTGTAGTAATGGAGGACAACTATCTACACTATCCATGGAATACTCTACTCTGTACAAGGAAATTTATGATTATGTCCACCCCTAGCCTTTTCTTCTTAAAATTAGACACAGCTGGTTTAGCCTTTAGAATGTATTTAGCAGTTCTTTAATTAAGTCAGCCAAACCTGGAAAAATTTATTAAGTGCCTACTAGGTGCCCATTCAGTGTTCCAGGAGTCAATACAAGTCCTTGGCTTGAAGTGGAAGGAATGTATCAATATGGAATGTCAGATAGGGAGGAGTAGCAGAAGTGAGCAAGTTTATACTATTCATTTTAAATACTCACATGTTCCAGAAAGTTACAGGATAGGGGCTGTCATCGTTTGCCTTTGGGAAGTACAGGATTTGGGGAAATATCACCTGCATAACATAGTCATAGCTAAGGAAATAAAAAAGAAGTCTCAAGTACATATCTTATTCGTATAGAGTCAACTGATGTGATCCGGAATTGCTATATTCATAGCACCTGCTAGAAGTCTGGACATAGCTGGACAAAAGTAATTAACTTCAAGGGAGAAGTATTTTCTGAGCATATCAACAGCTGTGTCAATCATACTTGCCAGTATCCTTTCATTCATGCCAGTATCCAATTGCAAGTCTCCCTTTCCCATTCTGTTCAACTAAGACTCTCCTTAACATGAAATTATCAAGCAATTAATTTACTCTCTACTATGCAGAAAAAAAAATTTTTTTTTATGCACATGGTGCTGTTAGGAACACAAGGACATTTCATCTAAGACAGCTATGGTCTCCGTCTCTCAGGAACTTGCTAACTGCTAATATTCAAGAGACAAGAAGGACCCACATGAGAAGATTACTAGAATTTACTGCTTTAAACTGGGATGTGGCAAATGAAGGCTACAAGATTTCAAAAGAGGGAAGAGAGAGACTGATGATTTGAGGTTAGCATAGTCAGGGCACTTTCATGAAGGAGTTGCCACCTGGCATTTAAGCGGGGGGGTGACTTTATAAGCAAAGAGTAATGGGAAAGATTCATTGGAGAAAGAAGGACTGGATAATTCTGGAAAACTAGCCTGGGGCCAGATCAGTGAGGACTTGTGTTCCCAGTAAAGAGTCTGACTGTCATCTTATAGGAACCTTGAAGCCAGAGCTATTATGATGATAGTCTACAGGATATTACAAACATTGATTTTCCATTTTTAATTTTGTAGAAACCAGTCCCCATACTCCTCCATGCGATATTTAATTATTCTTCTGCTATCACTTTTAATTCTGCTTTCAAGGTTTTTTCCCCCCCTCTGGTTGATTAAAATAATATATTCATGGTACAAACCCCCAGTTTCAATACCTTTATGGTATGAACCCCCAGCTCCAATGCCTTTATCCCTTAGCCGTAACAACCTGAAAAGTCACTAACACCTATCACACTGCACTCAGCTTAATTAACTGCACAAATAGATTGTTTCTCTAACACAATAATTATCTAGAGAGAGAAATAAAAGGACAAGGAGGGAAACTATGAGAAGCAGAAGCCAGAAGACAAATTTATCTCACTCAGGAAGCCATACTGGTTATCATAACAATAACAAATATTTATACAGGGCTTTCATCCTGAAGAATCCCAGAGCCCCAGAGCAATGAACACTTTGGTAAATAGATTAAAGGAGCTACTCAACTATCCAAGAGAGGAAGCTCTCTCTCCCAGGTCCACTGCACTAAGTCATTCTTGGGACAGCATTCGGTTTTAGCCAAAGGATTTTAAAGGAAGCTAGATGGAACGAACTTCCAAGTCATAAAACCTGGACAGCACACATAAAGAACATCCCAGAATCTTTTTACAACACAGATCCTGAGAGCACCAGGCATACCAAGTCTTCTGAAGTCTCATGCACTAAGATTACAGGCTTCAGAGCCCAGTGAAATCTCACTGATTAGAGATAAAACAAGTCAATAACACCAGCAGATATGGTTTATATCTTGAGACCATAGATTTACCTTGCTAACACACAAATCTAAATAAATGAATTCAGTAAGTATTTACTGAAAGTATATTACAGGAGAAGAAGGGTTTATAATCTCTTCAGAAATTCAAGCCAAGCCATTAATAATGAAGAATGTGATGCTCTGGTTCCATTCCTGCATCTATCATTAAGTAGTTGTATGATCTTGAGTAAGTCATTTGGCATCTCTGGATCTCAATTTCGTTAAACTGAGGTGTGTGTGTGTATGAGAGAGAGTGTGTGTGTATACTATATAACTCTAATAACTCTTTTGCTTGTGTGGAGTGCTTGAAGATCATTTGGCTCAAAGACCCATTTGGAAACTTGAGAAATATAATCTACTAGGCAGCTCAGAGCTACCCACTTACAACAAGTTTAATTAAAAAAAAAAGTTACAAAAAAAATAGCAGCAGGTTGCAAGAGGGTAGAACTTGAACAAACGGGTCAAATCTACAGGCATAAAAAAAAATGACGTATAATCACAGAGATAACCTGGACGGTAAAGATCACGCAGTTCAGTGGTTTTTAAAATATCATGGAGGAGCTCAGGGTCCAACAAGGGAGTCAAGAGGACTGGACTCCCAATCCAAGGCTGAAATTTCCTCTACAACATCCTTTCTATTTTTGAAAAACATCAAGCCTATATTAGAATGACTTCAGTTAATGGGAACTCCTTCCCTCTCAAGGTGGCCTTATTGTACCTTTGGAGAGCTCAGACTATTTGACAGCTTTTAATCATATTGAGCTGAAAATTATTTTCTGTAGCTTCAGCCCATTGATCTTAGCTCTAGTTCTTGTGGTGATACAGAATAAGGCTAATCCTTTTCCTCATGACAGCCCTTCAAATGTTTTAAAGACAGCCAGTCTGCCCCAGAAGTCTCTTGTCCAGTTTCAAGAGTTTCCCTTTCTTCACATGTGCCTTCACTTCCCAATCCACTCTCTTCTGAACACAACTCAATTGCCTTACATATGTGTTAAACCTCACGGCCCAGAACTACCCTTAAAATTTCAGGTCTGATCTAACAAGTACAGAAGAATGCATGACAATCAAGTCATTTGATCTAGAGACTATGCTATATTTACTTTTATTTATGCAGTGTATGATTAAAGTAGCTCAAAACAAGGATGAACCTCTTTAAACTCAGAGCTGGCTGAAGTGATTTGCCCAACCTCAGGGGACAGTGAACTGCAGCTGGAGGTAACACAGAGTACTGGAGAGCATTAACATGAAGTGGAATTATTATTTGGTAGGGATATTACAGACAGGGTTTGGTAGGCTAAATTGGTACTTTTCCCCATTCCTTTTGAGCCCTAAAAGTCTATGATTCCATGAATCAACTGACATCCTACAATCTCTCATAAATCTCTGCATCTGGGATGATCAGAACCTCTTAGTAGAGATTCCTCAAAAACTGAGTCAATAAAGCAAGTTCTTATCGGGAATCTGGCGGGCAGCTGAAGGAGCCCTGGTGGTGCAGTGGTTAAAGCACTTGACTGCTAACCTAGAGGTCAGCAATTTGAACCCATCATTCGCTCCGTGGGAGAAAGATGTTACCAGTCTGCTTCCGTAAAGATTTACAGCCTAGGAAGCCCTATGGGGCTGTTCTACTCTGTCCTATAGGGTCGCTATGAGTAAGAATAGACTTGACAGCAATGGGTTTGGTTTCTTAGTGGCCAGTAGGAGTGTAACACCACAGCTGCCCTGCTGGTTTCATACAGGAAAATCTTACCTAAGTGGGAAAGCAGGTGATAAAAATAAAGTGTTATTGTTGTTAGGTGCTGTCAAGTCGGTTCCAACGCATATTGACCCTATGTACAACAGAATGAAACACTGCCTGGTCCTGCACCATCCTCACAATTGTTGCAGCCACTGTGTCAATCCATCTCATTGAGGGTCTTCCTCTTTTTCGCTGACCCTCCACTTTACTAAGCATGATGTCCTTCTCCAGGGGACTGGTCCTTCCTGATAACATGTCCAAAATATGTGACATGAAGTCTCATCACCTCGCTTCTAAGGAGCATTCTGGCTGTACATCTTCCAAAACGGATCTGTTAGTTCTTCTGGCAGTCCATGGTATATTCAATATTCTTCACCAACACCACAATTCAAAGGCCATCAATTCTTCGGTCTTCCTCAATCATTGTTCCAGTCCCAAAACATAGGCATAACTTGTGCCAAAGTCACACCACTAGTAAGTAGAAGAGCAAGGCTTGGAAGCTACATGTCCAGGCCCCAAACCACAAGTTTATTCTTTTACCCTTCACAGCTGCTAGCTTATCAATATTAGCCACATGTACTTGCATCTTCACTTTCTAGATACCTGCATACCTGCTACCTGTAAAGGAGGCATTCAAGGGGTCTTCACTTACATCAGGCATTCTGTCTGTGACTGGATACCATAATAACCTGGACTTTATTCCAATCGATTGGTTCTGAGCCTTTAAAGTTGTGCTTTGACTTTGCCATTCTGATAAGGAGGTCTCTTCAGTCAGGTCCATTTCCATCCCTCACCACACTAGCCTCTTTACAATCCTAATCAAGATTTCAGAATCCAGTTTAAATTAAAGGATACTTTGTCTACCCCTTGAAGAGACCTTTTTCTCCCCTTCCAGAATCAATTCAAGGAGGTTTTGTTGAGCACCTGCTATGCAATAAACCCAAAAAACCCATTGCTGTCGAGTTGATTCTGACTCATAGCACTCCTATAGGACAGAATAGAGCTGCTGCATAGGATTTCCAGAAAGTGGCTGGTGGATTTGAAGTGCTGACCTTTTTTGTTAGCAGTCAAACTCTTAACGTTATGTAATAATAAACAAATGTATTACTTTGTGATGCTCATGAAAACACTGTGTGGATTAGAAGTGTATCTTAAGTGTTTTATATGCATACTGAAACCAAACCCGTTGCCATGGGGCTAATTACAACTCATAGCAACCCTACAGGACAGAGCAGAACTGCCCCACAGGGTTTCCAAGGAGTGGCTGGTGGATTCAAACTGCTGATCTCTTTGGTTAGCAGCCAAACTCTTAACCACTGTGCAACCAGGGATCCAAAAATCACTAAGAGCTCCCCATTGACTACTGAAAGAAAATGGAAACAAAACAACCATTAACAAAAAACAAAAAAGTTCCTCAGAGCCATACATGTTACATAGGACTTTTTGTAATGTGACTTCCAGCTTAATTTTCAGCCTTATCTCCAACCACTCAAACCCCCTAGCATGCACATACATCCCATGATGTATCCTGACTACTTGCCATTCCCTAAACATACTGTATATTTTGTGTGTGTGTTTGCATGAGTGTGTGCACTCATGCTATTCTCTCTGTGTGGGAGACTTCTTATCTACCTGGGGACTCTGACTCAACTTTCAAAATTCAGCTCTAATTTCTTTCTGTAGCCTTTCCTACCTCCATGTTTATTAAAGTTACTTGCATATGGTCACACATATTCGTGCTAGACTTGAAAGTAAAGGCTTTGTCTTGGCTATCCTCATATTCCCAGTGCAATGCTCAGAACAGAGTAATGCTCAGGAAATGTTGAAGGAAGGAAGGAAAAAAGAAAGGAAGGAAGGGAGAGAGAGAGAGAAGGCGGAAGGAAGGTCCTTTATTTACTCACTTTTGTACCCATAAAACAAAACAAACAAAAAAACCCGTTGCCCTCAAGTCCACTCCAGTTCATGGCAACCCCATGTGTGTCAGAGTAGAACTGTGCTCCACAGAGTTTTCAATGGCTGATGTTTTTAGAAGTAGATCACCAGACCTTTTTTCCAAAGTGCCTCTGGGTGGACTTGAACCTCTAACCTTTCAGTTAGTTGCCACGAGCGTTAACCATTTGCACCACCCAGGGTCTCCTTTGTACCCATAGTGGCCTATATATACCAGATCCATAACAAACTTCTGTGGAATTGAAACCAGGTAAAAGAAAAAAAGATTTCTAAAACCAGAAGAATTAGATATGTAGCCACTCTTCAAGTGCTTACAATCTCAAAGTTGGAAAGAATAGTTCAAATGGAAAGCAACTGGATAACAAGATAGACCACCCCAAATGCTCTAGAAGCTCAGAGAAGGGAGAAGTGAATGTAGACTGGGGCTTTGTAGGACAGTACTTCTCAAACTCTCAAGTGCAAAGAAATCACCTGGGGATTTTGTTGAGCTGCAGAAGCTGATTCGGTAGGTTTGGGAGGGGCCTAAAAATCCTCATTTCTAACAGGCTTCTAGGTGATGCTGATGCTGCAAGTGTAAGAAGTAGTGAGGATGCAGAAAGGTTTCTTGGGGGGGGCACTTTTTTATTGTACTTTACATGAAGGTTTACAGAGCAAACTAGCTTCTCATTAAACAATTAATACATATATTGTTTTGAAACATTGGTTGCCAACTCCACATGTCAACACTCCCCTTCTTGACCTTGGGTTCCTCATTACCAGCTTTCCAGTCCCCTCCTGCCTTCTCGTCCTTGCCCTTGGGCTGATGTGGCCATTTAGTCTCATGTTGTTTTATGGGCCTGTCTGATCTTTGGCTGAAGGGTGAACCTCAGGAGTGACTTCAGCACTGAGTTATAAGGTGTCCGGGAGCCATATTCTTAGGGTTTCTCCAGTCTCTGTCAGGCCAATAAGTCTGCATTTTCTTTGTTTTTTTTTTTTTTATTAACTTTTATTAAGCTTCAAGTGAACGTTTACAAATCCAATCAGTCTGTCACATATAAGTTTACATACATCTTACTCCGTACTCCCACCTGCTCTTCCCCTAATGAGTCAGCCCTTTCAGTCTCTCCTTTCGTGACAATTTTGCCAGCTTCCCTCTCTCTATCCTCCCATCCCCCCTCCAGACAAGAGCTGCCAACACACTCTCAAGTGTCCACCTGATATAATTAGCTCACTCTTCATCAGCATCTCTCTCCCACCCGCTGACCAGTCCCTTTCATGTCTGATGAGTTGTCTTCGGGGATGGTTCCTGTCCTGTGTCGACAGAAGGTCTGGGGAGCATGGCCACTGGGATTCCTCTAGTCTCAGTCAGACCATTAAGTATGGTCTTTTTATGAGAATTTGGGGTCTGCATCCCACTGATCTCCTGTTCCCTCAGGAGTTCTCTGTTGTGCTCCCTGTCAGGGCAGTCATCGGTTGTGCCCGGGCACCAACTAGTTCTTCTGGTCTCAGGATGATGTAGGTCTCTGGTTCATGTGGCCCTTTCTGTCTCTTGGGCTCCTAGTTGTCATGTGACCTTGGTGTTCTCCATTTTCCTTTGCTCCAGGTGGGTTGAGACCAATTGATGCATCTTAGATGGCCGCTTGTTAGCATTTAAGACCCCAGACGCCACATTTCAAAGTGGGATGCAGAATGTTTTCATAATAGAATTGTTTTGCGAATGGACTTAGAAGTCCCCTCAAACCATGTTCCCCAGACCCCCGCCCCTGCTCTGCTGACCTTTGAAGCACTCATTTTATCCCGGAAACTTCTTTGTTTTTGGTCCAGTCCAATTGAGCTGACCTTCCATGTATTGAGTGTTGTCTTTCCCTTCACCTAAAGCAGTTCTTATCTACTGATTAATCAATAAAAAACCCTTTCCCTCCCTCCCTCCCTCCCCTCTTCGTAACCACAAAAGTATGTGTTCTCAGTTTTTACTATTTCTCAAGATCTTATAATAGTGGTCTTATACAATATTTGGCCTTTTGCCTCTGACTAATTTTGCTCAGCATAATGCCTTCCAGATTCCTCCATGTTATGAAATGTTTCACAGATTCGTCACTGTTCTTTATCGATGCGTAGTATTCCATTGTGTGAATATACCACAATTTATTTACCCCTTCATCCGCTGATGGACACCTTGGTTGCTTCCAGCTTTTTGCTATTGTAAACAGAGCTGCAATAAACATGGGAGTGCATATATCTGTTTGTGTGAAGGCTCTTGTATCTCTAGGGTATATTCCGAGGAGTGGGATTTCTGGGTTGTATGGTAGTTCTATTTCTAACTGTTTAAGATAATGCCAGATAGATTTCCAAAGTGGTTGTACCATTTTACATTCCCACCAGCAGTGTATGAGAGTTCCAATCTCTCCGCAGCCTCTCCAACATTTATTATTTTCTGTTTTTTGGATTAATGCCAGCCTTGTTGGTGTGAGATGGAATCTCATCGTAGTTTTAATTTGCATTTCTCTAATGGCTAATGATCGAGAGCATTTTCTCACGTATCTGTTGGCTGCCTGAATATCTTCTTTAGTGAAATGTGTGTTCATATCCTTTGCCCACTTCTTGATTGGGTTGTTTGTCTTTTTGTGGTTGAGTTTTGACAGAATCATGTAGATTTTGGAGATCAGGCGCTGGTCTGAGATGTCATAGCTGAAAATTCTTTCCCAGTCTGTAGGTGGTCTTTTTACTCTTTCGGTGAAGTCTTTAGATGAGCATAGGTGTTTGATTTTTAGGAGCTCCCAGTTATCTGGTTTCTCTTCGTCATTTTTGGTAATGTTTTGTATTCTGTTTATGCCTTGTATTAGGGCTCCTAAGGTTGTCCCTATTTTTTCTTCCATGATCTTTATCATTTTAGTCTTTATGTTTAGGTCTTTGATCCACTTGGAGTTAGTTTTTGTGCATGGTGTGAGGTATGGGTCCTGTTTCATTCTTTTGCAAATGGATATCCAGTTATGCCAGCACCATTTGTTAAAAAGACTATCTTTTCCCCAATTAACTGACACTGGTCCTTTGTCAAATATCAGCTGCTCATACGTGGATGGATTTATATCTGGGTTCTCAATTCTGTTCCATATGCATTTTCTTTTTTTGTGTGTGTGTGAGTTAGAATTTTGTTCTACATTTTTCTCCAGCCCTGTCTGGCAATCCTCTATTGTGATCCCTGTCAGAGCAGTAGGTGGTGATAGCCGGGCACCATCTAGTTGTGCTGGACTCAGTCTGGTGGAGGCTGTAGTGCTTGTGGTCCATTAGTCCTTGGGACTAATCTTTCCCTGTGTCTTTGGTTTTCTTCATTGTCCCTTGCTCCAGACGGGGTGAGACCAGTGGTGTATCTTAGATGACCTCTCACATGCTT
The DNA here is from genome assembly GCF_024166365.1 of Elephas maximus indicus. Classification (NCBI taxonomy): domain Eukaryota; kingdom Metazoa; phylum Chordata; class Mammalia; order Proboscidea; family Elephantidae; genus Elephas; species Elephas maximus. The sequence goes on along the minus strand of NC_064846.1, from coordinate 49,410,828 downwards.
TTAAGATCCAGACACTACTCACCAAAGTAGAATGTAGAACATTTTCTTCATAATCTATGTTATGAGAGTTGAACTAGATGTTCCCCAAGACCTCAGCCCACAGCCCTCAGCCCAGCAATTAGATCCCTCAGGGAGTTTGGATGTGTCTATGGAGCTTCCATGACTTTGCCTTGGACAAGTTGTGCTGGCTTCCCCAGCATTGTGTACTGTCTTACTCTTCACCAAAGTTACTGCTTATCTATTATCTATTTAGTGTTCTTCCCTTCTTACCCCTCCCCTCTCTCATAACCATCAAAGATTGTTTCTTTTTGTGTTTAAACCTTTTCGTGAGTTTTTATAACAGTGGTCTCATACAATATTTGTCTTTTTGTGATTGACTTATTTCACTCAACATAATGCCCTCCAGATTCATCCATGTCGTGAGATGCTTTGCAGATTCATCATTGTTCTTTATTGCTGCGTAGTATTCCATTGTGTGTATGTACCATAGTTTGTTTATCCATTCATCTGTTGATAGGCGCCTAGGTTGTTTCCAACTTTTTGCTATTGTGAGCAATGCTGCAGTGAATATGGGTGTGCATATGTCTATTTGGGGGGAGGCATTTCTTAAGCTAGGTGTATTTTCTAGCCCTTTTAGTTAAGCAAAAGAGGCAACCTAGGTAAAAGGACAGCATAAGTAAAGAAACAGAAGCAGGAAAGAAAACATTTTATTCCCAGAACAGTGAAGGGGATCATGTAAATGGAGTAGACAGGTCTTAAAAAGGAATAATTTGTAGTAAGGCTAGAGATTAGCTGGGGCCAGACTATTAGCTGCCTCAAAAACTCTGAGGAGTTTGGACTTTCCATTGTAAATTCTTAAGCAAGAACTCGATGTATCATCTTCACATCTTATATTGTTACAGAAATGTTCAGTTTATAAAAGATATTTTCTATGCGTTATTGTCATCTGATCTTCACAAAAACCCTGAGAGTTAGGTCAGGTGTTTCCATTCCTACTCTACAGGATGAGGAAACTGAGGTTTGCAGAGTGAAGTTGCTTTTCCAAGGTTGCTCAAACTTGGATTACAGACACAAATCAAGTTTTTATGACTCCTACTTCAAAATGATTATTCACACCATGCTGCAGATTACCTCTTTAAACCAGAGAGTCCTAAAAAGGGGTACTTGTGAAATTATCTTCCCATTATTGGAATCTTGAACTGCAGCTCATTATCAGGCTAAGGAAAATCTGCCTTTATAAGTACAATTCCCGGACCCAAAAGGATTTCAATTTCTTTCTATTTACTCATTGAGGGGTTTCTCCCTGCCCGTCACCCCATTCTCATGTTAAAGAAGAATAAAATTATTGGAGTAAAAAAGAATATGGGGAGGCAGCTGCTAATCTATATTGTCTGGGGAAATTAAATGGAACCAGTTTGAGTTTCTTAATGATATCATCAGAGCCTCATCCCAGAGGCTTTGCTATTGTAGTTTCACTTCTGATTCACCTTTCATTTCTATCTCCCAGTCTGGAGAATGGATCACTCTGTTATTGCCTACTGTGATCCTGCAGAAGTGTATTGTTCCCCAAATTGCCCATCTTTAGAAATTCTTTTTTTGGAATCTGCAGGGCTAGGGGATTGATAGTGTATGACCCTGGTGGTGTAGTGGTTAAGTGCTACGGCTGCTAACCAAAGGGTTGGCAGTTTGAATCCACCAGGCACTCCTTGGAAACTCCTTGGAAACAAAGCTTCTCACATAGGGCAGTGCTACTCTGTCCTATAGGGCCGCTATGAGTTGGAATTGACTCGACGGCACTCGGTTTGGTTTTGGTTTTTGGACATCAGTGTCATACTTTCTGATGCTTTCTTTTTAGCGGCAAGCAACATGCTTTACCACTTTAGGGTTTTAAAAAAACAAACTCCCTGCCTTGGAGTAGATCCAAACTCACAGTGACCCTATAGGCAGACACAGATTACCCAATAAACAAGGCACACAAGGGCTTACTTGTGCTTACTTACTAATCTGTAGTTCACAATTTCACTTGTTTTTCTTACTGGTTAATTTGCTCCTGCCTATAGGAAAGAGTAGAACTGCCTCATAGGGTTTCCAAGGCTGTAATCTTTATGGAAGGAGGCTACCACACCTTTCTTCCATGGAGCAGCTGGTGGTTTAGAACCTCCAACCTTCTGGTTAGCAGCCAAGCACTTTAACCACTGCTCCACCAGGGCTCCTTTGAAGTTAACTAAACCAAACCCATTGCCATTGAGTTGATTCTGACTCATAGAGACCCTACAACAGAGTTGAACTGCCCCATAGGGTTTCCAAGGAGTAGCTGGTGGATTCGAACTGTCAACCTTGTAGTCATCAGCCCTGGCTCTTAACCACTATGCCACCAGGGTTTCCAATTTTGAACAAGGACTTGCTAATTAATATTCTGTTTCATTTTCAGCTCTGCCAGGGACCTGCCAGATGGCAAAAGCAAAAGCTCCAGAAAGATCTGTTATATGAATAATATATAGATAGGACCTCTGTAGCATTTCCAAACTTCATGAAAGGCTCTGGAGGTAAACCTAATGGTCTCACACATCAAGACTTTAGTGGTACAGACATCACAGTAATGTCAGAGGTGGAAGGGGCCTTACGCATCAATTAGGGGTCTGCAGATTTTTTCTCTAAAGAGCCAGATAGTAAATATTTTAAACTTTGTGTGCCATATGGTCTCTGTCAGAACTACTCAGCTCTGCCGAGGTAGCACAAAAGCAGCCATAAACAATACTTAAAAGAATGGTCATGGCTGTGTTCCAATAAAACTTTATTTACAAAAACAAGTAGCAGACTGGATTTGGCTGCAGTTTGCTGGCCCTAACTAACCCTAATGCAACCCTAATTCAACTCCCATGTTTTATAGATGAGACTACTGACGTCCAGAGAGGGGAAATGACCTGTTCAAGGTCACACAGCTAATAAATGTCAGAGTAGGAACTTTGAACTCCCAACTTCAATTCTCGTAACACCACACAGCAACCTATTTTAGTCTTAGTGTTGGTACTATGCTGTCTTGTTCATTGAGGCTAAGGGCTTCACCTTAAATTTGATTTGTGTTGGTGGCTTTTTATTTACATTTTTTATTTTATTATCCATGTAGTCTACAAAACTTGGGTGTAATCAGCTTCTCAAAATATATGGCTCCTTCTATCTTGTTCAGGTTCTTGGAGTTTTGCCTCTTCACATATTCAGAGGGGGTGTCTACTAGATTCTCTTAGGCAAAATGTTCTGATTTATTTGATATTCAGAGCTGGATGGGGGAAGAGGAAGTGAGAACTTCATCATGTCATGTCCTAACATATACCATACCCAGTTTTCTCACATTCAGTAGCAGGGATTCACTGAGTTCCTACTGTATATGTAGAACTAACATTGGTTTTGGAGGGAAGGAATGGTAAAAATGTGAATATTAATAGCAGGTATCTTTTTTGAGTGCTGATTCTATGTCAAGCATATTATATACAGTTTTCCTAAACCTCAATCCAGCCTCTTAAAGAAGGTTCAGAAAGACCAAACTGCTTGGATTGAAACCCAATCTGGTCCACTTCCAAACTCTGGGCTGTCTCTACCACACTATTGCTGTTCTTGAGGCCATAGACTCCTGACTTCTAAGGACTGGCAGTGAAGATTACCAGTATGGGGCCGAAGGAGTCCTGGTGGTGCAGTGGTTAAGCAGCTCAGCTGCTAATCAAAAGGTTGTCGGATCGAACCCACCAGCCACTCCATGGGAGAAAGATGTAGCAGCCTGCTTTCATAAAGATTTCAAAATCAAAACCAAACCCATTGTTGTCCAGTCATTTTCAACTCATAGTGACCCTATAAGAACCAAGTGGAACTGCCCCCATAGGGTTTCCAAGGCTATAAATCTTTACAGAAGGAGACTGCCACATCTTTCTCCTGCAGATCAGCTAACAGGTTCAAACCGCTGACCTTTTGGTTGGCAACTGTATGCTTAACCACTGCATCACCAGGGCTCTCTTCTGTAAAGATCACAGCCTTGGAAACCCTACGGGCAGTTCTACTCCATCCTACAGGGTCACTATGAGTTGGAATCGACTCGTCAATGGGAAAAAAAAGTATTAAAAAAAGTACAAAAATGTATGGGGTCTAGCATATGATATACACTCATCTGTTCCTATTACTCACCACTGTCCCTCACGTGCCCACTCACAGACACATACGGTGTTTCTGACCACACCAAACCTCTTGACTCTCCCTGAACCAGCAATGTCCCTCCATACTGCTATGCCTTTGCATGGGCTGTTTATCCTTCTTGGAATGCTTCCCCCAAAATGTCCTCGGCTCTACCAAGACTCAGCTCAAATGTCACCTCTTCTGTGACACGTTCCTGATGCCTCTGGAGAGACTGAATAAATTTCCCCTCCATGCTTCCCCCAGAACTTTGTTTTAACCTCTATTATTGGAACTAGTAAAGCATCTGTTCGCTGGTTCATCACACTCACCATGAACCCTACTGAGACAGAGGCTGTCTTATTGATTTCCTTTTTAAAATAATATCTATTGTGTGTTTTTTAATACAGAGAAGTATAAAAAAAGGAAAAAAGGAACCCTAATTTTTCTTTAATTCATCTCCCAGAAACCCCTTTTGGCCTTAAAAAAAAAAAAACAAAGCAATACATGAACATGGTAGGAAAACTCAAACTGTACAAAAAGATATAAAATGAAAAGTAAATGTCTCCCACTAGTCAACCTTCATCCCAGAAGAAAACTTTGATAACAGTTTCTTGCATATCCTGTCAGAAAAATATTTGTATATATATGTCAGTATATACTATGTATACACTGTATCTTATTAAAGCATTGCTTTTGCACAAAAGGTTTTTGAAACACAATGTAACACACCTTCATTTTTTTCATTTAATTATATATCTCAGACATCTTTTCAAATCATCATGAACCAACCTCATCCTTTTAAGAAGCTGCATTGGATAGTATTTGGGACGCACGTGATTTAGTTAACTAGTCTCCTATCCATGGACATTTAGGTTTTTCTCCATTTTACTGTTACAAATGACGCTGCAATAAAAATTCATGTAGTAACTCATTGTGAATGTGGACAAGTATCATATTTCATTGAGTCAAGGACACATCCCAATTTCTGATTTATTAAAATGTGAAAAAATACCTCTTAGAACTGATTAAATATGGCATATTTGTGGGACAGTCCTTGTCAAGTGGAACTGATGAATCAAAGAATATATGAGCTTAGTTTTTTTTTTTTACTTTTTAAAAAATTTTATTGTGTTTCAGGGGAAAATTTACAGCACAAATCAGTTTTTCATTCAAAAATTTATACACAAATTGTTTTGTGACACTGGCTGTAATCCCCGCAATGTGTCAGCACTTTCCCCCTTCCCCTTCCTACCCTGGGTTCTCCATGTCTATTCGTCCAGCTTTCCTTTCCCTTCCTGCCTCGCGTCTTGGCTTTTGGGGAGGTGTTGCCCATTTGGTCTCATATACTTGATGGAACTAAGAAGCACATTCCTCAGGTATGTTATTGTTTCTTTTACAGACCTGTCTAATTTTTGGTTTTTTTTTGTGTTTTAGATGAAGGTTTACAGAGCAAATTAGTTTCTCACTAAACAATTACTACACATATTGTTTTATGGCATTGGTTGCCAACCCCAAGACGTGTCAACACTCTCCCCTTCTCAACCTTGGGTTCTGAGTTCAAATTTCTGACATACACCACCAAAACAACAACAACAAAAAAGTTGCTATAGAGTCAATTCCCACTGATGGTGACCTCATGTGTTACATGGTAGAACTGCACTTCCTAGGGTTTTCTTGGCTGTAATATTTAAGCAAGTAGATCACCATGCCTTTCTTCCACGGCACCACTGGGTGGGTTCAAACCACCAGTCTTTAGGTTGGTAGTCAAGCCAAAACTGTTTGCACCACCCAGGGACCTTTTGTTACCAAATTGCCCTGCAAAAACACTGCATCACTTTCTACTCCCACCAGCAGGGTAGGAGAGCAACCATTTCCCCCATACTTTTGCCAATGCTGGGGAATAGCCAAGTTTTTAACTGCCAAAGAACAAGATCGTACCGCACTTGCACTCATAAAGTACAGTCTGAAACTCATGGCACTAAATTCCCCCTCAATCTTTCAGCCTCGAGATGCTCTGATTTCTCGTAAAATTTCAACAACTGGCCCCAGAAAATTAGGAGTTTTCATGTAAAAGTTCATTCAAAGAGAAGGTTTTCCACTCACAGTAGCATCTCCGAGCCAAAGCAAAGAAAGAGAGACAACAAGGACAGATGCAGTGTTGGAGATTTATAAATAAAAGAAAAACACTCCCTCCTCCCACAAGAGCAGCTGAAAACACTCAGATTAGAAGCAAGAGTTCAGCCGTCTCTGCCCCTGTCCTAGCTTTGCCTAGCTGATTGCCTTCTTAGGTTTCTGGACTGTTGTTTCAGCCATCCCCCAAGTCTGTCCCAACTCATGCATCTTCTAGGGAAAGATCTGTATCTTCTTAGCACAACATTGTCTCATTTTATACCCGCTGATCTTGACATCCTGACAACAAAAACCCACACTTGACAGCAATGCACTTTTGGCAGACTTAATAGCTTTTAGTTGTTGTTTTTCCCTTGATGTTGGGGTGGGCGATCCCTCACCTTCTTATAGGTTCTATTGCTACTAGTAGTGAGATGGTGGCCTGATGCAGCTCCTCCCTTAGGAGGAGTTAGCTGGTGGGATCTTAGAGTTCCGCTTAATCAAATGCCCCAGAAAAGAGCAGACAGACAATAAGCTACTTAATTTATTCAGCAAATATTTATTGAGCACCTACCAAGTGTCAGGCACTATCCTAGGTGCTAGTGGAACAGCAGGAACCCTGGTGGTGCAGTGGTTAAGCTCTCAGCTACTAACCAAAATGTCAGCGGTTTGAACCCACCAGCCACTCTGCAGGAAAAAGATGTGACAGTCTGCTTCCGTAAAGATTTACAGCCTTGGAAACCCTATGGGGGCAGTTCTACTCTGTCCTATACGGTCTCTGTGAGTCAGAATGAACGTGATGGCAACAGCTAGTCGTACAGCAGTGAACAAAACATCCAAACCTCCTGCCTCTGTGGAGCCTATATGGGGATGTGTGGGGAGGTAGGGGGCAGAAACATAGAAACTAAATAAAATATATAGTATGGTAGATGGAGATTAGTGTTATGAAGAAAAATAAATCAGGGGCAGGAGATAGGGGGTAGTTTAGCTATCATTTATTTAGCACCTATTATGTCAGGCCCAGTGCCGAGTATATTCCATACATGATGAAAGGAGTGGGAAGGACAATGAGAACAAGAAGGGGGTGGGGAGAGAAGCTCTACTTAGCTTAAGCTTGTCTTTAGAATCAGTTGGAGGGCTGACACTATCCAGCTTCACTGCAGAGTAGAAGACAGATGTAGAAGGGAGCAGGCAAAGTGAACCACTTCTCAGGTTTTCATGCTTTTAGGTCTACCTCATAATATGTCTTGGGGATTTATCTCAGAGGTTATTTCAAGATCAGACACATTCTATTCTGATATTAAGCAGAAAACAGCACCCAAAGGATAATCTATATAGCTCTTCTGCTTCTAATCACACAAGGAACTATGTGTACAAAGGAGACAAGTTTGAGTGCAGGGAGTGTATGCAGTGATAGGGGCTGCATATGTCAAAAAAGAAATAAATAAAATGGGTGAGTGCTACAGAGGTATGGGTTAGATCAATGTAGACCATGACAGAAACACTATTTGGGGGGGAGGGCGGGGAAAAGACCAGAATGGGAGGCAGGGAGGAAGAGTGTGTGACTAAGTGTAAAAGATGGAAAAAAGTGAAAGAACAAAGGCAGGAAAAAAAAAGTTTTTGAGCTACAGCTGAGATCATGGGAAACTAGTGAAAACTAAACCTCCACTTTGCTTCCCCTGCACACTTAAACCCCCACCCTCAAACAAGCATTATCTAAGCTAAGGAATTGGTTAAAGTGCTTTTCAAGTGCTTTGCAAAATCAAGGAAACTAACAGTCATTTTTCTCATTGGAGAAGGCTGGGCCTCTGGACATCAAAGAATGGCCCCTCTTTTCAATGGGCCAGCTTCCCACAGCAGTACCTGGCTCCGTTAATCTCAATAACTACAATAAATCCACAAGCCCCCTTTTGTGCAGAACTCCTATCCAATCAAAACTAATCGCCAAACAGATCTTTGCCTAACATATCTGAGTAACGGAGCTGAAATCTTTACCAGAGCCAAGGCCTTCAATAAGCTCCTCTGAATGAGAGGCAAGGTGGTCGGGGTTGCCTGGCTATGGGAAATGGTTTCCTCTGTATTCCCTGAAAACTCTATGTTGACAGGAATTAAATCAGATCACTCAAAGGCATTTGGAGAACAAGGATACAGAACTAGTCTACATCTAGATTGACTGGGACCAGGCAGATCCAGATGCTGATAAATTGAAAATAGCGGAGATGCCTCAAAACCTGTTTTCTGGGACGGAAGCTGAGGTCCAATGGCGTGGTAGTAGGGGGTTGCTGTGTACGCTGACGCGGAGGCCCTCAATTTAAAGATGATAAACCTCAGTCTCCAAGAAGGAGCTAAAGAGGTCCCTTTGTGTGTAAGCTAACTTGTCTAGCAAAATAGTCAAGACAAACCAGGACTCCAGTAATTGGAAGCTATAAATGGCTACTCTTTATTGAGTGTTTATTTATAGCAAGCCAGATGAGGTACAAAGTGCTTTGCTGGGATTATCTCATTTAGTCTTCAAAACAACCCTATTAAGTACATAGAATTATTATTCCAATTTAATAGAAAATTCTGCCTCTGAGAGGTTAAGGAACTTGCCTGAAATAACTAAGTGGGTAAATTGGGATTCAAATCTTATCCAGGTCTATTCAGTGCCAAAGCTTGTGTTCTTTCTACTCTGTGATGCTGCCTCCCAAGAAATTTAATGAGTTCATATAGAATTTTATCTCTTACATATTTTTTCTGTCTCCATGATTGGCTTCTTCCTCATCCTGGTCCTGAGCCTTAATGGAGGGGTCTTCATAAGGTTCATTCCTGTCCCTGTGATCTCTCCCTCTTCAATCCCAACAGCCCGTTTCAACCATGAGAATCTGAGTGGATTTGAAAGCTTTCAAATCCTAGAATGCCCTGGTTGGAAATCCCTTATGTAGTCCAACCCCTGCATTATGGAGAAAGTGACCTAAAGTTCTGAGAGGGGAAGTGACAAGCCAAAAGTTAAATAGCTACTGAATGGCAAAGCCAGGTCTGCTGAACCCCGGTCCAGCACTCTTTTCCATACAGCCTCCCTCTCCCTGTCTTCCCACCTCCAACCTTGATTAAACTCTCCTTCTCTGATTAAGCTAGTTATACCCACACCCCCAGTTCATTTTGCATACTTCATTCTGCTCATTACTACCTAAAGCAAGGCCTCTATATCAGTCAAGCCTGTCACCTTAAATGCACTTCAGTACTCATTTACTGGAGAGCCCCTTCACACATATGCATAATGTTTTTGCCTTACAGTTTTCTTTTTCCTATAACTAGCTTAACTTCATTAGATCCATTGGCTCCCTTTAAAAATTCTTTAATACTCCTTTGTATCTCTCATAGCCCTTAAAAGTGTTTAATAAACACTTGCTAAATTAAAAATATTGTCTACATGGGGGAAAAAAAACCCCAAATGTTTGCTAAAAGAATATATCCTTCCCCAAGAGAAAATAAACAAGGTAAAAAGACTCCTTATCAGTTCTCATTAGAATTTGATAAAATATATGCTAGTTAATTAGTCTTTACTAACAGCCTGTGAATGCTAATTAACCCTAAGCCCCACACAAACCAAAGGCAAAGTGGGAAAATATTGTAAGCAAATTTTGTTTTCAAGAGAGTATGGTTACGTGAAAACCAGACATGGCATATTTATAATATTATATGTTCAACTGCTGTAGCAACTGAGCCAGACTAGAAGCAAAGGACCACAAAAACTTGGCAGTTCATCCAAAGCAGCCTGCCCATCACTTAATTCTCAAAACACCTCTTTAGGTAGGAAACTATTATTACCCTACTTGAACAATGGAGAAACTGAGACAGCCAGGGTAAGTGACTTGTGGGGGCCTGAAGTTGTCCAAGGTATATGTACCTGGAATGGGTGGATATTCCACTTATTTGTTTACTGTTCATAAACCACTAAGAGGATTGTCCTTAAAATGCAGGTGTGTCTGACATTTTAGGCTTTGAAGGTATGTTTAAAAGGGGCATAAATCAAATCCTATTTTCAATGCAGAGAGAAGGTTCCTAGTGGTGAGTGAATCCTTTGGTAAACAACCTCCTTCCTCACTTATCCATTTGCTAAA